>NC_043761.1:10263799-10575585 GCF_902148845.1 Salarias fasciatus | reverse complement strand
GGTGTGTATCTGTCCAAATTACACCGTGGCGATTCCTGCGTCTGTGTCGTCTTCTGGCAGCTCCCTGGTGTGTTAATTTACGCCTGGGTCCATTTTATAGTGAGCGCCTATTGATCTGCCCGGACACACGTGTAAAGCCTCAAAAGCTCCGTTAAGGCAAAGCAAACGGTGAAAGCATGGCGGAGTGTGTGAGCGGAGTGTGCGAGCGGAGTGTTTCACGCCGTGTAATTCTCAAACCTCTCAAGGTGGCAAAACACATCAGTAACACTTTATTCCATTTGTTCCCATGACAATACAGAACTATTCCGTTAATTAAAGCCCCCTTTTTTACTTCCCCGTCATGTTTTCCGACGGACAGGTTAAAGTGTGAGTGTTCCCATTAGAGAGTAGAACACACACACACACACACACACGCACACACACACACACACCAAATAACAAATATCCTAATTTAGCGATGTGACTAAGTGGAGACTATAATTGTTCCGGCTCTGTCTCTCAATCTGTTTCCGGCGCTATCATTTCCCCAGGTAAAAGCAGCGATGCATGGAAGTGATTTGCCGTCAGACCCGTTCAGTCGGCGACTTGCTTTGTAGTTTCCTAAATGACGTCGATGAGTAAAGCGCATAACTCGACTAATGGCGAGGCGTCTTGGCAGAGCTCCAAGCTGCTGTAATCAAACGCATTCAGACTTTATCAGCGGTGTTTATCAGGCTTAGCGCTCCCGATGTTCCGGGCGGAGGATGCCAGGCAGGATATGAGGCTGATGGTCGTGATCAATCACTGATAGCGTCGCACGGGACTAACAAGGCATCCTAACGAAGGAAGCGAACAGAGAACGGATATCATTAGGAAAAAAAAAAATCATAATTTTCCAGCTTGAGGATAGATTTGCGCTGTCTGACAGCAGTGTGAGGACTGAAATGTAAAGTCAATATGGAGGCACTGTTAGTTTGACAGTTATGTATCTTGTCTTGAGACAATTGGAAAACGCTCAATATTTACTCTACCAGATGCTTTGCTAAATATTTCATACATTTTATCGATGATATTGAGAAAAATGATCTGTAACACCAAGTATCATAAATGAAATGATGGAGTGGGAAATGAAAAGCATTAAGTTTGACTGAGAAGGCTCCAAGAAAGGTTTGAGCAGATGAAAAAACACGTCTGGAAACTGAAGAATGATCTGACACCGAGCCTGTTTCCTTCATGAATCACAATCGTGACTGTGTCTGTTTTTGTGTATCCTTTGAACAGGAGGCGCGAACCGCTTCAGCCGCCAGCAGGGATCAAAGAGGTGAAAAGCGTTTCCACAGCTGGCTCGCCACAACTTCTGTGTGTGGACTTTATCATGGTGTATTTCCAGAAAAAAAGCTCAAGTTGTAACTTAAAAGTAAAGAAAAACCTGAAGAAAATGACAGATGAGGCAGATGATAGACAAAATATTGATATAGAGTTTAACAAGCTTGACTATCAGTGTCTCTTTTGGTTGATTGCAGCAAATGTTTAGAAAAAAAAAAGGGGGTGAGGGAGTGTTTCTTGGTAAGAAGAACTTTCACTCTAACCCTTTAGAGAATTTCAAAAGTGTTTCCTTTTTTCCCGTTGTGGACATCCCACAGTGAGGCAGACAGACCAGCGAGCGGATCCTCCTTTAAAGGTGAACATATTAAGGGCATTTCATCTCCTCAGACAGGCCTCCCTTTGATCTGGGAATCCGCCGAGTCCTGAGCGCTGACGGCTTACGTAAGCGGCGCAGCCCCCGCCTGTCGCTCACGTCTCGGCCGCTTTCGGGCGGGAGGCGCCTCGGCCTGTTGAGGGACGCTGACGTGAAGACGCACCGGGAGAAAGATGGGTCAAAAAAAGCAAAATAAACACACTCTGACACATCCAGGTTTTCAGACACGCGCGTCTCAATTGAGAATGAGTGGTAGAGAGGTCTCCGGCATCTGAAACACCACACAACAGTCACGCGGCAGTCAAGGTCACGCACAGCGGGGATTACTTCCGATACCTTTGCTGCCGCAGCTCTGATGAAACCGAAGTGAAATCGACGCCCTCGGTGCTCCAGCTGTCCGGGGGAATGATTCCTCTTTCTAAGGACTCGTTCATTAGGAGGTTAATGACTCGAAATGTGGAATTAATTTAACGTCCAATAGAACACTTCCTGTGAGCGTGCGCTACAGAGACGGACCGAAGCTCAGCCATCAGCCTAATGTTCTTTAAGATGAATGGACCCCTCCCCTTCTCCACTGAGCTCCATTTCTCCCATACCGATCGCAGATATGGACTGTTGCTTTTTTTTTTTCCCTCGGTCAAATTCAATTTATGGTTTAATTAACATTCGGATTCCAGAAAAAGACACTCTCATGCCTTCAATAGCACAGCTGGACCTGAGATGTATTCACGGATACGGTGAATTGGAATGAAAAAAGCAGAGACTTTGTGGAAGAGATTATTATAATAAACGGCTGAGCCCGTATGAACTCACACCCAGCAGCTGGAGGAAGACTGACTTACTGTCACTGTACTGCTCAGCAAAAAAAAAAAAAAAAAAAAAAAATCCTCTATCCTTTTGTTCTCAGGGGAGCAATAAAAACATGCAGCAACTAAAATGATGCATGCATGCTCTGCGAGGACAACCTCTAATCATAATTTACCTCCAGCTCATCACAGTAAAGTTGTGTTTGCAAAGTGGTTAATTCTGTTTTGATTCAGTGCCGTCGTAAAAAGACACACTCCGCGGAAGCGAACACTATTTCAGTTGTCGGCCCCCGTTATATTGGCCGATGGTGATTAAAGCCTTAAATTTTGATCACGGGCAATTCGCAGCTCTCAATATTGTGATGAATCTGCCACCGCGGGGCAAGGTCATTCCTGGGAGCTTCTCGTTTGTTGACGTGTTTCCATCGTCTAATGGCGTGTCACTGGCAAATGAAGGGAAACAAAGTTGAGCTAATTTATTGGCGAACGTTCGTACCGAACGCCATATGTACGGAATATTAACGACTGTCTGACTCCACTCATGAATTTCTTTTGTTATCGCCACAAAACTGGAGTTTCAGTCCCAACGTGAGCGTTCAAACGCAGCCAATCAGTGTGTTTTCATTGCATTTTCATGGAATTGATCAAACTAGGCTATACGTGGATTCATCGGTGTAGTAATTTAGCATCAACAGATTAGCATACCGCGAGGGAGCGAGGGCCGTAGAGACTATTGACCCCCGGTTTTCCAGTCCTGGCAAAAGGAGGCGGCCGTGAACCGCATGCAGAGGAAGGAGAGCACAGGGACGCCCAACGACCACTACATGCCAGAAGTTTTTCTTTTTACTGAGGTTTTATGAAATGAGCTTCCTTGAAAATCCAGTCTGTTAACAATGGAGTAAACAGGCTATTAAGTGTGTGCAGATGTGCTGCATTTATTCCTTTTTTTTTTGTTTTTTTTTGTTTGGACTGTGAAAAGAGCCTGCTGGAGGACGGCTGTGCCAGCTACTTTTGTGATGGCTGCACCTATTTTTGCTGCTGTTTTAGGTGTTTTTTTTCCCCCTCTCACTTCCCCTGTTTGTTTGTTTTATTATTATTATTTTTTTAAATAACTATCCTTATGAATTATGGAGAGATATTATTTTTATTTATTTGGACTCTGAAGCATACCTTGGAATAATAACCGCAGTGATGGATCGCGCTCATGCATGCGTTTGCGCCCCTCTCTTGGTAGTTAGTCATATTGAGAGTGTCCGTTAAAGATTGGCAGATGTTTTCTGCACTGAGGCTTGTTAGCGTGGCTACAAAACCCAGAGCAACACACCTGCCAAATCTCACATTTATGTGTGTGGACACAAAACCCAAACCATCCAGGTCCATCTGTCCGGTCCGATCTCATTCTTCCAGTCATGACCCAAAATTCATGATCGATATAGCCTCCAACTTGCATGTGTTTTTGATGTCAATTGTGCTACTTTTGTACCTAATTTTACCCAGAACACCCTTCTTTAATGCACTCCGGTTCAGTAAAGAGCTTGTTCGAACGCCCTGACATTGCACGCCAATGTCCCTGCGCTTTATTTATTAGCTTAGTTTAGTCACGCGCCAATAAAATATCCCCGTTGTAAAAGTGGTTATACTGCACGTGCTAAAATGTGGGCGCGGGGAGAGTAGACGGCAGATGTGAATGTAGACGGCATAAAGAGTGGCGGCGCTTACTGGAATGGACGAGGTCAATAATGGCATCAGGTACCTCCAAAGAAGTGCCTTTTTGAAGTCCTTCGTCTGTTCTTGCAGAATTTGTAAAAATAGGATCTTCTCTACCTGGAACACGACAGTAAAAACTCAAGTTTTGTTGTTGCAGTGCTGTGAAAACACGTCCTCCCCCACAAATGTTTCTGGACTCCGATTTTAAAGTACGACAAAGTACTTCATCTGAATTCTGGGGTTCTTGATTGACCTTGGACATAAAATCCACAATAATCTCATCAGGAAGTCCATTCAGCAGCTGTTGCGGAGCTGTCAGTCACATCCTGATCTCCGTTGGCAGATGGAGCTTCCCCATCCTTCACCGGATTGGCAGATGTTCAGATTTTTGTTTTTGTCTCGGCACGTTTCCACCGTCGTTTATGATTGCTGTACACACGCCTGTAGATCAGCGGCGTCTCTCCGTGCTGCAGGGAGAATTTGTCCAAAATGCGAAACACAGAAGCAATTTTTTTTTAATGTACTTTTATTGATGTGTTTTGATTCTTGATGGATGGGGATGTTTTGACTGGATTGTTGAGTTTTTGTGGAGTTTAAATCGTCCTCAGCTCCATTTGAAGGCAGATTGAGTTCACCTGTGAGCTGATCGCAGAGCTCCGCCTGATTGGTCGACTAATCAGGAGCACCGGGGATAAAAGGACAAAGAGAAACTGTTTTGGGGGATCTTTTTTTTTTTCTTTCTCCCATCTGCTGAGCTTGTTGTCATGTTGGCACTGCTGCTGATTTAAAATTGCCTTTGGATCCAGGGCTGATATTCAAAGTACTAAAAGAGAAACTTTCAAAGAACACTTAGAAGTCTCAGTTATAGATTTTTTAAAATATGGATTCATTAAAGGAGAATAATTGGAATATAAAACTAGAATTGAACTAGAGCTGAATATAATGTCAGTCTGATGTACAATGTATATGAATAATTAAAATAACCCATAGTGAGCAATCATCAGTGTAACAGTCATGATTAGACCACTTCTGGTTCTTATTGTCTGTGGATCTCGTTTTGTCAGTCATTTTGGTCTTTAAGAATACTTCTTTATGTCTTTTCTTTCAACTTCTGAAGCGCTTTAGTTTTACTTTTGACACCGCAGCCCGACATGTGAAGCTTCCATGTTGACGGCTCCGTTCAGGACCTGACACACGTACTTATTGAAGACAACAGACAGTTATAGATTGTTTAGATTTACATCTCCTGCACCGGAATAATTAACGTCTCCTAATTGTGCCAAGTCCGGGCTCTCCAGGGAGCGACGCTGCCGCACAACAAAGAAAGATTAATAATGAAATGATGAGACATGGCCTATCAGAGGATGATGCTCTGGGAGGGGAAGCTCTGATTTACAGATCTGGACAAGCTAAGACTTAATCACTTTATCTGATTGGTATTTGAAGCCATGAATCTCAATTAGCGAGCATTAGGATCTTTTTTTGGCAGTTATGCGGAGTCTATTTCCATGATTGGACACTGGGCTGCTCGTCAGCCAGAATTAATATGCTGCAAAGATGGAAATATTGTGATAACAGCGAGAGAGAGAGAGAGAGAGAGAATACAAGACGTGAGCCAGAACGGGTCCCATAGCAAAACACAGTGTTTCGCTTTTACTTGAGCAAAGTTATCAGGATCTGAACTGAATTTACACAACAATGCATTTTTTTTCACGATTGAACACAAGTGTTGTTTTTGCCTCTTTGTCTTATAATTAATGATTTCCTATCTCGGCCGCTTTGTCTTCCATCCCTTTGTCCGTCCCCGCTTGCCACTGTGTACTGTATCCCCTTGTCTTTGTCTGCTTTAATTATGGCTGAATGGGAGAAAACGGTCTTTTTTTTTTTTCTTTTTAATTGATAGGCCTTTCTTTCAGCTCTCCTCTATCATTCCTTGCCACAGGTTCTCAAAATGGCTGCCTTTGTACCTGCTTCCTCTATACCTCAATTATTAACAAACCAAGCGGTCGCCCTGGTTACCTGCAGATAAGCAGCCGGGCTAATTCAGTTAGTTTGTTATCTCATCGGGCGGAAGGTAAAAATGAAAGACGCTGGGGAAAAAAAATCACATAATTAGGCACTTTTGATGTACGGCCTCTCTGCGAGAGCACAATCGGAGCAAAAGATCGGTTTGCTTGTTTTAATTCCTGGAAACCTGGAACGACGACATACTTTTGATTTCTGGAATCTCGCATTGAATTATTCACACTGGGATCTCCAGCTCTCTGCAGCTGTCTGCTCCAATATCCAAGCCGCCCGTTCCAAGTGGCGCCTTTTCAGCATCACCTGGGGTAATTCTGCGGGATTACTAATCTGTGATTCGGTTTGATAATATGTGTATGAAATATTCACACGTCTCTTCCTCTCTCGGTATTGACGCACTGTGAGCTGCCGCTTTGTGGCAGCGTGTGTGTGTGTGTGTGTGATATTGGCCCGGGCTCTCAGGGAGGTATATATATGTGTGTGTGTGTGAGTGCGATCACATTGGGGAATCAGTCAGACGAGTATCCTACTTGACAGTTGCGCGCCGCCATCCGATGCCTTTCACCTGAGGCGCCGCCGCTGACATCCTTCAAAACCATCTGCCTGTCTTTCCCCGCTAATTGATTTGTCCTTGGATGGAGGTGTTTTGGAACGCTTTGGGGGGAAAAAAAATATGTATTCTGACAGATGCTCCGCACGCGACTGCGTTAGCGTAACACAAAAAGGGGCGGGGCCTTGACAGGAAAGGCGGTGGTCTCCGCCGCCCGGAGGTGGATTAGTCGCCGAGTTGTTTACACAAAGCAGCGGGGGAGCTTAATGGCGAGACGTCTCCACGAATTTACAGCTGCAATCTGGTTTGTTTTCCCTCGACTTCGGAGTACATAAAAGTCTCTCCAGTCTGATTGCTCGGATACTGAGCTGGCCCGTCTTTGGAATCTAAGAGGTCACATCTGACTTTTTTTTTTTTTTTTTTTTGATGGAACGTAGCCATCATCCCTCAAGTGCCCGAAGCAGTGAAATGAATCCAGGCGTTTCATGGCACAACAACATAATCTGTGTTTCCGCAACCAAAGCAGTAAATGAATGCATGAAGCCGGGAATTATTCAGCGCTATAGCTTTCAGAGTTCAGTCTTCACAGGAGATTGTTTCAGAGCCGAAGCTCCTGCATAATTCTTCTGCATAATCATACGCTAAACATAGTCGCCCCTCCTCCGGAAGACACCCCCCCCCTCCGTCTTCAGCTGGCAAAGAAACGGGGGGGAAAAATGTTTGTAATAATCTGCGTGATGTGCACTTAACAAGGATCTTAGCGATTATAAGTCACAATAAAGTCAAGTCGGATGTTGCGGATGGCTGTGATGTTCCCAGACGCCACCCAGAGGGATCCCACCGAGCACACACTGAGTGTTTCAGGCTTGACTAAATCACAACATGCGATCCATCACTGTCAAAACACAACCAAAATACAGAGGATATGAAATATTTATTAGCAGCGGAATACAGTCTTATAATAAGCATCAAGCAGAAGGTATTTGGGGTTGTAACACAGCTATAATAATCGAAATTGGAGCTGGTAGAAAGCGGCTTATGCTGGAGATTTTTGCCCTCTTAATTGCCTTGTCGCTTGCAGCATGCTGGCCTCGCCCTCCCCTCTCCAGCTCCTCTCCCCGCGATGCAGAAGTGAGCGCAGACTCAAACTACCCACCAGTAATTGGGCCGACTCTGAGGATCTATTCCCCGGTGCTCATAGCGAACGAGGAGAGCAGCTAATGTATTGGTGTCGGGAAAGGTTAAATGCCTACACCGGCATTAAAATGTAATTAAGCTTTTCTCTCAATGTAAGAAAAAAAAACAATTCAAGAGCTTATTGCACATTATTCATAGAAAACATTTACACTGTATTGGAGACGAATTTCTGTAATATTCCGCACGCCACGCCCTTTATGTAATGATGCAGCGATATGACACTAAAGCCATAATAATATGCAGTTACAGTTGTCCCCTGATACCTGAACACGGTGCAGTTTCAACAACAGGGCTCAGCACCATCCCTTATTGGAAAAAAAAAAAAAAAAAAACCAGTCCACACACACAAATGCTGCGAAAGTGTCCCTCGGCTATTTGAAGGCAACACACAGCAATGTGAAAACGCAGCTTTAATTATTTGATCGTACCTGTGATCGCTTTCCAAGTAACCTAATAATGCTGTAAATGTCTTGTGGGGGGTGTGTGTGTGTGTGTGTGTGTGAATGTGTGTGTCGATCCCTCAGAGGCAGCCAGCTACAGAAGACACGATTAACCATTTGCATTTAGATTGTGTGTTGACACGCAATATAGACGCGTTGGACCTGCGATTGAGACGCGGGGAGATCCAGAGGCAAACGCCGAGGGCCAGAGGAGATAGAAGCTGTCTATAGGGGCTTTTTACTCTATTGGTGTGTGCATGTTTATAAAGATTTTGTATGCATTAAGGTGGTGTGGAGTTAATAGACATGTCCGGATCCCTCCCCGTGGCTCGGGTCTTTCCCCCCTATCAGCAAGGATTCATAGAATTAGAGCGACTGTACCTTATTGCTTATTAGGAGGCCTCGACACCCCGAGGACAACATGGAGGTAAATATAAGGGAGATTTTTAGGGTGTTCCATCCACTGAATGGGTGCATGATATGATTATAGGCAGCCCCTGCAGGGAAGAGGTGGTGTTAGTGGAGGTAACAAGGTGGAGGGAGAGCAAAATAAAAACATTTGAGGGGAGAGAGCGAGAGAGAGAGAGAGAGAGAGAGAGAGAGAGAACGTCTGCAATAAAAAAAAGTAATAACCACATCTTTTTAGCTTAATAAATGAAAATGTCACAGCTGTCATTTTACTAGCTATTGGTTTTTTTATATACACAAGATAAAGAGACGCTTTAGCGTCCATTTGGGAGGAGTTTCTTCTCCTGCCTGAGTTTTCATTGGAGCTGAAAAAAAACAAAAAAAACCCCACAGTCGAGCTGATAACTGCTGCTGATGCTGGGGGTTAGTGAAAGAAAGCAATGAGAGGGAAAAAAAATCAAATCCAGAGACTACATGCGTCAGCTTTACGATCAATTTTCAGATCGATATACCAAATTTTTTTGCACTGAAGTTACTCTTAAGATGGATTAAAAAGCTAAAAGTTAATATGCTCCGCAGGCCCAGCGGCTGCTGGTTGGTTCATCACTTCTTGTCCCTCCACCTGTGATTACCGATGCTAATACGGCTGTATAAATGCTCCACACGCCAGCCGAGGCGAGGCGTGTTCAGATGATGGCCGACTGCTTACACGCTCGTATATCTTCAGGCTCAGAAAGCGGCAAAATGTGTGTGACACACGCACACACACACACACACATCGGCAACACTACCCGTAACCATACCGGCCATTCATGCATTTCCTTTGACACCATACTCGTCTTCCTGCGGCGATGACTAACTGAAAACACATCCGCAACAGCAAAAAACGCCAAATTGATCGCTGTCTGGAGGAAGTCAGGTTTGTTAAATCGCCGCGAGAGCGCAACGCAACACGTGGAACGTACAGTTTGTCTTTATTGACCGGCCGTTCGGTTGATATTTACCGAGCTCCGCTGTGTGAAACAGTTAACTAGCATGATCGATCCCGAAGCGTACACTTCTCCATCACGCTGTCAGATAAGCTGCTTTGCTTTAAAGCTGTTTTTATTGTCATTGTTTATTGATATTCCTCAGTGTTCTGCTCTTCCAGACACCGTCTGTCGTTCCTGTCGAGGTGTTCGATGAAAAGTTGAGTTTGAATCTGCTTGGTGTTCAAGTTACACGAAAACATGAAGGTTTATTAATACAAGAATCAACTTATAGGAGAAGTTAAAGCTCTGGCTGGTAGCCGCCTATAGAAATGACTGAACACAATCATGTCTGATCAAACAAATCAGGAATTATACAGGAAGTAAAGCCCATTTCCATGTCTGTCCAACCGTCTGAAATGCACCCAGGGTGTAAAAGCTCAACGAGCGTCACAAAGCAATCTGCATGGCTGTAAAGTCTTTAGTCCTTTTTTTTAATTTTATTTCAGTTTTATAGCACATACTTTGTATTTCTTGATCGTGTAGGCAGTGATCGTAACTTTGCGTTTTCCTTCCCGCTGCTGTTTTTCTCGGTCCTGTTTGTGTGAAAACGGTTTGATCAGTGCTTTTGTTTTTTTTCCTCATTCTAGTTTTTCCACAAATGAGATGCAATCTCATGCAAAACTGCGTTAATTGCTTTTCTGACAGTTAATTACTATTCATGAGACTGATTAATAAAATGCATCCCGCCTTTCGCAGAGCCTTCCCAGCATGCCCTGTCCTCTGCTGCACCACAGTCCAGCCACTTATAAAAACCCAGATCAATTGCACCAAGTGGGACCTGTCTCATTTCCTGTTTCATTTTTCACTGCTTCACCGGGACTTCGTAAATAAAGTGGGGGTACCATCTGTGCACCTCTGTGCATCCAGAAAAGAAGAAGAAGAAGAAGAAGAAGAAAACATGTCCTCTGTGTGTTTTAAGGTAATCTCATGGAAGCACTTGTTCTTGTGGAAAAACCTCTCGCCACCGAAATCAATTTGCTTTCATCATTACTAATGACACTTGGTTAAAGAACCCGTTTCCAGCCAGGACGCTGGAGGAGCTATTTGTAAAGGATAAAGGAAGTTGGTGAAAACACTTCAGCATCGAGTGATCCATGCAGTGAACAGACTTCGCTTGATGAACCAGACAAAGAGATCAGTCTTTCTTTGCAAAACGTAAAAAAAACCCTTCAAACTTAAGTGGTTTATTTACTTTATTCTAAATAAACATTTTCCTTGTCCTTTATTTCCAAATAGAAAGACATATATTAAGCTATAGGATAGTTTTAAAAGAGAATATATATAATTCATATCAGAGCAAAATTGATGAAAAAAGCTGAAGAAATGTGTTTAATGTATCTGATCTGAGTTTAAAGTGTCTCATAAGGAAACTTTCTGATTGCTGCACTTCTGGCTGCTCGGCCATTCGTGGGGGTAATGGTGTGTTCTATTGCCCCGGTCCAGCACTCTGTCAGCACGCTTTAAGTTTTTATCATAAAACTCAGCGTGTTGCGTTCGCTGCCCCGGGACAGAACAGACTCCCAGTTGTTCACATACCGAGAGTCTCATTACAGCGAGGACGGAGCATCAGATCAAATTTGTTTTTAGTGAAAAAAAAAACACTTTTTGTAACTCCCTTTCGAGCTTTAAACCCAGCAAAGCAGAGAGGAGCTCATATTCCCATCCGAGCCGCCCGCCCCACCCCGACGCCCGCAGTAAACCTCTAATAACCGAACAGGATAAGCAGCAGTCCGCTGGATCAATAGTGGAGCACATCACGGTCTAATCAAAGCCTTCGCCCCACAGGAGAGGCTGAAACAGAATCCGTTTGTCTCTCAGGATAAACCAGGGTTTAGATCAACTCGGTTATGAAACCAGCTGCAACCGAACCCTCCGCTGTTTCTGCCGCGCTTTAATGAAAGACCTGTCATAAGGTGGTTCTATAGACATGAAAAGGAAAATTAATCATTATGTTCCATGTAAAAGTATCTTTCTCATGTCTTTGGAACAGAGCTTTTAAAATGTCAGAAGCAATTTTGTAAAAAAAAATTTAAAAAAAAAGTATTCTGATGGTAAAAGGTGGAACACGCAGAACTTCAGCTGAAATGACAAAAACAGAAAATGTGAGCCATAATTTCTTTTACAGCTCCGAGTCTTCACAAAGCGCTGTTTCATACGTCTCCACCATCCCGGGGTAGACCGGCTTCAGGCTTCCTGTTTCCCACCATCCCACTTCTTTTTTTTTTTTAACATATTCTGTTCCAATTATCCCAAGTGTTAAATTTCCACTGGAGCAAGGCTTTTGAATATTTTATACCACTCATTAAACACAAGTCCAGTCATTTTTATTGCGTGTTTTACAGCTCCGCGTGAGTTTTCAAGTAAAAAAAAAAAAAAAAAAATGCTGCTCTTTGTGTTGGACTGTCTGTGATTGTAGAGAGTTTTAAAAGATGGGTAAGTAAGCAACAACAGCAGCTGATCTGCTGAGCCAGCACAGCGAATGAACTCAGAATATTCATACCAACATAATTCCTCTGAAAATCCACAATAAATGTAATTAAACTTAAATCCTAATCTAATTCTCTACTCAAAATATTATCAAATGGTGTGAACAATAATGAGAAGAACCTACAATCAATAATCATGCTCTTTTCAGTCTTTTTTTTTTTTTTTAACTTCCTGGATTCCAACTAGTCTCTGCAAACAATTGCATGGTGCAGTGCATCATATTTTTTACTGATGCAACAACGTGTCAGGGTTGATAAATGCCCGAAATCTCAATTTACTGCTTACCAGAGAGTATCTGTCGGCTTTAGCTCTTAGCATGGTAGATAGGGTTCCTATATCCTTAACAAGCGTTTGACAGCAGACAGTGATTTATATCGTCTATGGGAGTAAAATAGTATTAAAAATGGCTACTGGAGGTTTGTTTGTGTGTTTTCAAAGTACTGGGAAGATACTACTGGTTTTTGTGTGCTGACCTTGAAAGCAACACCGAATTAACTTCGAATGTCAACATTTTAAGACTCCGGTGAATTTTATTCCCCCACAGTTCCACAGGAGCACAGTTAGTCGTCCTTCATGGAAAAAAACATGGCAAAAAAAATATCCATTTTGTTAATTATAAGTCTGAATGAGCCATTAGTGCATAATTGGGGCCATGAAAGGAGTTTTAATGAATGGAAAACCGTCAGTGATTACCCCGCCCTAATCAGTCATTTATTCCATGATAAGACACAAACTCTTGATTGTGTTGTGCGTTGTAATGTTTGACGGACTCGGCTGGCGTCGGCGTGATGAACACTGATTGATCATGCCTGCAACTGCAGGTCATTTGTTGGCACGCTACACACAACATGCACTTTGTTTTCCTTCAAAACAAAGAATCTGGTAAAATGATGCTTGTTCCTTTATACCTGAATGCACTTTGAATGTTTTACCACTCATGTCGTTGGACATCAGCCTTTTAAAGTACAAGCGGACCAAGGTGAAATAAAATTGCAAGTATGTGTGCTTTTCTTTTCTTTACTGAGCTGAAAGCTAATAACCACAAATGGACGTATGTAAATGCCGCCTAAATGGCTTGAATAATGTTGACTCTCCTGTTTGTCCCTGAGTCGAGCCTAACCTCATTACACATGTTTTACATGAGGAAAAAATGTTGCTCCCGCTGATGCACGTGCCTGAAAATAACATGAGTGGTTTCTTATTGTGCTCTTTGTGCATGCATTTGATAATTTCTGCATTTTCTGAAGTTTAGGAGTTGAATCCAGTTGAGAGCTGAGCAAGCTCTCTCAATGAGATTGCCTTTTTGGCACAACCTGAGAATGTTTTGTTTAAGCTCCTCTTTTTTTCCGCTAATGGTCGGCTGTACAGTCACAATCAAGGACACACACACACACACACACACACACACATACAGTCACACACAGCATCAAAACACGCAGCGTGGCACCATTTCCTGCCACTGCATCTAAATCGGCATCTCGGCGCCGAACACCTGACTGTTCTAGTTCTGCTCACTCGCTGCCGCTTCAAAGGCGTCGTCAGATTAAAGAGAAGCCGGGACGGTTTCATCTGCAGCGGGAGGATCGCTCTGCTCGCTTCAGCCGTCGGAATTTGAATGAGACAGATTTTAGGCGAGAAAAACGTTTGAGGAGGAATCGGGATGCACTGAGCTCACAGGTGTGTTTGTGTTTAGGGGACATTATACAACAACACCTGACCTTCCTGAATCTATTATATCTAATGTAAGTCTAATTTATCACAATCACAAATGACACACACTTTTTTTTTTTTTTTTTTACATAAGTGCTTGTACCTGTTCTCTTTGCTTCTTCAGTCCGCATCTTTGAGTGTTATGAAACTAAAAAAAATGGACCTGAAGTTGTTCCTGCTGGGAAAACTGGTACATTTCACTGCAGCTCTGAAGAACTGCCATTAGTGCGCGTGTGTGTGTGTGTGAATTCAAAATTGTCGCCCATTAAGGTTGAAAAAATGTGCATAAGTGCAGTCCATTTGCGTTTTCTTAGAGCACGTGTATTTATAGTAATGTAATTTAAAGTACAGCTGAGAGACTCTGCATTAAGGCTTCCGGCTCCTCCGTGTTATTTTTCTGAATTCTTGACGTTGTCAAGAATTTTCCCCTCCGTACACACTACCGTGGGAGTTCTTGGCTGGAGCTGTACTCCACCGTCAACCGACAGCTGCACATTAGACGTATGTTTACCTGCGATGTGGAACAAGAATAGCAAACAGAATGTATCACTTTGAAAATCCAGAGATTTTGTTCCTATTTGTAAAGGAGTTTTACCCAGAAATGAATATAATGAATGCAGTCTGCCCTTTGGTTGGGCTTGTTTTCATTCCTCTGAGGATTCCATGCTTGTGACTTCCACCGCCTCTTCATCACAGAGGAAACTCTTTTCTGTTTCGCTGCTCCTCCAGCTACTTCCCCTTCGCGCAGACGACCTTCAGGGCTCCTTCCGAGCCCGCCGTCTCTCTCGCTTCTCCTCCTCCGGATCAATGCGCGTCCTCGTTCTTGTAAAGAGCTACTCCAAGTCGTTGGTGTGATTCTGCACCACCTTTTCTCCTCACTTCTGTCGCGCTTTATTCGGTTTTTTTCCAAAAATCCATTCTCTATTTTTCTTTCCTTTCTCAGTTTTTCAAGTATATCAAAGCAATGCTGTCTCGTTTTATTTCTGCTCCATTGCAGCCAAGCAAATCAGGCAAATCCTTCATTTTCAGTGTTTTTTTCCAAGCTTGCTTAATGTTTCTTATCGATGTATCTTAATTGGGATTTCAGGATGCTGACAAACATATCATCATCACTCAAACTTTCCTGTTTCATTCACAACACACCCGGCATTAAAAGTGCAAAAGGCTTTTTTTTTTTTTTTACTATTGAGTAAATCATTAAGGAACGCTGAAGAAAAGCCATTTGAAAACAGGTCATTTTCTGAGGTAGTTATCAGCGGATGCTCCTATCTGAAAAAAGCTAAAGCTTGAATGCAACCTAAGTCTCAAACCCCTCGGCATTAAGCTTCTGCATTTAGGTTTTTTGCTTTGTGCTTCACGCATGCATTGAAACTTAAGCCTGTTCTTATTTAGGTGAGCATAATACCGCTGGTGCGCAACAGATCAACATTCAAATACATTCAATTATCTCTGCTGTGCACGCTGGGATTAATCATTTATAATACCAGGCCGACTGCAACGAATCATCCCTCAGTTCCTGTGCCGCTTCTGTCACACAGATAGAACTGCTGGGTTCGCTGTGAGGAAAGTGGATGCAGTGCTTACCTGATTAAATATTATGCATTATGGCTGCGGTGATGGGGATGCCAGTCTGATGCCTCTCATTAATTCTTCAGTTCACTGGGCTGTGGACACGCTCGGCAGACTGACAGGGGATGAGGAGACTTCACCGGTGTCTCCTTAATGCTTTGAAATGGAAGTATAGTTTAGCTTTGATGCTTCCTATCGCTAAATGGACATGCACCCCCTCCACGTGCACGCACACACACATACACACACTACCTTGCACCTTTATCCCAGCCACCACCCCCACGCTGTCAGTCAGTCATCACAGTATGAATACATGAATACTGTAAACTGTAATGACAGGCTAAATTACTATGTAGGGACTATCAAGCCGCACAACATCAAAATGCTTTATGGTTTCCTGTTAGGAGTGAATATGGAGATGAGGGTGTAGGGGAACCTGGAGGCAGGTGTGGTGGATTTCCAGGTGCAGCAATCATTTTCTTTATAATCATTCACAGATTCTCTCAGCGTTTTCTGAGTGCAGTTGATTACGGAGCATTGAGCAGTCGCAGCACTCGCTACAAGGTTTTGTTTCTTTCTTCATTATAAACATCCAGACTGCCTCTTCTTTCTTTTATTGCAGCAAACTTGGACGTTTTTTTTTTTTTTTTAGTGGACTCGTCGTCTTAACAGTTATTGATGGCGTGTCCGAGTTGCACTTTGTTACTTCTGCTAATTTAATGGGATTCACAGTTCAACCAACAGTTATTTGATATGCATGAACATTTGGTGCATTTAAATTTTGACCCTTCTTATATGTTTTTTCCTGCAAACAAGAGAAGTTTCCGCGATAAATTTCAGCTAATGTTTTTGTTTGAGACTCGATGTTTCAGATGTTGCACGAGTAAACCACAAGGTCACGAGCAGGCGATGAGTCCACTCCGTGAGTCAGGCACTAAATGGGCTCATTGCGAGGATTTATACCGGACGCACAAGTGTTAATTAGCTCGCAGCTTTGCAAAGCTCAGTGGAGCTCTCAGCCTAATGTTTAGCAGATTATACTTCCCATCTTAATTTACAATCCCCGCCATTGCTTTCCCTCCAGCAGCGCTGATCGCAAGGCTAAAAACTTTGGCGTAAATTAATATACTGGACGTAAAAACATCCCAGTGATGATACAGTGTTCGGAAGGTCATTACTGTAAATAGAGAATTCTTTCTCTGTATTTTTTTTTTATTTTAACATTATTTTATTAGAAACATCACCATCAACAAATACTGAACTCAAGGCCTCTTCAAAATTCTTTACAATAGAGAGCAGTAGTCTGGAGTTTCAAGGCTGCAAATATGATACACAAGTTTAACCATTTTCATGTGAAAAAAACTGGATCAGACAAACCATTCAAAAATAATGTACAATAAATATAAATAAACAATATAAATAAAAATCTGTCTGACATTAACATAATTCACACATTTATGCTTGTAAGTTGTAGGGTGAGTCAGTGACCCCATGAGCCAAGCATTCACATACATTGAGCCGTGAGGTGAGGTAAAACCGTTTCACAAAGCCACTCCCAGCTCGTGAAAAACACGAGCCTCAGAAATGGCAAAACGATACTTTCAGTGCTTTGACTTGAGTCGTCGGTCCGTCACGCAGCTCTGACTTACAGGCGACGCAATGAAAGAACGGGTTTTGAATGGAGGGTTTGAGGCGACGCTACAATCAAACTGCGTCACCTGTGACAGCGGTAGCTTCAGTGATGCAGACATAAATTAAAAACAAAAAACAAAAATTGCAGTAAAATGTTTACAGTACATCAAAGTTCAGTGTAAAATCTCGTTACAAAAAAGTACTGGGCTTAAAAAGTGTGAAAAATATTGCATTTTTCATCCGTTATAAAAAAAGCGCCACCTTAAACGAGGCGAGAGAAGTCGCTTCATATGCAATGAAACCAAAGAAGTAAGAACACACAATGTAGAGTCATGAAGGTCATGTGTCATCATGCGACCGAAGCCAGCGCCTTTCCAGAAAGCAAACGTGAAAGTGAGGAAGGACGTTCTGATTCAAAGTTGCCTCAGAATTTGCTACAGAAGTTCTCATTATTAAATCTTGATTTAATCTCAGATGACGCCGGAAAATTCAAGCGATCATCCCGATATCGAAGTGTCCTGTGCTTCCTGTGGGACGATACATGTGTTTACTAAACGGTGGTGACAGAGAGGAAGGCGTTGTGAACTTTGGAGCCCTCTGGGACTCTCGCTCCGTGGCTCATCAGCTCCTGGATGGTCATCCAGTTGTCCAGAATCTTTTTGTTCCGTTTCTTCATCATTTTCTTATGACTGAGCTCCAAGATGTTGATCTCCTTCCGACCCTCGGCCCCGCTTGCTGGACCCTCCTTCAGACACTCCAGGCGGCTCTTCTGCATGAACTCCCTCCTCTTCCTCTGCTCCCTGGCCCTCGCCAGGTGCTGCTTCCTCTCCTCTTTGCTCCAGTAGCGGCCCATCTTCATCTCGCTCATGGCGTCGTCGTCCGTGGTCATGCCGCCGCTCCTCTCTTCCCGGATCCTCAGCGCTCGCTCGCGGAGTATCCGGTCGCGGGCGGGCCTCCGGGCGACGTAGCGCGTCCCGTCGGCGCGGACCTTGACCTTCCACTCCAGACGGGGCTCCCCGGGGCGTCCGTTCCGGTGCGCCGGGTCTCGACAGACGCTGAGCAGACTCAGCTGGCTCTGGGAGTACTCCAGGGACGAGTGCTGCTGCAGCAGCTGCATATAGCTCTGCAACGAGAGAAAGAAAACACAGTCAGCAACGTCCTGAACAAATCATCTGCATCAGATTCACATCTTCTTGATCATACAGACCTGGAGCTGCCTGGATCCCCCCTGGCTGTGATAAGGAGCCGTCTGGTAGGACGAGCCATAGGGTCCCGCTCTTCTTGAGTCTCTGGTCCTTCCTTTCTTTTCACACCTCTCGTCGTCTGCAGGCAGCGCTGGGTCCGACTCGGACCTGGAAGGGTTGCTCTGGTCTGGACTACTGGAGATCAGAGGACCCGGGTCTGCCGGTCTCCGACTGGCCGAGCCCTGGGGTTTGGGGATGGGGATCGGACTGGAGGGTGCGGAGGCGGCCAGCCTGAGGTTTTTCTGGTTGGTGATGCTGATGTGTCTCTGCAGCGAGTGGTCTGGGGATCTCTCCACGCCCAGCGGCGTCGACCTCGCGCTCTCGGCCGTGTTGTAGGCGCTGGAGCTGTCCTTCTCTCGGATCTTATCGCTGTCTGACCTCTCGGGGTGCTCGTGGATGTCGGCCAGTCGGCCGTGCCGCTTCTGGCCGTCCTTGGAGCTCCTTCCCGGCGAGCAGTGCGCGGGTTGCGAGTGCTCCAGCTGTTGGGCCTGGCGGAGCTGATGGGCCTGCATGATGCTCTGGCACTCCAGCTCGATGCTGCGCAGCTCCTCATTCAGCATCCTCAACTCCTGCTCCACTCCTCCCCCTCCCTCCACATCATCCACGCCATCTCCGTCCCCTCCCCCTTGCTCCGTGAGGCTACACTCGATGCTGTGCCGGATGGAGTACACCCCACACTCGCCCCCGTTCCGAATCTGACATTTGAGCTCCAAGAGTTGCTGGAAGCGATTTTCTAAGCCAAGTATCCCGCCTCCGCCGTTGCGGATTCTCAGGACGCCTTCGTGGCTTTGTCCCGGGCACCGTGTTCTGGTGCTGCGATTTTCCTGCGCGTCGACTCGCGGATGGTCTGCCTGCCACCGTTCCCTCAGACAGTGGGCGGGGCTCCTCCTGTGCAGTCTGGCCAGCAGGGGTTGGTGCTCCGGACTGTCTGTGCTGCATCCGAATCCGCTGTCCTGATGGTTGGACGAACAGGTCGCTGTGTCTGTTGTCATTTCCTCTTCGGCTTGATGCTGGAGAACGAGGGGAAAAAAAACTGTATTATTGGAAAAAGTAATTTAATTTAAAGATGTGATTGAAGTGCGCCTATGTAACATTGAATAAAGTTTGTGTGCTACAGCCTTGGTTTTCCCAACTTTAACCACACTGAGGCTGCCAAGATGTAAACAACATAGAAAACTTTTCTTATTTTTTCCACCAAATGCTTCGCACTGAGCCTTCTTGTCTGGCAGAAGAGCCGACTTGATGTCGGGATATGAAATTCTGGCCTGTTCATTACTCATCTCTGTTTATGTTTCTCACCTCGTCTCCCCTGCCAAAGTTATGTTCCTTCTGCTTCCTCCTCTGCTCCAGGATCTCCATCTTCAGCTCCTCCACCAGCTCCTGTTGTTCATCATCCAGCCACACGGCCTCTTCCTCCAGCTGAAATCACAACATCTTGTCAGAAACTCATCTTTCCCTGCCTCGCAGTGTGTGTTCGTGTGTGTGTTTGTAAGGTCTCCAAACAATCACTCTGACAGAAAATAAAATAAAGGCACCTGGCTGGCAATGGTTTTTATTTGACATGACACACACCGTCAGGATTGGGCACGGTTGGTGTGTAGGTGTGTGTAAACGTGTTTACCTGGATTTCAGGCCTTGTGACAAGTAGAACGATGCTCCGCGCTTCTTCACTTGACAACAAGGCAACGGCTTTCTCTCGATCTTGCACTTCGCAGCCATTTATCTGTACATCAAAAACAAAGACAGGTGGTTGAGGCAACAACAACAACAACAACAAAAAAAAACTGTTGAAAGTCCACATATGTAACAGTGAGGGATTTTCTCTTCATTCAACCAACATGACATGAAAGAAGAAAGTTATTGTTCCAATTTTGCAAAACACTCCTTTTACCACTGTCTTTTTCACAATGCGTTCTTAGATCTGTAAGTCTTCAACATCTGTCCTTTTCTTTCTGCCATTATGCTCCCATACTCCACGAATCCATGGGAAACGGCACTGGAACGCAGCCCACTCAGTAAAACAGGAGTCAATTGCGAGCGCGGAGTCCGACCTCACGAGAGTCTGCTCTCACCGCGCCATCTAGACATACAATTAACTGTTCTTTGACAGGTTGCGTTCATCTTTTCCTCACTAGAGTAATGGGGCTGTCAGAAGGAGATAATAGGGCCAGGAGTACAGCAGGGCCCGGTACCTACAATCACTCATAGTGGAGGGAAACAGAAACACTACGGTGAGAGAACAGAGGCACGACGAGAACGGTATACAATAAATATGGAGGAGAAATAATGTTGGTCCAACGTGCTTCAGACTTGGAGTTAGTTGAGCTATCACATATTGAAAGCATCAATAATTATGGGAGGCGCCTTTTTCCATTACCATATATACTGTGTTATATTTATTTGGCTTGAATAATGAATATCAAGCAGTCATGTATGTGCGGCGGTTGTTAATGCAGAGACACACGTGACATTGTCATCTCATTTCACAACACAAAGTGTCAGTTTGTGCATTTTCTGACAAGATAAGTGGCCGTAATCTACACTGAGTGCACAACGTAGATGAGGGCACATTTTGTCTTCGTCCGTGGAATCTAGAGTTCATGTTCTGCCATTTCACACTGAGGCTAAGGGTTAAGTGAACGCTCCGAAGCAAGGCTTCCTCGGAAATGTTCTTGTCTTCACGTTTTCCCTTTTACGCTCCATATTAGAACCAAGCTGCTTTTCAGGTTAAAACAATATATCGATAAAGATACCTTTATTTGTACCATCAAAACAGGTCTGCAAGATATCAGGACAGTTAGTTTGAGGTTAGATGTGCTCCAGGCATGATTTGAAAAGCAGCTGCAGTATTTTATTCAGTAGTATATCAGAATATTGTTGACAACATAAATATCCATCGTTTAAAAAAAAAAAAAAAAATCATAAATATGGCCAAACATTGAAATTGTGCTTATCCTAATTTCAAATGCTACATTTCTTAAACTAACTGTATTAAATGCAGAAATATACTATATTTGCAACAAAGAAGTGGCCGTTAGTTTCTAACACCCTGGAAGTGGTGTTACAGAAAGAGGGCTATTCATAGTCTCTGACACCAAAGATGTTTCTGCATAATGAGAAACAGAGCAACTGCCACAAAGTGAGAGTGGCCCTAGAGAAGATGAAGTACCTGGTGTAACTGCGACTAAGGACTTTAATTTCCCCGGTAAAACGAGGTGATTAAATATACATATGCTTGCCAAGGCTGGAGATGCTGGCAGCTTTGGCCTTTGCGGTTTCTTTCTCCACAGAAAAAGGACACAAGGCAAATATTTTTCTTTCAATATCGTCGATAACATCCTCCCAGGGACGTAAAAGCTGGGTTTGTATTTTGGGTTCATAATATAACAGTTGGTCAGTGAAAACCAACCTGTAAAATCCGATCTCCTTCCTTAATGCGTCCGTCTCTCGCCGCAATGCTGTTCGGCTCCACCTGCACAAAAGAACACAGAGCTCGGTGTTGACAGCCACTCATTGAGCGTCTCCGGAAAACCACCGGTGATGTACGCTTTCGCCGCCGCTCTTTTATGTCTGCCGTTATAGGTGGAAAGTCTGTTTTTCACCAAGTAAAAAGATTCTCATTTCCCCCCCACTGACAGCCTCATATTTTTCATGTGACGCGGGCTGGATGCTTCCAGTCGCCCAAGACTGATAGTAAGTGAAGTAACTCATGTGAGTGTTTTCTGGCAAGTATGCATAAAGGATGATGAGAGGCAGAGCGGTAAAAAAACAAAAAACAACTGGAAAACATAAAAAGCTGTAAATGTTTATGGTTCTAGTTTAGCTGAAAGGAGCAGCTTCCCCATATCCTTGGCGATGCGTCCTCGTCGCTGTGCACATACGCTGCTGCAACACTTGCTTCGGAAACTTTGGTGTTCTTGCATTAAAGATCAAGAGAAGTGGAAACGCGGAGATGGGCGTAGCGTCGTGCAGCTCCCAAAAGAAGCAACAATGCGATCCATACATGCATTCAGATGAGTGGAATTAGCATTTTTGTTTTTTCCTCCTTTCATCAAACATATAAAAATAGCTGTGTTCTGTTTTGCAGCAGGCGGTTCTGAGGTTCAGGGGGGTGTCAGGATTTCACCGTTTTGTCTGGTTAAAGGAGAACAGGTGGAAAACCAGAGGAGGAGCTGGTAGCTCACATGAATTCACACATTATACTAATTCAGATTACTCTAGTAATTCAGTTCGTGGAGCTTAAAACCTTCATAATTCATTCATTTATAAAGATTTGTCTCAGCAATTGTACAATTAGTTTTCACTCCGTTATACCAATAAATCTGCTGGAGGAAGTTTTTCTTCTCACAGCTGAAAATTCTTTCAGTTTATATATATATATATATAAAAATCTCCATTAAATTTAATCTTTGCTTTGTGTCTTTGGTAGATGGCTTCCTGCAAATGAGTAAATGTGGCATTTATGAAAATGTGGGGTGAAAAGGAGGATTTATGCTCCGAGCTAATTAAAAGCTTCAATTAAAACACGCTGAGGGAGGAGGAAACGGAACGGCATGAAGGGAATCGCATTTCAAACCTGGCTTCCTCTTTGGCCAAG
Source organism: Salarias fasciatus (assembly GCF_902148845.1). Lineage (NCBI taxonomy): Eukaryota > Metazoa > Chordata > Actinopteri > Blenniiformes > Blenniidae > Salarias > Salarias fasciatus. Next base: position 10,552,507 of record NC_043761.1, on the reverse strand, counting down.
CGTGTCTCTCTCTCTCAGCTGATATTTGACTGGCAAACATTTTCCTCTCCCTCCTCCCTAATTCAGTTTGACTTACTCTCTGCTCCGCTATGTAAAGACGGGGATTCAAATGGGATATCTTTTAATAACTTCCTGCTTGAGAGGAAAGCGATAACAGCGCTGAGACTTTGCTTTAATGAACCGGCTGCTCCGTCTCCAAGATCTCATGGTGGTACGATTTATTTTTCAGAAATCGAATACTCCTTTTCTTTGCATTTTAGAAGTTATTTCTTTAAAATGTGGTTCCAGGTGTGACGGGAGTTCCCTTCCGCTACCTGGCTGACGTAGATGCCGGTGTCCTCCTCGTCGTCGGTCCTGTAGCACAGCGTCAGTCCCAGCTTCTCCTGGCTGTTCTGTCTGCACAGCTCCACCTCCTGTTACACAAACACACAAACAGAATATATACGAATGATGCCAACGAAGCTCCGTCGAGTGTAAGAAGCCAGTTGGTATTAAAGTGAACCCAGAACGCGAACCGCCTTCCACCGTGAATTTGTCTAAACTTCGCCCCGCTCGTCACCGACTTCACTTGATCTCTGCTGTTTGTGAATGTAATCACATCAAGCGAACACCAGGAGTCATTTCTTATTAACCCTCCGCTGTGACGTTTAGAAAAGGTGGGCTGTCGATTAGAGCGGAAGGTGAAAAGGGAAAAAGGGAGGGGGGAAGTGGGCATGAATTAAACCTCAGGCCCTCTTCCTTCTTTTCTTTTTTTTTTCCCCCTGTCATGGGAAACCACGATAGCAGAGATTGACAGAGGCGGGAATTAATTTCTGTGGCATTTAACCCCCCCTGTGCAAACAGCCCTGACCTTCAAAGGTTGTCTTGCGAAAGGAGTTTAGAATATCGTAACACGACGACTGTACTCAGACGCCTCTTCCAGTTCAGTTCACCGGCCGATTCATCCAAATCCCGACAGACAGCGCTAACGCCTTGGTGTCGGCGTACATCGGGCGATTCGCTGGTTTACTGGATGTGGAGCCGTGGGTGATGAAGCAACGGAGACGCTCGATTAGTGATGATTGGATCATGATCTGCAGTTTAAAATACGGCACAGCCACAACTCTAAACCTCTTTCATTTGACTCACTGTGCATGCACCAGTGTGGATCGTATTTATCACACGTTACCGAAACGCAGGAAAAATGTCCCCAATAGGTGGGATTCTGTCTTTAGAAGCACATTAAACATCTGGCTGTAGCATTTCATTTTAATATGCACTTAACTGTTACTTCATGTTTCATTCAGAGGAGATTACTGCCAGGTGTAATGTTCACTGGCTCATTGTTTCTTCATTTCAGACGATAACATCCGCTCGGCGGTCGGTCATTTAAAGCAGCCAGCGATCGTTCGTAGCGCGGTGATGACGATACAGTCAATCAGGAAAAGGTTTTTAATGACAGAGAAGCTATAATGTTTCTGATTCATATTGTTTTCTCCATTTCGTTCGGCGCTTCTGAAGTTAAAAGTTCATTTATCTGAGACACTAATTGAAATGGATGTGATAGGGTTGGCTTATAGCAGCAGAATAACAGTGTTATACACAGGAGTTAACCACAAATAAAGACATTCATTGATTTAACATCAAACTTGTCCAACTCAAGCTCCAAACACAGCACAACCCCTTCATAACTTCCCAAATCACCTGCATGCTAATTTGTTTTGGTTCGGCGAAATCAAAGAAAATCAGCATTTGAAGACCGGCACCTGTTGACAATCCATAATTAAGACATTAGAAAAAAAAAAAAGCTGAATTTTCCACATGGATAACTAGCTGCTGTCTGGCAGACTGCTGTGATTCATTAAATTCATTGTTCAACCCGGTGATCAAGCAGAGCATTAATTAAAATCTATTGGTATTCAGCATTAATTTTGCCCGGGAAGTAGATAATAAATATCCAAATGTGGCCAAATTGTCCTCTAACTCAAATTCACGGTAGCATTTTTCTCTGAAGTTGGTGTGATTGGAATCTTCAATTGACTGTAAACTCTTATTTTTTTCGTCCGAGCAATCAGTGTGTCTGTAAATCCAAGCGGCAGCTCGTGGTCATTTTATGGCGTGGCGGATTTGGCGGCGGCTGCAGGAGCACGATGACAGCAGGAGCGTCCACGCGGACGACGCTCGGCTGTAAGTGAAGCTAAACCTGCCAGTCAGACTGTTCCTGGGAACAGCAGCGCTGTTCAGCCTCATCCAGGAGGAAAGCCATTCATGTTTCAGTTAGATACACATGGATGGACAGAGAGATGTGCGGACAGCTGATTTGGGGTGTGTGTGTTTGGCAGGTGGGGGTGGAAGTGTGTGTGTGTGTGTGTGTCGGTGTTGCAGACCTGGCCTTGCTCTGATACTGCTACGACCACACACACAATCTCTGCTGTAAGGTAGAGCCACAGCTGGCAAGAGGGGAATCCTAATGACCCACAATGCAACTCACTGAACCAGGAAGCGCCTATTAAAACCGGACTGGATCTCTGACAGTAGCAAATGTCAGCCGTCACTGTCACCTGGCCTGACCTGAAGGTCTGCTGGCTCGCTCGCCCACATCATGCATCTGTCACAAAGGAGACGCCTGTGGGTGCAGACTGTGACTCTAATCACACACGGATTCAAAGAAAGACTCAAAAATACTAAATTTTCTTTGTTTTTGTTGGTTAGAAGAGAGATCTTTTAATATATTTCCAAAAAATGTAACAGCTTTTTGCCGTATAGCTGTATGATATTAAGCGTATTCACAGTTTCCCCTCACACTGAAGAGGCCGTCTGAAAGGCTGCACAAACATTTCCGAGCAACGTTTCCTGATGAAAGGGAAACTAACTCCGCGGGTGAAGCACTCTGGTAATTCAGTGTTGAGAGGGGGGGGGTGGATTTTCTTTTGGTGCGATGAAATGAAGAACGGCCTTCTGGCGTAAACCCAGGGACTTCGCTGCGCAGCCACAGGACAATTTAAAGAATAGTTGCTGCTTTGACAGAAGGGCAGCCAATTCCACTGTATTATCTGAGGCAGGCAATTTTTCTTGTATTGTTGCGCTATTTGTGTGCATCAAACATCAGCGCTGGCCTTGGATTATCTCCAGAGATTGTGAATTACGGCGGCCCCTCAGTCCCACTGCGTCAATAGAAGAAATAACCTTGTTTGTCATAGTTACAACATAATATTTTCATTGTACAATAACTGTGATTTGTCTACCTCTGGTTTCAAGTGAGTTTAATACAATTTGTTTGGGCACAAAGCCTTATTGAGGAGAAAATTAGTGTATTAACAAACAACAAGGACATGAATTAGGAATAGTTTGGATCAATGTGTGCAGTAAATTAACATTTTGCTGGAATGTTTCTACTTTTGAAAGTATTGAGTTAGTATCTGGTTACTCTTAACGTTTCAGTGTGTTTGTTGATTTTGCTCCAGATTAAAGCAGCCACAGAGCTGTAGACCTGCTGACGGTTAGCCTGAGTATTATCTGAAGTGAAACGGTTTATTATTATATCACCAAAATCCTGTTTACTGGACAAGAAGCCGCTCATTCAGTCTGGACTCTGCCCCCCTGATACCAGCAAGAGAGCTTTCAACCACAACACGAGCATTTACTGTGTGGACTGGTTCATTTTTTGTATAAGCAATTCAATTCCTTTGTATTTATCAAAATACACAGGAATCGAATTGTTCTTTGACGTAGATGCTTTGGGATTGTGGTCGATGCAGAGATGAATTCAGAACTCTACCTCATACTCGTATTCTTCAGTCCGTTCCACCTCCGCCGGGGTGTTCGACAGGTACTCCGGGCATTCATAAAACTCATGTTCCATGGTGTGAATAGAGTGGCAGCTGGAGAGAAAAGGAAAAAGAAGAGGCGGCGAAGGATCATTAATGTATGTCCCGTTGGCTTAACGGCGGCGCTCCTCAGCTTTCTGTCTAAACCATGCCTGTATGGAGCAACACAACTTTGTATGCATTACTGTTACTTTTTTATTCACAGTTCTACATAAAAGTCCTTCAGTTGGCTGTGAAAAGAAAAAAAAAAAAAACTCCACTGTCATGTAGACATCAAATATTGTCTTCATAAAACTGGTGACCTCTGGAGATTGTCGCTGCCATAACTCCGTCTTTGTAATTACTGACCAACACGAGCTGATTTGTGGTTTTATGGGACAAATTGATTTCATTTGCTCCCCAGCAAAGCCCTATAAATAGTTGGAGAATGGGTGCAGCATCAGAATGCATGCTCTATCAGCCCATTGGCTTTTAATCGCCCCAGCAAAAGCTCCCATTTAGGAAAATGGATGTAGCACACCGAAGCAATTATTGCATGAGGGCTTTGCTTCTGCATAATGATATGGCAGCACTGAGCTTTGCTGGGGGTTTCCACAGAGTATTATGGCTTCTTAATAGCTACTATGAAATGAAAAAGAACAGTACTGCAACCTCGGTGGAGCTTCAGATCCCCCGATACAGGAAAATAACAGTTTCCCAGCTTTAGTTAACAGCATTAACAGGAAGGATTTCCAACATGCCGGTGTCGTTTTAATGGCAGCGATAAGCACTTTTCAGGTGGCAGGTAGAATGCTAATACCTGTCGGACAGAAGGAAGGGGCAGATGTCCGGAACAGGTGGGGTGGCCGGGCGAAGCTTGGCCAGCGCCATGATGTGCTCGAAGGTGATGTCCGTCTGGGTGCAGACGTCCACCACGCACGCGTCCTGCGGCGAGCCGCCGTGCATGACGGCGGCCGCGGCGCCGGCGGGGGCGCGCCGGAGCACCTGGACGACGATGGGATCCCGCCTGATGGCCTCCACCACCGCCTCATCGTGTTCAACCTTGGAGAAGTCGCGTCCGTTCACCTGAGGGACGGAGAGCAAAGAGGCTGAGTCCTGCGCTGCGTCTCTTTCAGATCCCGGTGCCATTTTTAACCTTCATGCACCGGGGGAGAATCTGTCAGTCACGCACTCTCCGCTCAGCTGCAACTTATTTTACATTCCCAGCTGGAAAGCTTCCAGTACGTTTCCAGGCGTCCGCATTTAGACTCTGAATGGCTCCCAGTAAAGCGACTACGAGCGAAGTGCTCAGTTCCGAATGGAGAGCACAATATATACCCTCCCCTTTCCCAGCAGGCTCAGACATTTTAACTGCTGACCAGTTATTCAGAAATGTGTTAACCTTTTACGCTATGGGCAAATTCACAAAGACTGTATAATGTACCAGACTGCAGCTTTTGCCAGAGGGAAAACTCCCCGAGGTATGCTTTAATGGGCTGATTTTTACCTCATTCTGTTTTTCTCCATATCCCTTTTTTAAAAAACAAAAATCAATCTAACTCAAATGCATTATTTACATCACATTGCAACCATTAAGTCCATTAGATGCAGAATAATAAGACCGATTTAGGCAAATGAGCAGCAAAGTGGAGACGAGCAGCAGAGGGTAAACCTCGCTCCTCTGGGAGCTCCGCTTTTAGCAAGCAGCATCTACTTCATTTACAAGATCAGAAAAAGGTTGCGGCACAGGGGGGGCCGAGTGAGAACAAGTGCGCTGAGACGGCGTCCTGACAGCTGTCAGTGTGAAACCACACACGTCTATACATACTCGGTGCGCAGGGAACCTCGTTTGATCCAGTTACATGAACTCCGCCTTGATGTAACACTGTGCAACTTTGTTTGAATTGATTTAGCACGTCTGCAAGAGTCTGGAAATGTGGAAGTGCACGCTGAATGTCAGCACGATGGCGTTTCCTATATGAATATACCGAGTAACACTCACTGTTTACACATGCAGGCTGAGTAAAATGTGTGCTTCTGATGAAAACTTAGGTTTCCTGTTCGGACACGTTTCTGCTGCTCAGCTCATCTTCGCTCCGTTCCCACCATCCCATCATCAAAAGTGCCAGGAAAAGTTAGATTTCACATTTTTAGGTTGTAATGACGTCCAGATGGACACATCAATTTCCAATCAGTGGGACTGGTCTGGAAGGCGAGAAGTCATTGTGCGCGTACGCCTGCCGGTGTGTTTACCTGCTGTTGTCCCTCCATTCAATCTGCCTGTTGATGAGCTAACTGGGAGCTGATTAATAGCAAGCAGATGTGACAAACACTGGGGATAATGGCTCAGAACGTGAAGACTGTGTGTGAGTGTGTGTATGTGTGTGCATGCGTGCGTACGTGTGAGACATATACACTGAATTCAAACCATTAAGGATGATTAAACCGCAAATGAAGACAATAAGCAGATAAAGAGATGTCGGCTTTACAACCTTGAGACAACATGAATAAATTACATTCCTTTCTACATTTGATGCTCTGTCTGTGCTTTACTTTGAATAAAATGTGAGTTTGTGATACAGTTGCATATTGCTTTACTTACATTTACTCACAAAAAAAATTGTTCCATTCAACAAAACATAACCATTTACACTCTATTCCATTATCTTTATAACTTAAATTGCTTTGCTCTGGGATGATGCATCTATATTTAGTTTCAGATGGGATGTATATATAAATGTGAATCAGATCTTTTGTGTGTTGTTGTTCTGTAGTCATTAGTAACTTCAGCAAATAAAGATCTGTGTGGTTTTCTATCCCTTATCGATATCTGGTCAACCTCAAAGGTCACTTTTTGACACACACACATGTAATCAATAGCTTGGTGCAGGCTGCACTCTGGTTATCAGCACTCTCACCCGACAGAAAGGATTTCCCCGGTCCGACCTGGCCTGCTTGTGGGAGTTCCTGTGTGTAGTTTGCACGTTCTTCCAGTGTGAGTCTGATTGCCTAACAAAGATTTCAGGTTCATTTTGACCATAGATTACACGTGAGGCGCGATCCTCTGAACTGAATTTAAAAAAAAGGCCCAATAACAAAGAAGTGACATTTTCACTGAAGGCTATAAATCGATGATACACGCTCATCACACTTACCAAACATACAGCAGGGACACACACATGCACTTCCTCCTTAAGTGCAACACAGCACTTTGAACCTTGACCTTTAAGACTGAGTGTTTGGACAGACGACGAGCTTTGGTTTAGGGCTGCTGGGAGCCATTTTTTTTTATTGGCAATGATAACCTTTAACTTGAGAGGTATATGAAGGCAGGGCTGGATTGTTGGTTCATTACAGCCTTCCCCGTGGGCCAGCATGAACTACCGCTATTTTTAGCTTCCACGGGTTTTATCAGATGATGTAATGAGGCGATATTGTCTCCGTGTCTCGTTTTGGTCAAAAGGAGCACGGCTGAGTAATGAGAAAGGGATCTTGTCATCAAAATGGAATTACTGGCCGATATTGATGGAATCTGCACACCTATACATCCATATCGCCGTGTGTGTGTGAGCAGCTCCTGTGTGTGCTGATTCAAGGCAGAGACGCTCCCAGACAGAGGGGCGGCTCATATGCCTAAATTAAACTATATTTCCTGGGGGGGAAATTGTCGTTTCAAGTGTAAACAATAATATATCAATAAGAAAAATCCGCCAAGAAATGCATCATTTTTCTTCAATATATATGAAAAAGCTTTGTTTGTGGCTCACGGTGGCTCTGAAGCTTTGATAGAGAGTGACAGACCGACGCTATTATAAACACCATTCCGAAAAAGTTGGGAAGATGTGCCATGAGTCGTAAGTTATTCACTATTTGAAAGAGAAAACATATCTGATATTTAAAAACATTTATCATCTGCCCCTCAGTATCTACGGCAGTATCTGGCTAAAATGAATTTTAAAGACGCTTTTTTTTTTCATTTTGCCACCAGTCGTCACTGAATAGTGAGAATTTAAGGATTTGATCATGTTTTTATTGGACAAAACAAATTGGTTCCATGTGGATTTACACAGCGCTGTGCTCTGAGAGGCCGGGGGATTAGAGCCGTTGATATGTTACTTCCTCGGTTGAACACACACTTTTTTGAAAAGCCATGTCGGGGCTACAAGCTATTAATGCCATATTTTTCCGGCTGCGATGCACCCATTACACACACCGCTGGCTGTGAGGGGTTTGCTGGTGGACTGTAATGTGGGAATGGCTGCGTGGAGACAAGGCGAGCTCGGCGCTTTGGATGCAGGACTCATGTCAAGCTTTCAGTGTGTCCCGGAGCTTTATCAGCTGAGACGGCTAAATGTTGTTCCACTTTTGAAGACAAACAGGAGTGATAAGGAAAACCTTGAGATAAGAGAAAGTGTTTGTGTGTTTTTGTGTGTGTGTGTATGTGTGTGTGCTTGTTGCACTGAGATAAGAGTGTGATGGAAACCACTCAACCCGACAGCTAAATCTGACGGATACCGTGTCATTGTGAGCGAGTGGAGGCAGACACACACCGCTTAAGCATCACATCAGCCCTCAGACAGGCCGAAAACAGCCCAACAATGTGTCCATTTGCATTAACTGTGTTTGACTTGAATGATATCAGTATCTTACATTGAGTCGACTCACAATGGACCACGAAACAATACGCCGCCGCCGAGAGACACCCTATCTTTTCAGCGGTGACCTGAAACGCCCCCGAGGAGATGCACTCAGCGCCAGATTCTTTTTCTTAGCTTTCCGAAAACCACAGATCATGATTTTCTTCTTCTTCTTCTTCTTTTTTTCTGTTAGCTTCAGCTCGATCGAAGCGAGGCTGCTTTCGCATTCATAGAAACTGGCATATTGTGATGAGCGAGGAAACGCAGGTGGCCTGCCCCGGTAATCTGCCAAATCTCATTTCTCTTCCTCCGTTCGCCGCACGGAGGTGATTCAGAGGGGCTCCGCTGTCATAAATGTCTCATTTCAATAATAAAAAGTCTTTGACACGCAATATCACCCCCGCGCGTCGGAGGCGAAAGCGACGGCGGCCTCATGCGTTTGAGTGGCAGGCTGTGCAACCGGTGGGCCGCGAGCGCGGTCAGCCGAATCCCACCCCGTCCGGGACGAGACCGCCGGGCGACAAGCAACCAGGAAGAGACCAGCGAAACACAATGGAGGGGATGGAAATGAGTATTTTATCACAGGCTTGTCTTTCCTTGCGAAGAGAAACATGAAAATAAAGCCAGACGTGCCGTAATGATGAAATGTAAGGTCATGAAGCGAGCTGCATTGTTTTCAAGCTGAGGTTAAAAAGAAGGTTTGTAACATTTAGAGCGCTAAAAAGTTGGAAAATGCAACACAAACACATACGCACACACACACACACACACACACTGTGCAATTAGAACTTTGGCCTTTTCAAATGATACGGTGAGTTTCGTCTCTCGATGTTGGATACGACTAAAAATGGCTAAAATCCATAATTTGCTCAAATTATAGCCGATTTCAAGCTGAGTGCAATAAGTCTCTGTGGATCACTGTTGTTACGCTGCCACGCGATCCACTTCCACCGGTGTTTAGACCGCGGAGGTTTGGCCGAGTCCAATCTTAGCGGCGTCCCGCTAATTCGGGCGCGTTGCGTTGGAACTTGGCCAAGTTTGCCGGAGCAGCTGGAGACGAGCTGAAGGGCACCTTTTCACTCCCGTGGACACTTCGCTCGCGGCACACCGGGGGATAAGTGTACGCTTGGTGCCGCGATCCATGAGGTAAATCAGAAATGAGACGAAAATGTCTCCGTCTTGAACAGATTGCTCATTGTTTCAAATCTCCGTCAGCCACCTTGACATTTAAAGCTTGGAGCCTTAAAATTCAACTTCCTCTTTTGTCTTTGGAAAGGATTCAACAAGACGGATGTTTTTCCAGCAAACTCCCAGCTCTTGAACTCAGGTTGTTTTCCAAATTCAAAAAAAGATTCACTTCATGGAAAAAGTCCTGCTTCTTCACTTACCGTATTTTCAAGTGCGCGCGGTGACATTTCACCCTCGCTTTTTTTGCATTATTTAGCTCGACTGGCTCGTCGTTTCCAATCAGCGACTGTTCACTATGCATTGTAATGCTGCGCTGTTTTACATTCCTGTATCACACCAATTAATCAAAGTGACAAGGTATTTAATGAGAGGCAATTAGAGTGTTAACCAAAATGCAAATCAGACGGGCAGAGAGAGCATTTGTGCTTATGACTGAGTATGTGTGTGTGTGTGTGTGTGTGTGTGTGTGTGTGTGTGTGTGTGTGTGTGTGTTTGATAAGCTATGGCAATGGGTTCAAGGAGATTTTACTCAGTGCTCTTATTAGGACCCTTTAGTTGCTGTTTTGAGTTCAGCTCTTCCTGCCTGCGCTCGTCTCATGACTGCATCAGTGTCCATGATTGCGCGTGTGTGTGTGTGTGTGTGTTTGTGTGTGTACAAGTTCTTATGAGTGTCCTTGAGGTTTTTTTTTTCACACATTTCTTTACCGACATTGGCTGCTGCACAACAGGCGAGAACAACCAATTAGTTCTGCATGAGGGAGACAGCATGACAACATGAAACGTGGATTAAATCCGCTGACGTTCCTGATGTTAAGCAGTCGCCACGGGTCAATCCCCGCTCCCTCACACACTATCTGTGTGTAATAGATTAGGCTGTTTGCCGCAGAAATTGTTCTTCACTGCGTCTGGCTTGCTCCAAGCGTCAGATCTCACCTTCAGAGGAAACGCAGAGAATAAAATTCTATGAACTTTTTCTCAAAACAGGAGCCCGCTGTAAACGGACCCATGGGCCTCTGGACTGTCCTTCAACTGCGTTTAATCCCCCCCCCCCCACCCCGATCGCGAAGCACGTGCTCAGCTGAAGCGTCCTTCAACAGGGTCGACTCTGAGCTCTGCTCTGTCGCTGACCGGACGCCGCTACCTCCCTGTGGAGGGCAAAAACAAAACATCACTTCTCACGATTCAGGGAGGAAATCCCAGAAAATGCTTCTATCTTACAAAAACGAAGACGAGCTTCTGGTTTTATTTACATTTTATTGAGGTCATTTATGTTCTGTGAGGCCAATAAATGAGCTGAATCCAGTATCTGATCACCCTCCTTCACAGACCAGCGTCAGTACACTGTGACAAATGTGATTTTAATTACTTTTGATTTATTGATTAAAAAGTGTGGAGCTGCCCGCCTGCACGCTTTCGATCGACACCATCTCCCAGTCCTGTTCGTTTCACATAGACATGGACTGTTTTCAGTTACATTTTAAATGGTGGACAACAAAATGATGACGATATAAACCTACAGATATCCTGTATACTAACATTTAAATGGTTTGTATAGAAACAGGTGCCGATATAATAAATCACGCTATTTCTATTTGATTCAGTGGGTAAAAAAAACCTTTCCATGTTACTAAAACACTATAAACAGACCCAGCAGCACAGCTCTGTGTTGCAGCCTGTTTTATGTGTGAGTCTTAAGGGTTTTCTCCTCTCTCTCGCTCTTCACAAGTCTATCTCCCTCCACCCGAGCGTAACGGCGGCGGCGGCGGCGGAGGCACGCACGCAGACATCAGAGACTGTTGACTTGTGACTGTCATTCCAAGCAGCCATTTCTGATGTAAGTGGGGGGAAATCAAAGGTTATCATCTGTCACCGCATGCATTAAGGAATCACCTCATTTCCTGCTCTTTGTGCCACTTCTATACGCGAGGCGGGCTTCCTTTCAATTAGGCTTCATGAATGCAGATCCTTCCCAGCGGTGCAGCCCACAAAATGAAACATGATTCGTCTTGTATTCCTCTTTTTTGGAATCACAATGCGGGTATTTTCTTTTATTTATAAGACAACCGCAGCAGTGCATGTGCCAATATAGACGACTTCATCATATCTTGGAATCAGGAGGTTTGCAGTGTTGCGCGCTGTCGGATGGCAGGTTTCTTCACTTTCCCCTCTCACAAGGTGACGAATGCCTTCTGCTCGCTGCGCTCATACATCATGGCGGGGCCAGAGTGTCCGTGTTTAACTAATAGGCCGCGTGTCCTCAAGCAGCCACGGATGGCACGGGTTATGACAAACTGCATCAACAAGACATTCATTACCCTCAACGTCCTAGCAACCGAATCACAATTACCGCCGTCCAAGAGTGAGCATCCAGCCCCGCCGCCACGCTCTTATTCCTCGGCGCGCCACGCCGCCAGTGCATAAATTAGCCTCCTTTTGTCACATTGGGGGGTCGAGAATTAGCTCAGTTTGTTTTTCCTTCGCGACGAGACGAGGCGCAGCGAAGCCGGCGAAAGACTGCGAAACTTTCTCACTGACAAATCAATAACTGTCACTTTCGCTCTCGCCTCTCCATCCGTACGCATTAAAGAGCTCGCGCGTCTGCAGATTTATTTAATGTTTGTGTGCATGCTTGTTTGTGCGTCTTGTGCGCGCTCATGCAGATAGTTGTCTTGACTGAGTAATGCACTCGGCCCTGCGCCGCTGCAGGACTCTATTGTTGCGTTGTGTCCTCCCCACAGTCATTAGATCGCCATTAATCTCTCATCTGCCATTGAAACAACAGCCAGCGAGCTGGCCTTAACAATAGAGCGGCCCTTCCTCCAGCCCCTCGACACACACTACAACCAGTCTGAATTAGGCTCTCGGGGGTCACCGATTAGACCCACATATTTCATCCAGACGGCTGAGTTCACAAAGAGGTTATGCGTTGCTCTGAGTGGAAATCTGAACAACGTGCAGTTTCTGTGCAGACTGTAGAATAAGCTTGGCGATGATCGATATTCCTCCGAGTCATTAAATCTTGTGGAATCTTGATTACCTTGTTCAATTCAAAGTGTGTAGATGGAAACTTGCCCTTTATTCTTCCGCTGTGAGCGATAGTGAAGTGTGCCATGTCTCCCACATACTGTACATGAAGCTGCCACTGCTAATATCGACAACACCAATTAAAACAATCCCCAACTCAGCAAGTAAATACTGTGATAACGCGGAACAGCTGCTTTGGGAAAGTGCTGAAGCTTTGACACAAAGATAAAGATTGTTTTGGAATTTAGAAAGTTACTTCTTATTGTCATTTCCAGAGTTGTTTTAGTGTCACAGTGATTTAGCTCTGTGTTTGGTTTTTACGGCCCGTCCTTATTGTCCTGGGTCCGAGTGGCCACAGTGCATTGTGGGTAAAAAAAAAAACCTTCAGACCCACAGGCAGAGTCACAAAAGTGACACAACTTATAAATACCGTCAGAGAGACACAGAGAAATAAAACGCTGACTGAACGCACTGGCAGGAAATTTGCATAGCCCGCTGTCGCTGGAAGCACTGAGGCAACAGAAAAACACGCCCGAGTTCCTAATTTGAATTTTTTTAATCTTCGAACTGTAATTTCAGATTTCACCGAGGAGAAAAATACGACACCATAGCCACAGTTTCACCACAACGCATTCAATATTTTCGCCGTAAATCAGTTTATTGATGTGCATTTTAAAATAAAAAGAGCGATATTTAGAAATGAGGCAATATCACCGAATCTGCGCTGCGATGAATCTTAGTTATTCACATCTCGCCGAAGGTAAAAAACTCCATCTCTGGCTTCGGGGGCATAATTAACAAAAAAATGTTAAAGCTGGGAAAACGAAAACATGGGGGAGCAAGAAAATAAAAGATTTATGGGCTGCTTTTTACATAAAATTAGCTCTCCTAAAAGAAACTTGGGAGTGTGAACTCTTTCCTCCTCCTCCCGCCAAACTTTCGCCTTCTTTCGCATGTTTATGCTCACGGGAAGCGCCGAGCGCATTAGCATTATTCATAACGCCGAGCTCCCTCGGCCCGCCCTTTGGTCGGAGAAGAGAAACGGCTTCACACTCCGGCGGCGGTGAGCAGGCGAGCGAGCGGCGCTCTCTCCCCGCCATGAAATACGCCTTAATCCAGAAGCACGGCTGCTTAGTTCGGTGAGTGACGCTCCGCGGCGCAATCCGCCCCTCATTCAGCCCCGGCTCAGTCAGGACCGTCTCTCGGCTGCCTGAACGCGCTCAAAGTCGACAATGCGAGCGAGTCGACGGCTAATTGCGTTCGGCCCGTAATGTATCATAAGTCAGGCGATAATTAGAGAGCCTCGCTGCGGGGAATAAGCAACACAACATCCTAATGCAGCCTCTTGTGGCTGTAATCCAATAAGAAACGCTTAAATGGGTTTAAAATATGCGGTCGCAGACGGGAGAATATCGAGCAAACCAACCGCAGTCAGCGATGAAAGTAGTCAGTGAACAAATTCACATTCAAATGCACATTCCTGTATCATTCAGTTCATAAAAACAGCAGTAGAGCTGCTGTCTCTCACTGTCCTCGTGCTCACAAATGGACTGATAGCTTTAGGAAGTTGCGGCCCACGTGTCACATTAGGTGGAAAACTCTGTTTCTTTGTTGCTTGTCTTTTCTCACAAGAAACGCTTCAATAGTGATCATGTCTGACGCACAGCTCAGATCTGATTTGGCGAACAGCTGCTACGCAGATGTCAAATATGGCTTTTGTGCATCGAACAAAAAAAAACTGTGCAGTTGTTGGAAAAGTGCAGAAATTCTTAAGGTTGAGATTGATTTTACCTTTGAAGATGCGGTGTGCTTCTTGTTCTGCAGCAAGGTCAAGAACTTCCACTTGCATTCATGTTTCAAGCCCAGAATACTGGAATGCTTGAAAACTTGTAGTTTTCTCTCGAAAATCAACAAAACCAAGAGTGAAAATACCGAGATTTACAAGTAAATAGACTCCAAGGTATGTGCATGTGTGTGAGTGTGTGAGAGAGATAATGATTGGTTAACTGAACAATGGGCTGGCTGATGCAGATCAGGTCTGGGAGTGGTGCTGGACGTCTGATTGGCTGGCCGGGGAAGGAGAGAGGGGATATCAGGCCATCGGCTGCCTCTCATTCTTCCCTCCCACTCTACCAACACTGTCTGGGCCCGCTGTTATGACTGTGAACCATTCAGTTTTTGCTTTGTATTATTTAATTTATCACTGTAAATAAGAGCGCTGTGATCTCTAATTAAGAGTAAAAGGGTCTTCTGTTTGGTGCTGCCACTCAATTTTCTCCTGTTTTTGTAAAGAGTTTAGATTAGGAGTTGCCTTTCTGTTCCTTTTTCTTTAGCTAGATATGCCGAGAACTTTGTCAGATTTTTGGTTAATTACATTTTGACCCTGCAATTTTCTTTAAGAAATAAACTTTTTGTTTAATTTTTAAATTTGTGAGTGCTGGCCTTCCTGGCAGTGGGAAGTGTGGGAGGCGTCCCAGAACCCCCAGACTGGGGACATATATAGGCAATGGAATGAGCCAGCCTGGTTATCTGGAAAGACCTGGATGGAGGAGACGACTCCAGCTTAAGCAAATAAAATAAGAAATGCTGGAAAAAGGAAAAATGAGTCAAGCTAGATCTTAATCCCTCTAAAAAAAAAAAAAAATGACAACTTATTTTCTTCTTGCACATCTGCCAGGCCATTTGTTCTCCCATGTGTCTCCTTGATTCCCTCTGTTGTTGTCGTCTCATCTTATTTAAGCAGTCCAGCAAACATATGTTTTGTGTTTCAATGTATTGATACATTTTAAGATGAAATTGGCTGTTTTAACACTTTTTTTCCCCTTCGACGCTGTTTCCATCCAACTGGAAGCACGCTAACATATTTTCCTCTTAATCTAACAAGGCTTTCTGCATTTCCCACAATCAACAGAAAGAGCAACAGCGTTGGAGCCGCGCTGCGTCCTGAAGGCATTTCCCGCGCTAGCATAAGGCTGATGGTTACACCCTGCTCTAAATGTAATCACCCCCCTGCTATGCAGATGGTTTAGTGTTATTCTATCTGTAACTGGACTCGACGCCAGGCTCTGAGTGGGCCTAATGACTTCCAAACCCAAGTTGGTTAAGTGGGAATTCAACACCAGCTCCCCGCTGCAACCTAATCTCCCCTCAGACCACCTGGACCCCCAGATCCACCCTGCGGGCTGGAAACACACTTGACAGTGGCAGCGCAATGGATAATTTGCATTTTTAAGCACGCGGCTAACGGAACGATCGAGACGGTTACTTTATTTCTGCTTTGACGCCGTGCCATAAAGCAGATGCTGTCAAGGAAAAAGACGTCGCTTTACCGACACCCAGATGTAAATTGGCCGCCGTTCCCGCCTCCCCCAGTGATTACGCATGATGGAGAAATTCGTGGCAAGGAGAATAAAGAGACAAGAAAAAAGTGGAGGTTTTCCTTTTATAGTACAACTGACATTAGATCTCCGATGAGGATTGCACCTTCACTGCCGAACAGCTCCTGCAGAGATCTGACTGGGGGAAATTTTATGCTAATGTGAAGAGTGTTGTTGGGGGGGTTTATGTCTCAGAAGCTGTGCTTTGGCATTTCCCCACATGCAACGTCTAAATATCGAGGGGATTTTTTTTTTTCCTGTGCATATTTCATGCATGTGTGCATTTTTTTTGTAGCAGCATGTAGCAGCAAATGCCTGCAACGTATCCATAACAGCTCCAGATGGTTCCTTGTAACATCTGTCTCACCTGACAGAACATAGCCTGCAGCATGTGGCCATAAGGTGTATTATTGGGTTATTTTGGCACAAGGTTGGCTTCAAACCGTATAACAGTCAGGAGCTGACAGTATAGTGTAAAAATGAAAAAAAAAAAAAAAAAAATCTCTGCTATACATGAATGGCAAGCCATCGCTTTTTTTTTTTTCTTGCAGGACCTTCCAGGGTGAATCTGAGACACCTCTGAAGGCGGGGTCACGCCAAACTATATTAATGAGTTGGATAGGTAGACAGTGACAAACAGGCTGCGAGACAGACAGGGGCAGTGGAACGGAACGGACTTGAAACTGTGTCTGGCGACTGATAAGTGATGGAGGAAGGACGAGGAGGAGGAGGAGGAGGAGGAGGGGGCGAGACTTTATGATTTGGAGAGGGTGAGGTTTAGAGGAATCAGGCGAAAGGGGGGATTGAAATGACTTATTGATGGCACACGACTTATCTTTACTTGCTTCCATTTGCTCCACTATTGGCTTCCCGCAGTCCAATCCTCTTATTCTTTGTCCAACCTGCTTTTTGTGCCGGTTACCTCACATTCTACCTCCTCCAACTCCACCCATCCCTTCGTCTTTCTATTCCTCTTCTGCCTTGCATTATCCAGTCCAGACCTCTTGGCTGATTGGTGAGTATGGTAATCAGGGGGAAGCTGATAACGACTGATAAGTCCTCTTGTCAGGTGTTAAGAGCCTGAGTGGCATTTTTACACAGTCGTAAAATTGGGGGGAGAGAAAAAAAAAAATCCAGTGAAGTTGATGAATGATTCGCTCTCTGTGTCTAACACGGATGTATACATTGTGTGTAAATAGGCGTATCTACTGCTTTTGTGCGCACATGCATCATGCGTTCATGCTTTTGGCCTTGTCTGGAGGGGGCCGCTGGAGAGGCGGGTTTGAGGAGTGACACTCTGCCCACAGAAAGGGCTTTCATCCTGGGCTTATCAGAGCCAACACAGGGGCAGATTGTTGGCTGGTGGAGCGAAACGCCGAATGTTGCTGGCCCCCCCCAACACACACACACACACACACACACACACATTGGACATGTCTTTCCCTGACTTTCTGACCCGCCTCCTCAACCCCTCCTCCACCCCACCCAAACACACACAGGGACAAACTGTTTGCTCATAGCAAAACACAAATACACAAAGAATGAAACGTGAAGACTAATTCTACTGAATCTGTCTCTGTCATTTATGAATTCATAGAAGAATTTCCTACATAACACAGAGATGGTGCTGTTTTGAGCTGGCACTGCATTTCGCCCTGTTTCCTGTTTCTGTTTTTGGCCTGAAACCAGAAGAAACGCCTCCCACAGCGCCGGTGTTGAGCCCATATGCACCTCTAAATCATGTTGTGTTATCACCATGCTGTGCTCCAATGAGCAACTATAACCATGATGGAAGACACCAGATGATCAGTGGAGTGCAGCATTGATCATTCCCATAATGCCAAATTAACATTGTTAGGAGCAAAGAACAGACAACCGTCCAACTTCAGTCAGAAGAAGCCGAGAAAATTCATTCTATGATTTTCTGACGACCAAAGAGATTCTGAAAAATCTCCACTTCTGTGTCTGTCTGCGTGTGAGCGAGAGACTTGTCAAGTGGAATTACACTGAGAGGTGAAAAAGGTCAGATTCACCGACCCACAAAGACAGGCAGACAACTTGTTGGGTGGAAAAAAATGCAAGAAAAAAAATGGAAAGGTCAGTTCATTCAATACTTTTCTACAAAACCCAAAAATCGCATCAGAGGGAAGGAGGCAGACAGAAACTAAAAGAAAAGTGTGAGTGCCGCGTTTATCCCATAAATTGTTCATCTGTAGCTCAATTTACTGCCCAGATCTGTTATTTAAAGATGAGACCTTTAAACACATGAATACTTTCTAGGCAATAACACTGATCCCTTCTGCGGTGAAGCCATTGTTGATCTGTGATCTGGCCATATGGAGGTGACGGCTGTGTGGGTCTGACCGCAGCCTCGCCTGCTCTGTGTGGCTGTCGCTGGACGCCGTAGGTGGCGGCGGGATGAAGGGGGTGTCTGTCTCGCCCTCTTCCATGCTGCCCAACAGGCTGGACATGAGGTACGGCATCTGTCTCTGGAGGACAGGCCCGCACCAAATATTGGCCTCGGTCATAGCAACACACACTCGCATACAAAGGCATTGGTAAAAAAAGGTGCAAATGTCATTTAAATACTATTCATAATAATCGATGAAATTGTGCGATGTTGTGACTATACGTACAGCAGAATGTGGTAATGTTCGAACCAACATCCAAGATCTCTGTACAGAAAATTGCAATATCTATTACTCCTCCAAGTTAGTTTTCTGCAGATATGAATAATAGTACAGTGTATTTCGACACAATAGTGCTGACTTTTGTAGAGAAAGCACAAAACACGGGAGTCCTGGGAGACTCCTAAAGGCCAGAGGCTCTGGGACAATTTAACATCGCTACAAGCGAAGCACATGGAAAGAAATAGTTTCTTCGCCACAGCCTGAATGGAGCCCCGCAGCGTGAGCGCGCAGAGACACACTCGCAAAAAAAAAAAAAAAAAAATCGCAAATGAAACGTTCGATGTAAATGGCCTGACGAGAGTCATAAATCTCTCGGTGGCCGCCGGGCAGCTGGGGTCGGGCGCGCGGCGCCGGAGTAGTAAAGCTGCGCGAACAGAGATAGTCAGCAGTGTGGCAGACAGCGGGACGAGCCTGCGGGCTGCAAACCGCAATTGGCCTCCGAAATGCTCTGTTACTCTGTCCAAATGAAAGGTGCTAAACTCGTTTGTTGCAAACACTAAGGGTCCGTTTTGGGGGGGCGAGAAACCATTATCATACCTCGGGAATAGCGGCAATCCATTTTCTGACTGTTTGGGTCATACACAACATTTAACACCGTTAGAGAAACGACCCTGGAGGCACAGCGTGAGACTCATCTGAATCTGTTCTGAACTGTTTTGTTGCTGGAGTTGAAAAGTGATTGTGAAGAATCTGCGGCACGTCCATGAAAAGCTGCATTTAAACTCTCTGTGAAGAAGAAGTCATTTCTATTCTCTAGTTTAGCTCTTTTTGCCATTGAGATATCTGGAACTGGATAAACACGAAGCAACAGGGAGCAAACAGCCCTGTAATAAACATAAACAGGATTATATAGTCAGTGAGTGATGCAGTGTGTTCCACACTGGCCTGCTTTTAATTAGCAAGTTGTAGTTTAGTTGCTAATTCAGCAATAAGTCGTCACAGTTTTCATTAGCTCAGTCTGCCGTGCTGTTAAAAAAAACAACCAAAAATATACACCATCATATCTTCGGTTTAGCACCAACAAAAAAAGGCCAGAGTCTAACCAACAAAGACCTGCGATGTGTGTTTTTTGGAGTGTTGGTGGGGAATCACATCAGCTACTTACATGCTCCAAAAAAAAAAAAAAAAAAAAAAGCCAAAGTTCATGAGTTCTGACTCAATTTTTTAGGTTAATTCAGTATTTTCCTTTTCTAATTTGGATTCTCCGGCCATTCTCCTAACCACTGGGTCAGAATTCACCAAAGTCAAATATGCTGGACTTGTCTTCAGGGTAAATCCATCAACAGCTGCCGCCACTGGCATCAAACCATCTCACTCAAACCTTTTGGCAGTTTGTTCTATTTCATGATAGAGTGACCAGACTTCATACTGGAGATGTGCTAAACCACTGATCTCTCTTCTGATCCAGTACCGAGTGAAACCACAGCTGATAGTGCTGATGCCGGCTTCATGTGTAGAAGTTCAATGTACTTCTTGATGATCTTGAGTGCTACTTTTGATTTTGAAGAAACACACATTTTTCTCACCAATGCTGTCAAATTCAATATCTTTGCATGTGATTCCATACAAACACAAAAAGTGCAGACGTCACTAGTTAACAGGAGTCACTTTCCTAATAGAGAAAACCCATGCTACAAGTTAAACTGGCCAAAAGAGAAGCCGTTAACACACACACACACATCACCAGAGCAGCGGTCCTGTAACAGTATGCACCTGCTCTGGTCCCATTTCAGCTCCAGTATCATCACACTTTGGTTTTTACACTGGTATAATGAGCAGGTGGTGTCCTATTGTCTCGCACTGCTGGAAGTATAACACAACAAAAACATGCTTAAAACAGTGTAGTTTTGTGTGTGTGTGCCAAAGTAAAGCGGGTGGGGAGAAACAGATTGCCGAGAGGACGACAGACCGAGGGGGAGAGCAAGACTAATGAAGGTTACAGAGAAGGAGAAAGCCTGGAAAAAATGAGTCTGGGGTGATAAAAAGAAAAGGAGACGGAGGGATTGCCGAGGAGTCTCTCTGGATTTGCAGAATCCCCCTCAGCCTCAAGTTTTGGGACAAAGTCACACTGACACACTTTCCCTCTCTCTCTCTTTCTCCCTCCCTCTCTCTCCCTTTCTTTTCTTTCTTTCACACTGATAATGAGAACTGCAGGTGTCTGTCGACTGTCACATGCACACACCACAGAGCGTTTAACAGCATATACACACACACACACACACACACACATGCACACACAAGACTTGGACATCTGCCATGGCGCCAGGACACCTACAGTGAGATGCGGAAATAGGGGGAAACCATAAGGGTCATTTCTGTGTTAGCTGGAGCCAATCTCCATTCTTCATGCGAACACCCCGCCTCACGTTGCATCTGCTGTGGTGTTACACCGGATGCAAACTGTTTGAGCTATATTTGTTAGCTCAGCTCTTTTTTTTTTAATCTTTGGTGTGTGAAATCTAGTGAATAAACAATGAATCTCAAACAGGAGGAGTACAACCAGGTTGCAAAATACTAAATAATACTTTTAATAACAAACTAGTGTGTATGGAATTGAGTTGGGTGAAAACCAAAAAATACACAGACTCCCTTTCAGCTCGAGATGACAAAAGGAGCCGTAACCTCCTGGTGTTTCCTGTAATTGACGCGGCTAATTTTCTTGTACTCAAACTAGACACACAACGCAGACATCAGCCGTTTCATTAATGCATGGGGGCATTTAGCCTGCGAGGATAATGAGCTGGAGATGGCAGTGCTGTGAGTCAGGTTCATAAAAGTGGCGTCAAGCAATGATGGGAGATCACAGCGATGGAAGTATTCGTTCCGTCTGAGACGGCTCGTAAAACCGGAGGTGTGTTCAACATCGTCAACATCTTCGTGGCATTGTTGAGTACACTTACAGTACACAGGCCAGCGGATTTTAAAATACATGCATATATTTGAGGACTTCAATACAGCACGAGAAGCAGCATCACAAAAAACCAACCAGCACCCAGCAGCGAGGCTCAGCCTCATTATGCCGTATCCAGTTTCTCTGGCGTCTGTAACACTGTAAGGCTCTAAATGATGAATGAATCCTCGCCTGACGTTTGCCTGCACTGTACTCAACAACAGAGAGAACCCGGAGCACGTGTTTCCCCACTATCAGCTCCTCGCACAACCACAGCGGACCATAAACCCGAAGAACAACATATTCTGGATTCATCTCTGGTTATACACGTATTTAAAGTTTGTATACTCAACTTAAATTGCCACTAACAGCTTTCAGACAGCAATCAGAATGGAGAAACATGTTAATTTTGACATTATGTGTTGTTTTGAGCATATTCACACTCTGACACTATCTAATCAACACATCCCAGCCGAGAACAGTCATTCATTTACCGTATTTTACTGCTCTCGACAGCAACATGGCTGCTTTTGATGAGGATGTTGGTGTTAATAGGTGTTGAGCTCCAGGCGAAATTGCACTGGATTTGTACATGTCAGCAGCATCACAAAAAAAAAACAGACTTCCTATGTTGGGTCAGAGGAGTCCACTTCTGACAAACAACACAAAAGAAAACAGCAGAACGCATTTGCTCGGCTGTCCTTTGAACTCTGCTTCTCCCAGACAGTCAGTGGCAGAAGAGACGTGATGAATTCCCCCGGAGCCAGCCGGGGAAGAAGAGCTGAACTTGTTCTCACATCTCACATGCTACTGAGGAGAAATAACTAGCTCCACTCACTTTGATGGGGGAGAGGAATACACACACACACACACACACACACACACACACTCTGGCTCTCTGCCTGGCTGCTTGGAAGTAACTCATTTTTGTGCTTCTCTCTCATGTCCCGCTGCTATTCTTCCTTGGATTTCCCACTCAGCCTGACTGCTTCACTCTCGCTGTCCTGCCTCATGAAGCCAATCCGATTGCTTCCGCGCAGCAGATCACTCCAGCCATGATTAACATCATCACTTCTGCTGTTGTTAAGTTTAGGATGATGACTCTCTCTCTCTTCCCAGCAGCCTGGAAGTCTCACTTACCTGTGCGATCTCGTACAGCAGTTTGTAGTGTTCCTCCCGTTTCTGCAAGGTGCACAAATTGCAGCCCATTCTAGTTGTCAGGGAAACAGTGCCGGGAGCCTGCTGGAGTGTGTGCGCGGTCTGCGGCGTGCGTGCGAGTGTGTGTGTGTGTGTGTGAGCTCCCCCTGGGGCTGTACACACTCAGGCTCCTCTTCCTCGGCTCCCCTCCACACCTCCTTCTCATCCGTGTATCCTCAGAGATCCCCTCTGTCGACAGCACACACACATTCACTGTTAGGTATAGAGAGTATGGGTGTAGTATCTTCAGTGTGTGTGTGTGTGTGTGTGTGTGGGCATCAGTTATGAGTTGAAGAAAACGCACCTGACCTTTCCTTCCCTCTTGCCTGTCACTCCTCCTCCTGACTCTCACTCGCATGCCTACATGCGCTCTGCTCCTCCACCCGCTTCACTCCGCCACCTCCTCTCCCGGAGTGAGCACATTCTCGCGCGCACACACACTTTTGGCCGGCGGAGACACACCTCCTTCCTGTGGCAGGCTGCCTGCACATGCCCGCTCCTGCACGGCGTCCTTATTGGCTGTCTGAGGGAGAGGAGGGAGGGGAGCGCTCTTATCTGGGGGGAGATTCAGTATCTGAGCGTCAGTCGCTTGCAAGTGGAGTAAAGGACGTGGTGTGTGTCTGTGCCCGTGGCTCGTGCAGCTGTCGTATGCTCAAAAATCTCTAAATCCCCACTATTTCAAAAACTCAGGAGCTACGACGCCGTCCCTGCCGTCCGTCAAGTTCCTGTGAGAGTTCTGTGTCACATGTAACGAGTGGATCTGGCGTGGAAATCAATCTCGTTCGGATTCAATCAGATGGCCTTTTGCACTTAGTTGGAGGAGCGGCGTTCAGCGGTGGCCATAGATTTACAGTCAGAGGGCGTTAGTCACCCAACAGACGCTCCTTCTCTTCGCCCGCAGTTAGACAAGGGCAGCGGACTCGGCCGACACAGGAAGGAACACAGACGAGTATTGATCGGCTTCAAATTAGCTTCCAGCCCAACTGGCCCGTCTCTTCTGGGTCTGAGGGGACGGAGTGGGAGGAAAAGGGGAAAGGAGGCGACGCAAGAGAAGACGATGGGAAGATAAATCAAAGAAACAGTCCTGTTATTACTGTCTCTTCAAAATAGGCTTTATGTGAGCAGCTTACAAATACAGAAGGCTGTATTTCTGACACATGTCGAAATGTTTTTTTGTGAGTAAATAGTTTGTTGACGTTCAAGAAGTTGACTCTTACAGCTTGACATTGATTTCTATGAACCGTTTAACTCAAAAAATGTCAATTTCATTTGAGATTTATTATTTCTTCTTACCAAAATATGCATAACAACACAATATCACCCCCTATGACTATATACTTTCACTATTTATCTGACAAACATGAGATGGTGTGCTGGTTATCAGATCTGTTGCCTTTCATACGGTGCAGACATGCTGCTTTCTAGCCTGTGTGAAACTAAACTACATATTGACAACAAAACTGTATTGATCTGTACTGTTTCTCAGGGGGGAAAAAATCTAAAAGGTAAAAATTTTTACTGGAAGAGAGGAAAACAGCTTTTCAATTCAATTTGTTTTTATAGCTGCGAATACGACACAGTAAACCTGAGGTCCTTTTACAGAGAAAAACCCAATAATTCCACATGAGCAAGGATAAAGGTGACGGTGAAAAGAAAAGATTCCCTGAGCAGGAAGAAATCTGCAGAACCAAACTCAGGTGGAGACTTTCTGTTTTTCTGGTTGGAGTTAGGAGACAGAAAGAGAGAAAAGGACAAAACATAAACCAACAAGTAACAGACGGACTGCCAGGTTTCTCGTGAAACATCACTGTATGGACTGTGGGAAAGAAAAGAATCTCAGAGCAGGTCTCCCAGCAGTCTAAACTTGTAGCAGCTAAACTAGAAAGTGATCAGCTCTAAGCTTTTATTAAATAAAAAAGATGTAAGCTGAACCTTCAAAACAGAGACTGTCGGTCTCCCTACCTGAAACGAGGATGATTCTTAAGAATTTTTTTGAGTTAAAGAAGGATTTTAGATTCTGTTCTAGAAGTTGATATTGGAGCGGTGTGATCTTTCCTGCTAGTTCCCCTCAGTTTTCTCGTTGCAGCATGTTGAATCACTTTGCTCCAAGTCAGAAGTTAAAACTTTAAAGCGGACTTCAACAGAAAAGCATCGATCAGCTTGTGCAGTGGTTTTCAAAGCGTGGGCCCGGGCGTCCCCGTTGGCCACCAGTGAGCTTGAGGAGGTGCAGAGCAGCAGGAAACATCTGGGGGTCGGGTGGAAGCTTTTTCCCCAGGATAATTTACCTCTTTTAAGTTCTTAAAAGAAACTGTGGAAAGAAATTGGTTGGGAGTAAAGCTATTGATCTGTGAAAGCACGCGTCCCCTGTAGCAATGCATTGGTTTAGTTTTGACCTTGGATGTGAGGGACTGAGTCGGAATCCCATCTGTGGAATGAGTCTATAGGTGCTGGCTGCAACGACTGCTGTGATCATTCTAAAGATTTTTTTTTTAATGTAATTTTAAAGTTTTTATTCACTGAAAGAACAAACATCCAGTGTTTAAAGCCTTATTAGGAAACTAAACGCCACATTTGCAGTGGCCGATGAGTTGCAGCTCAGACAAAAGCTCGTGACGAGCAGTGACAGCCATTCATCATGCAGGCGTGTTATATCTGCGACTCCGGACTATAAGCAGAGAGCGCAGATGCGTCGTTCTTCTTATCGCGAGTCACGCAGGTGCGGAGACCTCGGCGGTTCGGTCGAGGATGTCAGAGCACGTCCGGATACAACCTTGCAGATAACTCTTCACCCTTTCCCTCGGACCGCTCCTTCCCTTTCAGATGAGGTCACCTCCGCCACCGCTGACCTTTGAAGGTGACTGCTGGAGGAGAGATCACCAGCTGATGAACTCCCTTTGTTTTTATTCCCTCCCGGCTGGTTTGTTCTTCTCCTTAGTCAGAGTCCGCCCGCTCTCGTTCAGTGCTGATGTTTGCAGTCTGTCTGGGCTTAACAATGCATCCGCACTCTGCTTAAGCCGCCTCTGTGATCTATCCGTAAGCTCAGATTTGCTGACAAACACACAAAACTAGCCTGGTACTGCTATAAAAACACAATAACTCAAACACAAAGAGGCACACAGAAAAGCAGACTCCCAAAACTTATGGCCACATTGAAAATGCCGTTTTTACACAAACCCTGAAATCGTGCAGCATCCGACACTTCTAATGAATGTCAGCAATCACATTTCAAATTCCCCATTGCTTGTTGGAGTAAATCAACTTAGAACCATTATTTATTGGCCGTCCTTCAAGCTTTCGGCTGAACTTTGCTTACCAAGGAGTTTTGTGATAATAGGAAACACACATCAGCACTAACCAAATGTGTCAGAAGTCATTTTCTTATTCTAAGCAATGTAAACAACATGAGGTCTTGTCAGCATCAAGCCGTGGCTGGACTTTAGCTTTTTACACACACCGTTCAGAGATACACACCATCGAGTCTTGTTCGCTCAGAGATGAGAAAGCAGCTCATGCAAAAGTTGCAAAAGTCCAATCAGAGGTTTGATGATCGGAGAGTAGATTCTACCAGATATCTGGGGTGGGTGTGAGGTGCAATATTTAAAAAACCATTAGTTTGGACTACTGTAAAGTACCAGAGCCGCTAAATCGAAACTGTAAAAATGTAGAAGCGTTGTGATTCATGGTATCCTTAGGATGAGTTTTGTAGAGCCGAGATCAGGAATGATAAAAATGTTGATCACAGGATGGAGGAATTGTCATACTGCTTCTTTTCACCGGAGGCTGAACACATTTTACCACTTTAAAGAAAAATGAAAGTCTATAAAGTGCTGGTATTGTCGCCAGGAGCTCTTCTAAAAACATCCATTCACAATACTGTTATAAGTTTCAGATATATTTACCTCAGTTAAAACGCCACATTCCAATAGCAAAAAAAAAAGGGCTTAGGTTCAATAAAAGGGATGGAAAGATCTTTGGAAACGTGTGAGATTAAACATTTGTAATTAACATTCATGCAAACATGGAATGCATTATGTGGACGCAAATGAAAAAAGTTGTATACTCGGTTTGTCTTCAGATGTCTGTTTGTTGTTGAGGAACCTCCGTGTCAATGAAACCACCAATGATTAAATCAATAAACCATTGATGCATGGCATTTCTATAAACTGTGGCAACATAACTGAGATATTTTATTGGCGTTCCTTCCATATTGTTCATATCGCCCACTTTCAGTCATCTCCACTGTATCTTTCCTCTCTATTTCACATTCCTGTATCATCGCTCTTGTGAAGCTGGGCAGACTCATGACTCCTGCTCTTATGAAAAATATAAAATACTTGCATAACTTCGAGAGACGTGGAATGCAAAAGTTAACGCACTTTGCCTTCACAAACAAACCATCACTTCATGTTTGACACCTGTAGAGGCAGCATAGCAGCGGCCGTGTCTTGCTTCTAAGGACTCTTGCTTCTTTGACTTTATGTTCGCGCCTTCAAACAGCCGGGCCCGGTCATTATATATCTTATGGCAGAGTCTGTCCATGTGATTGGCCAGTCTGTAAAAGGTTAACCAAAAATAGCCTGCAACTGAGGAAAAGTGTTGCACTTCAAAGGAAGCAAGTCGCACTGCATTAGCATAAAGTCCTACTCAATTCTGACACTAGAAACTTTTTTTTAAGGAAAGCTGCAAACCAATCAAGTCAGAAGTGACTTCTTTAAAGGAAGGAAACGGCTGATCACACCTGCAACTTTTAGAAAGTCCTTGATGATATATGGAGTGGTGCGTCATGGGTAGAGAGGTGATCTAATTAGGGACAATGGTCACGTATTCGGAGGCCTGCCTTCCAGAATACCAAGAAACTGTCATTAAATAAGTTAGCAGGGCAAACTTTCCTCTGCCTTTCTCCCACAAAGTTGCCTTGAAGCGGATCAATGTAGACACATAACAGGGATGAGGCAGAGCTGCATCTTTAATCCACGCCGGGTAAAATAAAAACACCTGGGACTCACAAAATCTTGGTTTGATGAGTATCTGTGAGCGTCCTTCAACTAGGATAATTTGTGAGTCTTCAGAAAAGGAGCACGGAGGCTCAAAACACCCACAAGTTTTGTTTGACTTTAAGAAAGGATGTACATTTTGTCTATAACTTCTAATATTAGTTTTTAATAATAAGCAAGTTAAGCCTGTGATTTTCATCAGGATCCTGTGAATCATTAAAAAAAAAATACAGTTAGCTTGTTTTAGAGTTTGCCTTTATCCCAAGTGTTAAATACCCTGGCCAGAATTAAATGATCAGTGCAAATCAGCGGGATTTCTGTTCACGTCGACAGCTGGACATCTCAAAGCCAGCAGCGTGAGAAGAGCCCGAGGGCGACCCACACACACACATCTCAATTGCCATAACCCATACATTATTAAACGCTCTGAACTATTCATCCAAGTGAAAACATGATTAGAGTGCTACTTACTGCGTCGAGCTAAACGCTCGGGGAAAATGATTCTAATTGAAAAGCGGAGTCCTTCTATTTTATTTTTTTTTTGTTCCAATAATTACATTGTAACTATTCATTATTGTCTAATTGCTTTGCACGAGGCCAATTTTCACATCTAATCCTCATAATAACTATCTCTCCTCTATCCATTGTCTCCTGATCCTGATTGCTGAAACAAAATTACTGACTCTGTAAAATAAAAAAAGTGATTCCACACATTTAGTTTTAATTATCAAATTATGAGCACATTTTTTAAAGGAAACAAAAGGGTGGGGTCAATCCACAAAAGTAAGAAAAAGAAAAAACTGTTTAACCAGGATCCTTTTAGAGAAACACAGAAAGACCTTTTGTTCATAATTCGCTGACTGCTTGTTGGGCAAAAAACTCATTAATAAGGATGTTTTGGTAGAAGCGTGTGTGCGAAAGTCCAATCATAGATAGCAGCTGGGCAGAGAGAGGCCGGTTCATACACAAGAACAAAACATGTGATGATGACGGCGTATAAAACCCCACGGCGGAGCGAGACCCCAAGCGGAATCACTGCTAAATCAGTCACTAACACGTCCCTTCACTTCGCTCTGCTGAACAAAAGCCGTTTAGAAAAGCAAACGGGATCATTTCCAGATCACTCCTGAACCGCCGCGGCCAGACACGGCGTTAACTTCTTCTTGGTTAACTTCACGATTCGACACAGACAACAACCCGCAGCCGTGAGACCAGAATGACCAGAGGGAACGGGAGACCGCGACGGCAGCCGAGCCGGCGTCCGACCAGTTGACCTCAAAGCGCGTCAGCCGTGCGGGGTCAAGCAGCCTGTAAGGATGGATCTGTCCTCGGGCGGTGGGACTCGGGCTCAAGTTTCCATCAGTGGCTTCACCTTGACTGTTGAGAGGAAGAAATACAGGAAAATCAGTGTATCATTGCTGAGGTTCATCATCAGTGACCTCCCAGCGTCTCTCTCACTCTTGTCCTGTATCCACTCCGGATGTCCGAATTGCTGCACGGTTATGGGTTTACTCTAATATATTTTGAGCTCATGCAATTATTCGATTACAACGTTTAAACCAGCAGGATCTCGTGTGGATCACAGCTGCGTCTCAGGTTTTACTCTGACCATCATGTGTGTGTGTGTGTGAGCATTATTGACATAGAGAGAGAACGGCGGAGAGACACTACTATCACTGCTCCAGCCTTGGGGTATAAACCTACACATATATCCCCTGTGAGCATGCACACACACATCGCTGTGGAGTGCCGCTGGGCTCTGGGCCTGACCCTGTTGTGTTAACCCAATAGCATGGCTCCAATAAAACTGATTAGAGAAGTCTTCCCCTGCTGCTCCCTGGCCCTGCTGCTGGACTAATGGCACAAGCGGGCCCTTTAAACTTTCCACAACATCTGTGCCAGTATTGAACCGCGAGGATGGATGGAGCTCCGGAGTCGCAGGAGCACCTCTGGGAGAGAGAGGAAGACCGATGGAAAATATGGAGACAGATTATCAGAGAGCCATACACACTATAAGCGTAAAATAGATCAATAAGTAGGTAGATGTGTCCATTCAGTCGACATCCTGCTCCTCCTTTTGTTTTGCGTCTCCATCTGAATGGAATTCGCGTCATCCT
This sequence comes from Salarias fasciatus, assembly GCF_902148845.1. Lineage (NCBI taxonomy): Eukaryota > Metazoa > Chordata > Actinopteri > Blenniiformes > Blenniidae > Salarias > Salarias fasciatus. Next base: position 10,522,608 of record NC_043761.1, on the reverse strand, counting down.
CTCCTCGCCAGCTGTTCCTCCATTGTCCAGGTGCTTAACGGGATTACGGAGGGGCACGAGGCCAGCCTCTTCCACACACACACACACACACACACACACACACACACACACACACCCGCCGCGGCCAGAGGCTCCCGGAGACGGACTTGACCTGAAAACTTCAAAGGCAGATCGAGAAGCGCAAGGACACATCATCCCCCGGCTTTATGGATCAGGACCGGGTCGCGCTCGGCCGAGCATGCGGCTCAGCGCAACAAAAGGTGAACATAAATAGAAAAAAAAAAAAAAAAAAGGCCACGACAAGATGGGTAACGCTGAAAATAAAACTGCGTGCTGTAGAGTATTTTGATATGTAGTGAAATGTTATCATAATCGATTTTTTTCATTTTTATTGGTCGTTCAGAAAAAGAGGCTTCCAGGCTCTTTTCAACCACATCACTCTTTTCAGTCTGGAAAAAAACATCTCTTATGAGCTGTTTATATTGCACAAATACACAGTTTTCTCGCGGAGGCGGAAAACATCCAGCCTCTTCGTTCACTGAGGTTTATGACCAGTAATAACGGTTCGCAAAATGAGAGGGTTATTTCTGAAAACCGGAGCAATTCTGAGAGAAAACTTTCCTCCTGATCGATTGTCTGATAATGTAACAGAAAGAGCTGTTATTTTATCAACCTTAAATAATTTGTTATGCAGGAATAATTCTAAGTAGCTTAAAGTAATTATGTTAATACTATTAATCATTTCACGACTGGGAGGCAATAGGTTTAATTTTTTATTTTTTTTTAAAGATCTCACCGTTTCCGCCTCCCACTCCTTCGCTTTTATGTCTTCCACGTGCACATCCTCCCCCCGGTGGAGCGTGGCCCCTTTTTGATTTTTATCAGCGCGCCGGCTGGGCATGAAAGGGCTTCCCCGTCGTGAATTAATGTGGCCTTAATCTGGCTCCCCACACACGGCGATAAAGCGGCGTGGGGAACAGAGCATGTTCGGTCAGAGGACACGGGATTAGTCGTACGCCGCTGAGCTCCGAGTGGGGTCCGCAAAGTCGCGTGCTGTCTCACTTCCTGGTTCCAGCTGCTGGTGGGCCCCCGCTTCCCCGTCTAATCCCGACTGCGGGACAAAACCGCCGCCTGTCGGGAAGATAAGAAAGTCGCCATTGTCTCCCTGATCCTGGATCTGAAGGTGCTGCTCGAGTCAACGCGCCGACCTGAGGTGTGGCGACAATAGAGGAACAATGCCTCCCATCTGGAACGAAGGAGCGCAAAAATAAGAACACATGTCGGGGTGGCGTCCTTTCCGGATCTCCAGCTTCCTGTTTTCTCCTGAGGTCCTTCGCGGACGCAAAATATTTTGTGGACGTTAATTCCTTCACAAGGCGGGAGGATTATTCACTGACTTTACGTGTGAGTGCTCCGTGCGCGCTACACTGGGCCTGAGCCCCGGCCGTGAACGAGCACACCGTATTGATCCGCAGGCGCGGGTGTGGCGGGCTAACTGGCGGTATTTGGCCCGACGGTCAATATGCTCAATAAGGTTTGGATTGTAGAACATACTGTAATTTGGCAAATCCCAAGGAACACAGATCCATAGTGGGCTAATCTATACAGCGGGTCAGCGGGAACGCTGGTACACAGGCATAAATGTCTGTCCTTTAATTGTTAGTGCAGTTCTGTAATCACACAGTGACTTACAGCCAATGGGACGCAGCGTTTTGGTTCCAGTGCAACCAAACAGCGAGGCCTTAGCTTATGCCATCACTTTTACAGCCAGGAAACAGGAATATGAAAAAAATAACAATGAATAATCCAGCGTGCATTGTTGAGATTCATCACCTAGTTAAATCAGAACTGACAGGAGAACACAGACAGGAACGTTAACACATTTTGTAAGCAGTGGCCTTTGTTTAATTTCTCCAAACTGGCACCGGAATAATCGATGGAAAGTTTCCAAATGAAGCCATATGAAAGTTGAGGTTGTTACTCGTTCATGGCAATCATAAAATTTACCAGATAAACAAATACAAGCAGCCCTCCATTACGCTGAACTTTTACTCCATCCATCCCTCGGTGCCTTTTATTTTATTTAGTTGCATCTGCTGGAGAGCCACAGGGCCTCTGGGTTTAAACGTTCCCCGTCGCGGCGCACGGTTTTTAATGCCCACAATACTACCAGATATGTGGGAACAAAATGTTTTACTTTATTTTATTTGCTTTCAAAATGATCTACACGCAAATAAAGGTGATTGATTGCTTGATTGACTGGGCGTGCCTGCAGCAGCGTGCCAGTCTCCGGCTCCGTCCGAAGTGACCCATAAAAACATTTACTGTCCCCCGGATGGCCATACTGCCGGGGCAGAAGATGACTTTATGAGAACAAGATGACCCATCACAGTCCGACTGGACAGCTTCATGTCATTCTACAATATATGGTATTTATTTGAAACAAAAGGTCCTAAAGTTCAAAATTAATAATATGAAATAGCAGAGAGAAGAGGTTTACTGCGATGCCTGTGATGAATGTGTTGGGATTTAACGTTTGGAGGAATAAGAAAATGTGTTTTTTAAAATATTATTGTCAGTTTTCTGTTTGATATTGACATGGAAGATATTTAATTACAAACTGTTCACAGCAGCTTGAACATTAAAGGTCTGCTTCCTGCCGAAGCTTCAACGCCGGCGCTGTTATTACCTCGTACGTCAAAATGAATGAAGGATCGGATGTCGGCTGTCTTTACGATGCTAATGAGGATTGTAAAGGACCTTTTCACCAACGCAACATGAACATGCGTACACTTCTGAAGCACATGCGGACTAAAGATTTTGACAACATCCAAACGCTGACCTTTAACCAAAGGAGCGTTAACCTCACCGTGAAGAAGCATTTCAGAGTACGGTCATGTCCTCTCCTGCAGCTCACGCCCTGAATGTAGGAGTGGTATTGTTTTTTAATCCTGATTTTCTTTTCATGCACAAATCCATGTGCATGTGAGCATGCATGCGTGCATATTTGGATTCTATGCAATGCATCAACACAACATGTTGTGTAATTGTAAAGTGGAAGAAAAGTAATACATGTTTTTCAAATTCTTTTTTCTTTCTTGCAGTCCTCTGTGTTTAAGTCTTTTTTTGTCTTGATAATAGTCCTGTAAGATGCAAGTTAAGGCCTCCACAAAATAATGCTTATTCACTTCAACTCTCAGTGGTTGTCCTGTTATGGCTGTTTGCTGTATGATGCTACTTTAACGGGAGAATGATAATAATGATGATGAAAAGGTCAGAATCTATTTTCAGAAGTCACTTCACAAAGTGAAACTTTCCACCATGGAGCTGCTGCATTGAACAGTTCAGAGTGAACTCTTCCATTTTGGACAGAGGGAACGGTGTTCCCTGGCTGCAGTGGTGGTTTAGTGGTTCGCACTCCTACCCAGTAACAATATCCCCGGTTGGAGTCTGAATTTGGCGACCTCTCTGTATAGAGTTTGCTTCCGTCCCCATGGGTGTGAGGGTCTTCACTGGGTACCCTGATTCTGACTTCCAGCCCAGAAATATGCACTTGAGGTTAATTAGTGTTTCTTGTCTTCTGCGTGGGTGTGAATAAGAATATGTGGTTGGCTGTAGTTTAAATGTTTATCCTCCCTTCGCCTACAGTCCAGCTGGGATCAGTGCCAACACCCTGCAACCCTGAGAGTGATAAGACAATATAGAAAATTAGAGGATGAGTGATTTTTCCACTGACCTGTAAAAGAATAACAGCACAGCTTTTGATTTTGGTTGCTTAAAATGAATTTATGTGCTTTTCAAATTACATTATATGTCACGACGTGAGCCTCCTAAAACAAATTCCAACTAATCTGGTGGCTGTTTCAAACAAAGTCACTCAGAACTTGGGTGAAAAGAAAATTTTAATTATGTCTAAAGGTTTGAGGCAATGGAACAAACAGCAATCAGTAGCAGAAATGAGAAATCAAATGAAACATTCTTCTTTTTGAATTTAAGAACAGTAATAGTTGGGTTTTTGGGGAAAATACCTTCATGTGTGACCCTCAGACTAATCGTCACTGTGCTGCGGAGGGCTTGCCAGTCATTTACCACCTTGTTTTTTGTTGGTTAATCCTTGGTAAGTAGCTACTTAGTGAAGGTCAGCTGCGATTCCAACTCCAACAGCTTGCTTTGTGCTTTGGTTTGGTCCACAGTCATTACTGTGCACCATTTATTAATGGTGCAAAGACTTTTAATGCACATTAATTTAATTTTCTTAGATCAGTAATTATGCTCAGGATGGTTGTTGGCAGAAATCCAACCAGGATTTGACCCAACACAAAGTGTTTCACTTATTTACTTTGCATGAGTTTGCTCACCCTTTAAACGAATGATATCAAATATTTGCATTAATTGCTCTCAACACAAGCCGCTGCATGTTTCAGGCCTTCTTTTTACGTTAGGAAGTCACTTGTTTTTCTAATCTGGCTGCAGCCTTGTCAGTTGTTTATGACCCAATATCAAGCCATTTTTTTTACAGCCTCCCTGGACGGGCAGAAAGCGCAGAAGGTCAGAGTGTACATTTTTATTGGTATATACCAATGGTGAAAGTCGTAACGCTGTGAGAAGCATTTTACAGCTTTTTAAGTGCCTGTTAAGGACAAATCATCCCGCCACACATGATTGGACTTGTCATATTATCATGAATTAGCATCGCTCACCTGCGTGGGCAATATGTTGATCGTAGCAGTTTCGAGGCGAGCTCGGCGGCTGCTGCGGACTAAGACCTCCATTTTTACCTCGCTTACTTGACATCGTGCCACGGTTGTCATAGCGACGGAGCGATATGACAGAGCAGATGACAGAGGAGCGCTAAGCAGAGATCTGTCACTGAAATAGCCTCATATGGTGGAGCCGTGCTATAATGATGTGTATACCTGCGAGTGTGTGTGTGCGTGTGTGTGCGTGCACACAGACCGATCGACACTCGTGCCAACGTGTCATTACTTTTTCCTCTTTCCTCCGCTGTATCCACAGAAAATCCAGATAACTTCGTACTGATTTGACCTGGGAATTCTCGTCTCACTGCAAAAAATGACAAAGGAGCCGTGTCAAGTGTGTTTGTCCGGCATGTCCTGCACTGAAGGTGGACAAATAACCCAGAATGCCTTTCTGTTTGGGGGCATACTTGTCTGCAGCTAAAGGCTGCTGGAGGAAAAGAAACCAGCAGAAAAAAAATTCTTGCAACAATGAGACAGTTTTAAGAAATCAGCGGAACATTTCTTTACCAGTTTTCTGTCAACTTTATTTATGTTTAACAGGATTTTCAAAGAGTTTCTCAGTCTCTCCAGCAAGGCATGCTCTTAATCAAGCATCTTCTTTCTTACCTTGGGTGCAAATGGAGTAAATTAATAAATGTGCCACTTCAATCTGCGCCTCTCATGATATGAAGAAGGATTTTTCTCTGTTGGCCTTGAATAGATATTCCATCAGAATAGATCGTAAGGCCATCTGAAGGTCACCTCATGTCCCGGTGGGGTGACTCATTTCGGTCAAAGAAATTAGCCTGGTTAAGGTTCCTAATCTCATGAGAGGCGGCTTGTTTCAGTGGATTCATGATGCCATGAGGTCAGTGAAATGTCAAAGTTCAAACGGCACCACTACACCACAAAGCCTCTGTCCATCCAAGTTTTTTTTTTTCCATTTGTTCCCATGTCAGTAAAAAAATAAACCGGGGTTGTGTTATTTTGAAGAAAGACAATAAAAATCAGAGGCTGTCCTTGTTGAAATTTGTTTTAAAACCAGCAGCTATGATTTCACAGCTTTCCCCAGGCTCAGACCTCTCATCAAACCACTGCTCCGGGATTTACTGCTGTCTTTTCCTCGCTCACGGGGCTCCGCTGTCTCCGAACACACTGCTGCAATGCAGCGTTCCTTTCCCTCGACATCGCTGTACGGTTCAGTTGAAGGCAGAAGCTCCAGCAGCGTGGATCTAAACCGTCCAGACGTTTGACATTGCAGCCTTGCTCGGCGTGCATTTAAAGGTGCAGCATCTTTAAGTCAAGTTATGCCTTTTTAGTGCATTAGGCGGCAGTAGTGAGTCGATGTGTCGTTCAGTCCAGCTATTTTCTTCTGGCACTATGTTTAAAGTCAAAAATTAGCATGAGCCTATTAAATTTTTCCTTTTTGGACCGAGGGCAGACGAGATGCTGGATTTATCAGACCGGACAGAATGTTTTTATCTGATTAGCATGTTAACTCCACTGGCAACACTGAGAAAAATGGACTGGCAACTACCAAAACATGTTTTCACTCATGCTTGATGAAAAGAAAATATACCTGCATCTCATGCATTCAAATAAATCTAACTTTTTTGTTGCTTGTTGATTAAAAAGTGAGAAGGTTGTTGTGGCCACATGAATGCGTATCCCTGTTATTTGTGCTTTTTACTTGACCTAAGAGGCCACTTTTTTCATTTTATGATAATTTCGGGGCCTGCGGCAGGAGAGTCTTCAAGTGCTGCAGTGGCGAGCAAGACCACTCAAAGCTTTTAGAGCATGAGGGATAAAATGTGAAGAGACCTATTAAAGGTCCCAGCATCAAATCATGCCAAACATAGTCTCGGCTTGGTGTAATGTGTCCTAATGCCAGACTATTAGGTGTATTTATTGGGGCATTTCGATGGTGCAGGTCATTTTGCTTCCCCAGCCTTCACTCTTTCATCCCAAATATCCAACCGGTTCTTTCTTGCTCTTGTCATGGTGGATACACAGAGGAGGAACCAAAGGCACGCCAACAGGGCGAGGTTTGATCGACTAAAACACAGAAAACTGGAGGCGGCTGCAAAACACGCTACAAAAGACAGGGAGAAACCAGGAGTTGAATTTTAAGAGGGATAATCTGAAAAGATCTAAAACACCAAAGAGATGTGGAGTTGAATTACAACAGAGACAGAGACAGATGCAGTAAAAGACCAAAGACTGAACATGAGACGATACTGAGATTAAAAACACACAAACAATGAGACAAAACATTAGAGAAGGAATCAGCTCAGACAGGAAACACATGAGGGCAGCAGGAGGAGGGATGGGAAACAAAATGTGTCAGAAATAAACACATGAAGAGGAGGAGTAAAAAAAATGAAGACATGGAACAAGCTTTAGCATTTCACAGTGAACTAATAATTACTAAAAATACTCAAAAAACAGATTTTGAGAATGCAATTTTTTTAAATAAAGCATTGTGAACAGACAGGATTGACCAGACAGTCATTTAAATAAGGATATTCATGCCTCACTTCCGTATTCAAGCTTTACCCGAACATCAAAAGCTGTTTATGTGAAACTCCTCAGAAAATTAGACATTAATAAAAATATTCCAATGAAACACGCGGCTATAGATGCCACGAGTGGCTTTCAGTTAATAGTTTGACTTCAGTCAGTTGACGGCTCTGCTTTACCTGGATTTCACAATGCGATCATCTGATGTGCTTCAGTCGACCTGCTGCTAAAGTAATTTTAACCACAGTGAGGGGGAGATAGATTTTATACCTGCCTGAAAAAAAGAGTTTTTCAGAAAGAGGGAATGAGTCCACCTGAGGGGATGTGGATCCCCCTGTGCCCCTCCAGATAAATTACACTCGGGTCACGTGATACAATTTTGGCAGAAATAAAACGGCCTCTAATAGCTCTGCTTTTGATTGAGTATTATCTCACTCGTTGTGATCTGAGCGGAACAACTGCGACATTTTGTATCATTGATGAGGCCGTCCTGCCGCTGCTGCTTTTGTCTGAGCTACAACATATTGATGGAGCGGGAGGGGCGTCATTAATCTCCTCTTGGCCTTATCTTACTAAACAGCATCAAAATAAAAAAAAAGGAGAAAAATCATTAGAGCAACACGCCTCTAAAATAGGGTCATTGGATTTAGGCCTGCGGTAATCAATTTATTGATTTTACAATTGATCATGCTACTTTGATGCGATTCTTGTAATGAGATTAATGATTTATGAAAAATTATTGTATTTCTCCTGATTTCAGTTTTGTTCACCCCATTTCATTTTAAGCTGCTATTTTCTGTAAAAAAAAAAATTCAGTCACAAGTAAATATCATTGAAAACTCCGGATGAAATAACCGATAGAAGTGAAAAGTCATTTTATTGGGTCTTTTGCTGTTGATGGTGTGACCAGATAATCGTAGATAGACTCATAACAACCGATCCGAATCCAACAGATGGCAGCACGAGGCGTTCAATATGCAGAAATTAACTGATGGATTCTGAGTCAACTGCTCAGCTTTGCCCGAACGTTGAGGACCTCATCCAGTGTCTGTTTATTAAAAGCCATATGTTGTTGTGCCAAACACTCACCCCCTCACGCTAATCTGGTTTGAATAAACACCTCAGACGCCGTTACTGCGAGTACGGGATGTAATACGAAGGTGTGTGTGTGTTTGCAACAGATTTCTTTTTTACACACATGCACCGACGTACGCAAGTTGTTAACAGGTCGAAATCAATGAAGCAATCATGTTTTATTCTCTGCAAAGCAGTCAACACTCTGTGTTCTGAATAACAAATGTTGCGCACAGACATTAGAGATGATTTTTATAATTTTGTATGATGTGAGGTTTATGTGCACCGATGGTGTTTCTTACATAATAGTGATTACGAATGCTGCTGAGCGCAGTGTGTAAAGAGGAGGGGAGATGGACCTGTTTAGAGAGATAATAAAAAAAAAACAAGCATGGGTGTCAAATCTATGGCCCGTGGACCAAAACTAGTCCACTCCAGGGTCCATTCCAGGTCCTAAAAGTAAATGATTTACCCTGAGATCTTTTTGGGGTTTAGTTTAGTTTTTTTAAGCAAGAGAAGCAGAGATAACGAAACAAAAAGCAGAAAACCGAAAACTTTCATGTGTTTGTGAATTTTCTGAAAACACACAATGCTGAAGGCTGCAGAAAGTCTGTTCCCTGAGAAACAACAACCCTTTGCTAACATTAGCCAGAAGATAAAAACTGTGACAGACAAGCTTTCATCATTATACTCACATTAATTAAGCAAAAATGCTCATTTGATGAATTTCTGCAGCCAGAAAATGGCTTAATATGATACATAAAGACCTTTTTATAATGCGTTAAAAGACATCTTGAGGAGTTTTAAATAAGTTTTGCACTAATTTCACTGGTCTTCAATAAGTTTTGGCACTCCTGTTAATGGAGCTACACAGACAGAGAGTGACGGACATTGGTATCAACAAGAGGGATAAAAATGTACCACTGATCAGTCGACAGGGTTGTGCTTTCCCTGGTGTACACACGAGACAAATGGAAGGGTGGTGTCGGTATCTAGTAGTTGTATGATGTGTCTCTGTGCGTCTCTGCCTGTCATGCTCCCCTGCTTCCAATGCATGACAATTATCCTGTTCCAGACTGTGCAGACAATAAAAACAAGCCTCCATGAAATGACACCCCAGAAGGGATTTCAACGCAAAACTTCAGCTGTCAACAAGTACCTTGTGCACACAAACAGTCCTGTGATTTTTAGGGTTTGCTCTTAATTGAGTGAGGGTGGCTGTGCATACATCCCTTCATCTCTAAGATCAATAACAGCTGGTCTGACGTGTGATTCTTTTACTTCAGGAGTGTTTTTTTTGTTGTTGTTTGTTTTTAGCATTAACAGACTTTGTTTCTGCTTTAACCAATTCTCCGTCCCCGTTTAATTCATGTGTTGCTGTTTGTGACTTTATCTTTTCACAACAGTCAAATCCATTTGAACTTAAAAAACTTACTTTTTACATTTATTACTGACAATATTAGACCTCTTTCATATTCTTTTAAACCTTCATGATAATAATTAGGTCACAGTGAAAGCCGCCAGGATAGACGGATACATCGGCCGATATTTGAGTGTTTTACGTGTATCGGAATCGGCCGATACACGCCTGGATTGGCGGATTTATTTTTCTCTGGCATGATTTACAGACAGGCATCCACGGGCAGCTCTGTGTTGCCAGAAGACCCTTGCACGTGCAGGTTTTCCCTCCCCCACCAGTAGAGTCATGGCTGCAGCCTCCATAAGGGTAAGTTTAAAACTTTCAAAGCCTATAACTGTTAAACTTAGTTGAAATATTTGCCACCCACCTTGAAATTTGAAACATGAATGCAGAGTGCATTTAATACACATTTTTGCAAATATAGTTATTAAGTGTGTGGGTCAGAAAAAGGGGGGGGGGGGGGGGGGGGTACGTGCGTCTCACTTACAGAGGAGGACCTAATGAAGCACTTTATGTCAATGACAACTTTTTAGGTTTATTGTTTTCTCTTAAAATATTTACATTGTGCGATGAGTAGATTATACCTGTCTTTAATCATGTCAGCAAGCAATGCATCATCAAGGCTGTGCTGCAAATATTGATGAAAGGGTGGTGGTAATATGATGATGCAAAAAGATGGATCTGAGTCCATCGATGGAGGGGGAACAAGGTGCAGTTTCCCATTAAAAAAACAGACACAAAAAAAACATCCCATCTAGACTGTGCTTCTGTGTATGATGTCAGTTCATTAGTGTATATTGTACTGTCATTTTGCTCAAAGGGGAAAAACTACAGCCTCACGCAGTTCACTGTGCCTTGTGCGTTGCGGTTTTAGGTGTTATTGTAGTGTAGTTTTACATTTGTTCAGTGCGTGGAAGGTCTTGCCGGCTATAGATGGTCTACACATACTACGACGAGCTTTTTGGGGATAGTTTGGCCCAATATAGGACAAAATTGGACATTGTGGGTGTAAAAGTGTGCTCCTTCAGACTCCCTGCTGACGAGTAGCTGACGGTATGTGGGAATTTTTTTAGCAATTAATCTGTGAAGCGGCACTGTCTGAACAGCCCCGTCTGCTCCGCTTCGTCTGTGTGTGTAATTACCTCGTGCAACAAAGTAGTATCATAGTATTGTGTACAAAGCGCCGGTCAATTTACGTTCACGCGTAATTGTGCAATGAAAAACAGTGAACACCGGACATTTTCCTGAATTTATAAAACCCGCCCGGACGCCCCGGACAGGACGTAAAGAGTGGACATGTCCGGGAAAAAGAGGACGCTTGGTCACATCTCTATACAGTCCAGGTTAGATGAGGAGACAGTGCAGGAGGAAGAGGAGGACCGGGTGGAAGAGACAAAAAACACTGGAAAGGCATCAGGAGTAATAAATACATACCTGAAATAAAATGAGCTGAGCACATATGTGTAATGAGATCTTAGCTGCCATAAGTTGTTGTGGAGAGGAGTCAGACCATTTTCTGAATTCGATGTCGACTTTCTATTTATGACTTGCAGCCACAGTCGGCGCTTTTCTGGTTCCGTACACTCACTCGGTATCATATATAGAGTAGGATTTTTCCTTTTATTGTTGGTGTAGCCGACCACACAACAACTTTTAACCATCTTAGAACTTCCCTCGTATTGTACGTCTTTACTCTAAGTGAGCAGAGACGATGGCGTTCCCCTTTGCACTGGTTGCTATGGCCGACGGACCCGGATGTTGGCCAAATGCCCGGATGTCCGTCTGTATCAGTGTGCAGGAAGCTGGCCTCGCATGTCTTCACTCAGAACATCTTCACCGGGATAATGAGGATGAGCTGGAGCCACGGTTTGTATGACAGTGAAATCTGGGAAAATATTCTCAAGTCAGTCTGCACATGGATTTATACTCCCTCCAACCTCTCTTTCCATTCTCAGTCGAGGAAGGTCCGATTGGAGCCTCCTGAAACGTCACCACCTTGAGATGTTTGATGCCCAAAGGAAATGGCCTAATTCTGATACCAGGTCAAAAAAGGAGGGGGGCCCAGCTGCAGACCTGCCGAGTGAGTCCGCTTCCGATGCAGGCCCCCCTTTTAGGGCCAGTGTCAGACCCGGGGAAAAAACAACCTTCGTTTTCTGTTACTTTGTTGATTCGTGGTCGTGCCAGGAGCGGTGGGATTGCTGGAAGAGTGACCTGGGCCCTGTGAGCCACCACTGAATGTATGTGTTCCGGGTGTTCTTTTGAAATAAAGGCCCTGGATGTGGAGCAGAAGTCTTTGTGTCTTCTTTACTGCACGGAGCTGCCGCTGGACGCCACAGTATTTTCTTTTGAAAGACTGGAAAAATTGTTACATTTAGGAAATAACCAGTAAATCAAACCTTCCCAGAAAGTATGATGAAAAATACTTTCATAAAATTTTCCTTTGTTTTAATATGTTTTACAAAATGAACAATTTAGTTCTATTGCAAAATGGTATCGTAACAACTCAGCAGAGGGGTATAAACTTCTTAAGCCTTTGGTGAAATAGGAAATTTAAAAAAAAAATAGATCTCAGCTTCACAGCTGCTTCTTAGTGAAAAAACATTGAATCTCTGAGAAGAATAGACATAGTTCTTTAATAAAGGCTTGCCTGATTGTGATATTAGGCAATTTTGGATTAGTAATGTGTCCGTTCATCAAAAGCAAAGGGAGAATTGGGCTTACCAGACTTTCTAACAAGTTATAAGACAATTACAGATTGAGATTGCTTTGTTAATTTTATACTGAGACCTATGGAAATTGAATTTTGAACAAAAATCCTCTTAATAAAAAACGCTGCCTGTATCGTCTATAAATGCATCGCATCACAGACCACGGTGACCATGGGGGTGAGGGGGGAACCTCACTGAACCTCACTGCTGGCAAAGAAGTAACCAGTCCAGGAAGGAGGGGCAGACTAGAAAGGCTCTCCAGTTTTGTGTCATGACCCACGAACCATGAAAGAGCCTGGGAGATCTAAAATCCAGAAGTCCAGATTGAGTCTGAAACCACAAGGTGTCATCCAGTGTCCATGAAATGACACTGTTGTCACTGACCTTGAGGAATTTTGTTTGTGGTCTGTCACAACAAGTGGGAAATTCCAAGGAATTGCAATTTTACTTTCCACTCTGTTAGTGTCAGAGGAAAAAAACAAACTTTCTGCCGAGATGTGCCGAAGCAGGCAAACGTCTGAAGCCAGAGGACCACCTCTTTGTGGACCCAGGGGAAAAAAAACAAAACAGCGTCAATGTCTCAAACATTAAGAGCTTTATTTGATATTATTACATTTTGAGAGCACACTCTATTTAAAAAAATCTATTTCCTATCAGTGAATCTTAAAAAAAACAAAAATGTAATTAAAAACTTGATTGTTTCATCAATTATTTCTGAACTTATTCATACAAAAACAAAAACAAGTGTTCAGTGGAATCTACTTTTAAAAACATGGAAAGAATTTTTTGTACATAATAAATTTGAAATTTTAAAAGAAACAAACATGTTGATTATATCCAAAAAATTTTCCTTTTTTTTTTCTTTATGCTTACATTATTGAAAGAAAAAAAAAACACTTCGTCCTGTTGTTCTTTATATTCCTGAGCTGCACCAGTTAGAAACACATCTCTGAAGCTGCCAAACGTAATATGTGGCATCTCAAATAAAGGACTTGTCCAATTACCCCCCTACACAGCGTCTAATATGGATTTATGTCCTTGGTGAGACGCCTTTGTGTCCTTTCAGCAGCTTCGCGGGTCATAAACTTGGAGTCACATGAGGTCAGATGAGCACCGGGGTCACCTCCAAGCACATCCTGTCCAACCCCTGGAAGTGTCCCTCATCGGAACACATCAGCCAAACAAAACCTCGACGCTCGTCCTTGGGAATATGGACACAAAAGATATTTTTTTTTTTATTGCAATGATCTCACTAAAGAATGTCCCCTTTGTTGTTATTTGTTATATAATCGAAAGAATGACTGTTTGGGTGACGCCAGTGAAAACCTCTGACAACCTGTTCAGTCGCTTTGTTAAAAACTCTGGAAAACAGTGAGTTACGCCGTCTTTGCAATCACAAAAAAAAAAAAAAAAATCATATGTAAGCTTCAAAGGCTGCATAGCAGGGAATGAGAAATGAGATATTGAATTTTCACCCAATATAAAACAGAGGAGCGTAATAAATGTATTATTTAACATGTTTTTCTGCTTCACTTTATAAGATTTAATGTTTTTCACTTTCAAACTTGGAGAGCGCTCATTTATTGCTCTAATTGGCCAAATAAAAGCCGTGGAAGGGAATTTAAGTGGCAACATAAATTTCAATTACTGATTCCAATTATGTGAAATTGGATTCACCTCCATCTCACAAACAGTGACAAAATAAAACAACCTCCATTAACTTACACACACACACGTGTACACACACGCGCGCGTGCACGTGCGTGCAGCACGCATGCAGGGAAACGCCACAGGAATAAGATAACCTCACAATCTAAAGCAATCACTGCAAATATTTAATCATACAATTCAATTTGTTTGCGTCCGTGAGATGTTTACATCAATTAAACGACTCAGTTGGAATCAAGACTTATTTATTTATTAAATATTAATTTATGATTTATGGTTATAAAAAAGTTAATTACTTCCACAAAATTTTAAGTTCAAGGAGAATTCTTCTAGTGGACTTTAAAAAGAAGACACATTTTAAGTATTATTCAGCATTATTTCTGACATGTGTACCTCAAATATCCCATCTTTTAAGCGCATTAAGCTCCTTTAGGATGTATAATGTTCACACTGAATCTGCATTCTGTCTGAATAATAAACCAAGGCATTGAATTATGCAGCCGAGTCCTGCACAGTGTTATTTTTTGAAAGGCACTGAAATGAATAATGAAGGAACCAAAAACACTGATTTTTACCCAGACGTGGCTTTAATGTATTCTCCTGAATAATTTTTTTTATGCGTTTTTCCTCACGCTCATCTTGCTTTTGTTCCAAAATGTGAAGATTCGGCTGAAACTTTCATGCTTTTTACTAATCTCGCAATTATATGGAAATGAATTACACATTTTGAAGGCACGAGGAGATGCTCTGTCCAAGCTGACGCGCACGGCAGACGCTTTGCTTGCTCTGAAAACGATTACAGAGCAATTATCATACAGTCCTCCACAGTGTATCTCACATATTCAAATCAATACCTGCTTTACATGGGGCGCACTGGAAAAGAGCTGCTGCCTCAGACTAACATGCCTTTCTGTTTTCTTGCACACACACACACACACACACACACACTCACTGATCAATACCGGTGCCAGTAGCTGTGTTAAGGGTCTGAAGGTAACCTTGTTTGAGGATTCAGCTATGAAGCTGCCCGGGCTGATGGAGATTTGTGTTATTTGTTTCACCACATCCTCGCAGGGAGACCTGTTGACCCATCTGTTCAGCCGCTGATTATCTTTTCACTGGCAGAGAAAAATATGTTTCTCATTACCGGCGTTGGAGATTGATTGCGGTCTTCGTGCTCCGGCGCGGCGCGTCTGATTGGCCCGGCGGCGGAGATAATTGCGAGTCTCGTTGTCGGAGTATCCCGATTCTCATGCGCGGCCTTTATCGTCTGGCTGCCCGCAGAAAAGCCCGACGCTTTCATCAGCCTCGGGGTCTTCAGGTCACGTTTTTATTCCTCACTACACATGCAAATATACGACTCAGATACAATACTTTCTATCTTTAGTTCAGGCGATGGTTTCAGATATCACTCATTATAGAGCGAAAGGTTGAACTGTGGCTCTTAATGAAAGTTTTTCTTCAAAATCAATGCACATTTTTCAGCACTAAAAAAATACAATGTGTCTTAACCTGATGTTTCATTCTCCCTCTCCTGGGCTGTGAAGCCCAGATGCTACTTCTAATTAAGAACTGTTTGAGAGAAGCTCCAGACGTACGGCGACAGCTTTCCACCTCTCAGCAGCCAAATGCGATCCGTCAGACTCCATGACAAGCTCCACGTACCGATTTTGGCAGACTGCTCCGAACAAACATCTCCAAAGTATACGTAATGAGCACATGAAGCAAGATGGCGCGGTTTATATAGTGTGTCAGGTTGTGTTTGCCGAGCTGATATTTGAAGAGAAATATTGGTTTTAGGCCTGTTTTCACTGCTTCTCATTCTCAGAGGCGATGATGAGTAAAAGCTCATCCCTCTCTCCTTCTTCTGTCTAACTACTGATAATGACCATTATTACTCATCACTGTTAGGCGCACCTTAGACTCTGCTGTGATTGGGGTCATTCAAGAGGCTAAAGGTCGCAGAATAATCTGTTTTCTCCTGCTGGTCTTCCTGCATGTTCTCTCCACCACGAGGTGTTTTTGAAGCTGAGGAGAAGCTCTGGCTAAAGCGTGTGCGATTACAAACATGTAATCGCCTGACTCCATGACTTCAATCGAACATCTGTCTGAAGCCTCTCTTCCTATCGACTCCCATTTATTTTTATTAGTATGCAAATTAGAATATGACTGATTCCAAGTGCTCAGTGATGCTTGATTCTGTTCAGATGAATGATGATGTGCTTTGTGCCATTTTTTACACATCCAGTAACCTTTCAGTCGCGATATTTTAGCAGCTTCGATGCCACAGCGATGCGGATGTGTGAGGCTGAGAGGGGATGTGCACTTTACAGTATACAAGAGAAGGAAAGAAATGACAAATGAGCTTGTCTTTGGTTTTCATCAATTCCTGAGGAGCCGTTTGCATTATGGGTAGTCTAATGTATCACTGTCTGACCTCATTACCCCCCAACGCTCCCGTCCCCTGACCTTTGACCTCATCATAAAGTTCCCGGACATACCGGGGTCGCGCCACCGCTCACGGTTGTCACTATTTTAACCTTTGCACAGAATTAAAGCGATGCGCTGCTCAGGCGAGGTTGACAAACCACCTGCAACTGCGGAGCCTGTCTTGTTATTGTCTTGTTGGATTTTTTTTTCTTTTTTCTTTTTTTATAAGCAGTTCAGTTCTTTCTCTCTCATTTGTTTTGGCATTTATTATTATTTATCCTTTTGTTTCCACGAACTGAACCCTTCGCTGTGGTTTCCTCATCTGCTGGTCCATGAACTGCCCTTTGTACTTTCTGAGAAATGTGAGAAATGGGTTTGGAAATCACACCTGACAAAAAGTAGTTTGAAGCTGACGGCTGAGGCCGCACTGTTCAGGAGGTTAATGGTTTGTAGAGATAGGAGATTGTACAGTCCCGCTTTTTTTTTTTTTGATTCCCTTTGGAGAACGAAGGTGCAACATAACAAAACATGACATGAACTCAGTCAGAGACCAAACTCAAACTCAAGGCTGAAGCAAAACATAGTGCAGAGTAGATGATACAAATGATAAAGTCAGCCAATCGAAGCTATCTTCTTTGCTTTATTAATGAGGAAAAATCTAAAATGTGTCTTGATCCAAAGAGTTAAGACTGAAAACAGCACCTATAGCAGGCACCATACGTTGTTGTGAGTGTCCTCAGTAATCCAGCAGTGATGCAGTTTGAATGTTAAAGGTCTTTGAACCCTCTACCATTTACCTGTAGTTATCTTAAACTGACACTTAGTGCAGCTCCACCCTCCACAGGGATGAGCAGAGGGAGTCACCGTGAGTGGAGAGTGGGTGTGGGGTGATTAGCTCAACTGAGTCCATAATTTTATTCGGCCTGAGGGAGTACGGCTCCAGACTTTTAGTTTTGCTCCGGAGAGCATGAGGAAATATTGCAAAATCACAATGTGCCCTTGTGAAGTGTCTTTGAGGGAGGTATTAACTCCCTGCTTACTTACGCCCCTCTTCCATGTGGATCGTGGTGACGGCTACATTCTGGAACTGAAATGGGAAGAAACCCCACTGTTTGACAACGTTGAGCTTCATACAATCTTTTATCCAAACAGAACAATTCAGAAGTAGAAGTGAGTATCGCTCCATAAAGAAGAGGCTTCATGAAGGCTTATTCCTTCAAACAGATATTATTAGTGGCTAATCTCCTCTCACAGAGGACCTCTGGTGTCGTCAGCAGGCAGGAAGCTCAGAGTCTCGGCCGATATGTGTAATGTTGAGGAACAAAGGAGCGAGAGGCTTCGCTGTGTCATCCGTCAGTGACTAATGCAAAGCTTTCGGATCACGTCTGCCGGGAACTGACAGCACGAGCTCCCTGTTGTTCCAGAGGCCGTTTTTACAACGTGCTGATGAAGTCATGTTGAGTGAGCGGATGTCAGCCAATCAGACGTTCTTCCTGATGCGTCATTGTTTTTTTCTCGAAGTCATTTTTCCTTTGAGGAAAACGATACGATCACCTCCTCGCTGGATGGATATGGGTGGCTGGTCACCTTGCCTGTGTCCTACAGCTTCATTTCTACCCAACAGCACTTCAATCTCTCCATCATTCTCCCCTAAGCCTTTAACCTCTCTGATGGTTCAGGCGATCCTCCTGGCCATGTGGTTCACTGCTCTGCGATTCCTTTTCAGCCTCATGGTCCAAATTCTGATGTTATTTTTGTGTCACCTTTGCTACGCGACTCTTTTGGACATGTGCATGCTGTCCTTCAAAAAGACAATTAAAAAGAGACCGCAGGTGTTTTTTTTCTAAACCATTTTGTGAGGCGTTTGAATAAGTGACATTATTACATGACAAGATCATGCCGTGCGCGCTCACGCGGTGTGAAACTGGCGGTTTCAGAGCCGGGATCGGTTGACAAACTTACTGGAAAGCAACCCAAACATCTGCTCCGCTGTTCATTTTAGCGCCCAACTGCGGCGCAGTCTGCACCCCACCGCACCTCCCATGAGGCTTCAGGAAAGTGACAGATGGCAGCGGAGGGAATCAGAGTGTGCAGCGTGTGTTTGTCCACATCTCCTTGCACATACATGTTTTGCATTTGCGTGACGGCATCTGACAAGTGGGCCGGCGACGCTTCTCTGGTATCGGCCTGACTGGGCGACGCGTCGGAGTTGAGATGCCGCCTCAGGAGCATTCAGAGCTGAGTCCCGGAGATAAACACCGAATCTACTGGAGAAAACAGATGTTTCTTTTGGTGATTACAAACGGATTATGAAGCCGTGTGTAAAGAACAAACTGGGAGCTCAGCAATATCTGGAGTGTGATACAAAACTAAATCAGCATCCTTCAGAGCACTTATGGGCCGTTTAAGCTTTTCAAGAACCAAACAAATGCAGGTTAAAAGATTTCACCAGGGGGAAAGAACATTAAAAAAAAAACTGCAAAGTTTCGTCTTTCAGGAGAACCCAGAGCGATCGCTGATCCATTAGCATTTTTACTTACTGAGCATAATTTGATGCTTCTCTCGCTTTGAGGTACAACCCAACATTAAAAATGCATCTGTCTCAATTAAAACGATAAGAACACCCCGCACAAGGCTCTTTCACCTTTTATATTTGCCTGTATTTGTGTGGATTACCGAGGAATGCATTTTTATTAGGTGAAAAATCAGCAGTTTATTGAGATTGGATGTTTTTTTATGCGGCATTATGTTGGCATGTCAGCCACAGTAACGCTTAAGCGCCTCTCTAATTTTATCTGCCAGAGTCGATTTACGATGACTGATCCGAATATGAAAACAATTCTATGTCTACTGTTGCCCAGTTTTTAAGTATATTATATCTCAAATAAAATGAAATTGACCTGGTCAGGATGTAATGGGGGATGAAATGACCCTCTCCATTAACTTAAGTTTTCGATTCATTGTCTTATTCTCACACATTACTTTTGATTTATAAACAGATGTTTGTGTGTGTTCAGTCGTCTGCTTTGTGTCCAAAAACCAGTGATATCGTTGTGTGTGTCTCATCCAGGTGTTTGCTCTAATTAAGAGCTGTGTTTAAATCTCCAGACGCCTCACAGCAGCTTCGTACCGATTGCGATTAATCATCTTTCTGTCACGTCATATTTCCAGTGATGGTGCAGTCCCATTTAAATTACCCGGCTTCTACATTCAACTTAATGGTTTTTCCAATTACCGAGGTACTTTGCAACAAAATCGCTGGTTAGATTATGTTAGGTAGAAGCATTTCAGAGCATCACACTCACAGTTTCTCAAGGGAGAGGATATGAGCACAAAACACACGGGCTGAGATAAATGGACTTTTCTGTTTTTTTTTTGGTTTTTTTTACAAGAAGCACAAAAAAGAGCCAAAAAGTAGGAACAAAAGTAGGCAGGTGCATAAATGTGTGCACCCTTGTTTTATTGATTTGAGTATCTTTAGCACTAACTATTGGAACACAAAGTTTTTTTTGGGAAGCTCATTGACCCTTGACCTACATACACAGGTGATGTCAATCATGAGAAAGGGTATTTCAGGTGGCCAGTTGGAAGTTGTTCTCCTTTTTGCATCTCCTCTGAAGAGTAGTAACATGGGAGCCGCAAAACAACTCTCACAAAACAAAGATTATTCAACGTCATGGTTTCGGGGAAGGATGCAAAAAGCTAGCTCAGAGATTAAAGCTGTCAGTTTCCACTGTGAGGAACATGCGCTTATTAATCATCAGGAGTGCCCAAACTTTTTCATACCACTGTATACTGGGGTAAAAAACAGGCCAACAAATAACAAAAGCAAGTGTAGGTCAAGAGGCAACAACATGTGGAATATATGGAGTAGAAACAAGACAAAGCAAGATGCGAAAATCCATCAAGATGCCAAAGTTGAGACAACAAACTGTTAAAATTACAAGTATTATAGGTCTGCCTAATATGATAAACAATCCAGTCAACATGGGATTCTCAAAATTGATCAGATTCATGAGGGCAGGCCTAAATTTACTGACTTGTTTAGGTGTTTGGACATAAATTATACAGCCATTTGTTTAAATTATACACATTTATTGGATTTTCTGGAAGCTCACCACAACGCCTCCTTTATCTGCGTATAGGCAGGACATGACAACTGTTTGCTCCCAGGGTTTGCTCTTCTGATAACAAAGAGAAACCATTGTTAAAGCTCACAATGTGTCATGTCGGTGACTGTTTGGCCCACAAAGACAAGCCATCATTTATCAGAAGTGACATATTTACTGTTGTGCTGTGTGATTTTTTTTCTCTTCGGAGATAAAATTTTACGGCTGATCGGATAACATTTCTTGCTAAGGGGGAAGATTTTTGCTTGGAACAAGTGCAAGTAAACCAAGATGACAACAGACTGATCCTTTTCTATTAATAATGACTCTATGGAATATGTAAATAATCTCAGACGCTGGACTTCATCTTGTTTATGTGATGCAAACTGTTAACCTTCTGAGATGACATGATAATCAGTGTGTGAAAAAGATCACATTCAACTCGCTGTCAGAAAAAGGACAATGCAGACAAAGGACGTACAGATGCACAAACAAAGTAAGCAGACATGAAAATAGACGTGGCAGCAGTTCCATCTCGCCGTGCATCTGTTTCCACTTCAGCTTGAGACGAAGACGCCGGCTGAGACTTTTGAAATTGATACTTTCATCATCACTCCCACGCAGACGTCTTTCGGTATAAAAGGCAGAGTTTCAAAAGGATATTTTTAGGAGGGTGTTCCTGCTCAGAACGGCTCCTGGACCTTAACTTGATTTCTACTTTCATGTCATCTCATCCCTGTGAGAGGAAGCCGCTCTTGTAGCCGCGCTCGTCGTGATAAATCCAGCCTGGAGAGGGGAAGGATGGAGGCGATTGTTTCACATCATAGGGACAGAGAGAAGTCACATCATTTTGTGGAGTTTTCAAAGTCTCCTTTTTCGGCTCTTCATCTTCTTACTTTCTGCCAACTGTCTTTGTATGTGTGTGTGTATGTGTGTGTGTGTGTGTGTGTGAGTGTGTGTGTGTGGTGCCACTCTCTGCTCCCATCCTCCAGCTTTTCCCTCCTGACAGCGGGGGTTTCGCATTCCTCTTTTGTCAGCCTGACATCCATCCTTCACTTTACGGCTGAGAGCGAGCAACGCCGAACACTAATGGCTGCAGCTCCGCTCTTTTGTCCACAGCAGATGTGTGCCACTCCTCACAAAATAACAGATTCATTTCATAGCGTAACTTTCATGCACTAATACTAATCTCAATATGCAAATCGAACCAATAAGTCATTTGATCAAGAAATAATTCTTTGAATGGAAAGTCACTTTCTGAATCAGATCTCACAGTTGTTTACCTGCACTTCCCATTCAACCACAGCGAAAATGTTATTTGACATAATTTAATCAATTTAAAGTTAAATGCAAAGCATTTGTATGTGGATAAAATATCACCCTGAGAGTGGTGTATTACATGAATGCTGTGCTCTTCCAGACCCTCCACCTGACTGACAAGGTAATTGTAGGTACGAGAAACTGATCATCAGGCTCCTCGGTAATTAGAAGCACAGGCAGGCACCACTGCTCTATCCCTTTCAGCCATTTAAGAGTGTTTAACTAGAATATAAAAAGCATCATATAAGTTCTGCAGATTTGCATCAAGTTTTATAGGAGTGAGGTCTGTAGTTGAATACTTCAGCGATCCCTTATTTGCAGTCGTGTCGTATAGCAACCAGTAATGCAATGATAACCAACAACATAGAGCCTGCCTATAGTGTAAGAATTCTGGCAATTTTAAGCAAAATTTAACAAAATAAAGTCAATGCTGTAATAATATAGAAAAACAAATTTACTTAATTGAGAGAGAGTTTATCCTAGATGAAAAAAAGGACTAACTCTGTCAGCCGCTATACCCATTTCTGATAAGGTAACTGCATAAAAACTGCAAAAAACAACTTAGTTTTTTAAGAAATGCAATTTTATTTTGGTATCATTACACTATTATTTCGTAGTTATTATATTTTCAAAGACTTTTGTAAGTCTACCTCCAGCATAGAGTGTAGCTTATGAAATTCTTCTCAAAATGTCAAAAAACACAATTG
The DNA here is from genome assembly GCF_902148845.1 of Salarias fasciatus. Taxonomy (NCBI): domain Eukaryota; kingdom Metazoa; phylum Chordata; class Actinopteri; order Blenniiformes; family Blenniidae; genus Salarias; species Salarias fasciatus. The sequence goes on along the minus strand of NC_043761.1, from coordinate 10,499,913 downwards.
GCAAGTTAGTGGTTTCATTACATCAGTTGCTGCCTGCTGGAGGCTGAGGTTTCTTCACTTTTAATAATCTGTAGAAAATATTTTGACGAAAATCACAAAAACAAATGAAAGGAAAGTACAAACTGTCGCTGCTTTTGGTCTCTTTAAGGAAAACCGTCACAGACCTTTCTGTGGCGAGTTTGCATGTTCTCCTCGTCCACGCTCAGGTTTTCTCCATTTCTCTCGCATCAGAAGATATATCAGAAGATATCTTCTCTTGGTCATCTTTAATTATGGAGTAACTTCCTTCCACACTGAATGCGAAAGTTATAAATTCCTACAGTGGACAAAATTTCATGAAGGCTGAAGATATGTCCTCAATTTCACTGACATGAGAATTTTCGGTTTTATGCTTTTGCCCTTGTTGATGTTGCACTTTACTGCGGCATTGGCCCGAGACGTTGGAATAAATTGAACCAAGCAGCCAAACACAACCTTGTCCGTGGAAAAGTGCCGCTACAGATGTCAAACAATGACACTCTTAATTGTATGTTTTGTGCATGCTGCCCGTTTTCCAGCTTCAGGAATGGCACTGAAAGAAGAAGGTATTTTCAACAAGAGAGAGGCTCCTGGGTCTGTGGATGTACTGCTCTTAATCTTTAATTGGACTCAAAGAGGATTGGAAACTGTGTTTCTGGCATCAGCATCAGCAAGCATCAGGTCTGCCAGCACAAGACAGAGACGGCGGGAGAAAGGATTTCGTGTTTCTGCCAAAGCTGACTGGGGGGTCGCGGCGCACAGCGAGCACAAATCTGGCGGGGGACTGATGAGCTGCACAAAAAAACCAAGTCGCACAATAGTCCAACCTGTGTGTTCTCGTTTCAGAATTTAGACAGCGCCGTTGGGTTTCTGGTATCTAGAGAGCATTCCCACAATGAAGTTTCTCAATTTACTCAGCGAACAGATAAGTTTTTCTTTTTTTCCAGTGTATGCAATACACACCGAGCAATCAATTCCCCTTCAATGCCACACAATGCGGCTAAAATTGTTTCCTTCAGCCTGGAAGTGCCCATTCTTTTTGTTCGCTAATAGTGAGAGAGAGCACCTATCAACCTCCCGTCTGACAAAGTACCGCCACCAGAAAGAAGGATGTGTGAAGGAGCTATTCCTCACAGGGTAAACAGGGCCATAAACTATCCATAGAACAGGCAATTACATCCTGACCTGACACCGCAACCCATTTCAGCCAATCAAACGGCAGGAGGAGCCAGCAACCTTGGTCTTGGAGGCTGCTAACCTGGTTAGCCGTGCGCGCGCAGGCCGGCTCTGCCACGCCAAATTGGTCTGAGAGATTTAGTGTGGCTCTTTCCAAACCCCGGGAGCCATCTGACGCCGCTCGGCGGGACGCTCTGCGTGAGACCGGCAGAGAGGCCGCTCTAGTCTGGGCTAACTAGCTAGCATGCCAGGGGACGCTGCCAAATGTGTGTGATTTATGGGCCACTGCGAAGGCTAATGTACCCTGCTCTGCATATGTCCTGGTGTGGCTCTTTGTTGCACATAAAGAATTTATTTTTGAGCTTTTCTGCATCTCTGATGGTGATTTTTCGTGATCTGCTGCTTTATTTTTAGACAGTATCTTCTCAATTTATGCTGTTGTGTAAAAATACAGTCGATTCTCTTTTCGGATGAAACTGGGAATAACTCACAGAAGGGAAATTGGGTTAAAAGGGTTCTGAGGATTTGATAAAAATGCAATGAGTGCACGTGAGAGACAACAGATCACACAGGCTGCACCTGCTTTGAGCACTAACAGCTACGGATCTTCTACTAAATCTATTTATGTACTTCTACCCTCACAGGTCCAACCTGACAGCAAGAGAGCTTCTTCTGATCAAATAGAAAACAGCAAAGGGAATATCTAATAAGTAAATAATCAGCTTTCCAGTGCATCAAGTGAATTTATTTTCTGTGTCTGGCATGTTGCATTAGAATACCTGGTGCCTGTAAGAAAATGAGTGGATTTATTTGTTTGTTTGTAGAGATCTGTGAGTGTCTGAGATGGTGCCACACTGTGCATTTATACAGGAGCACATGACAAGCGGTCCCAGAAAATGAATATTAGGGAATTAATGTGTTGCACACAGTTGCATCATCTGGCACAGCAATGGAAAAGGACACTTGAAAATACCATCTGTTATCTATAAACACACAAGAAAAACTCAGTTTTGAATATTTTTTTAAGTTATTATTTTGATCTTTTCCTCATATTTCTTAAATTCAACCCCAGAGAAATAGCCGGCTTTGGCCTTGGCGTTTTAAAAAGTGGTGTCATGCCAACATGAACACTGGCACAGGATTTAATGATGGTTCAACAAATATGTTAAGAAAACAGACAGTACGGTGGCCAAACGGGAGCCAAATCAGTTTCCAGCACAAAGAGGGGCGTCGCCATCCCGAAAACAGACGGAGGGACGAGGACAGACGATATTGTCTAAAATCTGTCCGTACAGCTGTGCTTGGTGATGTTGAAATGAATTTCCTGTCAGTTTCCCCTGTGTGTGAACACAGCCTCTGCACTTTATTCCACATGTACGAGGCTCGTATATCTTTCATCAGGTGAGTTAACCAGATCACCTTTCTTGCTTCGCAGAGTTACTTTGAGGGAAAGTAGCTCCCCCTGCACATATCTTATCATAATATCAGCGAGCCGTGCCACAAATGCCTTCGTGCAATGATCAACAACATTAGCAAGATTCCATCTTTGACATGCTTGAATGCCGACCGATTCGGCACCAGACCTGCAAAAAGGACAAACCAAAAACATCTAGAGAATTTCAATTTTATGCGAAATGAGTGCAGGAAATTAAAGAGATCTCCCTTTCCATGAAAGTAGCTAAGAGTGTTTTTCTGCTCATTCGCTATAGCAGACCAACATTGAGCATGTTAATAAAAGCAGACAGAATTCAGCGTGTATCACAACAACAGGCTTTTCAATATCCTCCTCTGGAGGAAGACTCGCTCTCCTGCCATGGAGGACTCACCTTTGTGCGTCTGCTCTGTTTGTTGGTAAATGATGGCAGCATTGATTCCAGCCTCATGCTGGATTTTCTCTGTCCGTGTTATTTGTTTGAAGGGATGGAGGTAAACACGGAGCAGAGCTAGTAATGGAAGTGGAAACCGGAGAGGTAAAAGCCGCCCACACAGAGACTACTACATTGTATACAAACAAGGAGGCTTTGGAGCATGACTAAAAGCACTCCAACAGACAAAAGCCTCATACTCCTCTGGAAGAGCGTCACAAGATATCATGGGTTTACTCTCTTCCCTTGGAATAAAAAAAAGAGCCGGTCAATCAAAGTATAATGAAATCTTCTAAAGTACCTGTAAATATGATGCAGCACCAAACTAATTAATATTATCATTATTATATTATTACTCTGAGGTTTTTAGAAGTCTTTACTTTAGGACATTCATAGAATGGAACAGTAAAACATATCTCATGATATTACATTATATTGCAATACTTCACAAGGAGTATGCCAATAATGTCCAGGCTTGAAACAAACAAAGCAGTGTTGTGCTGTCAAGCGAATGAGAATGGATTGATGGAGAACGTTGGTTCAGAGTGTGTGGATGCACTGCCCTCTGCTGACCGCTGCTGCACATCACCTCTCACGCTACAGGCCAGACACAAACATGTTCTCTGGCACAATATTTGCAGTGCAAATTTTGCATCAACGCAAATCTGTAATGATTCTTTGTTTTCTATTTCAAATATCACTCTTTACACTCAGTATTGTTCGCCTATGGCATGTTTTGAGCTTGTTTCCATCGCGTACAGCTTTTTGCAAGTCTTTCATTAACAGTACACACAGGAATTTTGGTCTCAAATGCAACTGCAGCATTTCAAAATCACACGATTAAAAGTGAAAGTGCTGTGTTGAAAAATACTTCAGTAAAAAAAAAAATACTTCACTGCCAATAACAGGAATTGAATTCAGTTCACTCGTATGAAAGAGTAATGCTCAATCACCATTTCTATGATTGTTAATAAAGCACATAAATTAATTTAATTTTGCAATACATTTATAAACAAATGTCTAAAAGTCTTGAAAATCGTTGTCTTAAAAGAAGACGGAACAGAAAAATTTAAATGTCGAACTCAGTCGTGACCTTTAATTTTAAAAGTAGTGGAATAAATACATGGCATGGACGTAAATATGACTGAAAGCACATATGTTATTAAAATAAAAATGTAAAAAAAGAAAAGCACCAATGAAAACGAAAATTTCCCAAAACACTGCATAATGACAGAACAGTGAGTAATCCATTACTCCCCTTCCAGCTCACAGTTCATGGTTGTCACAAAAGTGTAAATAAATAAACAAACAAACAAATAAATAAATAACATGATAATGAGAGAATGCACTTTTAAAGAAGAAACATTCAGAAGGGATAAAAGTTGTGTTTACATGAAAGTTCTTGTTGTATTGTGTTTATTGGTCTTGTCGCCCGCCAGAACGGACATTAGCATACAGATACACGATATATACAGAAGCCTCTGTTAATCCTACTGAACTCTGCTGTCAGCGTTCATAGAAAAGTAAAACCTGACTGTCGAAAACATTAATAGTTTTACAAAAAATTGCCCATGATATGGCTTTTCTTGAAATTGAAAAGACTTAAATGAACTCTGTGGATCCGGATTATTCAAAACACACAGCGCCCTTCGAGAAAAATAACCATGTTCTATCTTAGCAAAAAAGTAAAGTATGCTTTTATATTTTACAACAGTGCCTCTATTGTGAAGAGAAGTGTAATCATAAAGGGGGAAGTGGTGCGTTGTGAGAGATCGAATCAGAAGGAATTACCAGTAATATATCTGAACAACCCTGTACATCAGTCTTTTCTCTGCTTGAGCCATACAATACACTAGTTGTTCTGGTTGTTTGTTCTTCTAATTGTTTTTTTCCAATTTAACATTAAAATCATTAAAAAAAAAAAAAAAAAAAAAAAAAAACCTTTTTTGATATTACATTTCTACATGGATTTGGTTTATAAAAGTGGCCAGAGGGATTTATTTCCCTTGTCTGTCTCCTTTCATCCTGACCTTAGGGTACATTCAATAAAACATTTCAGTTCAAGAACTGCTGTTCAAAACGATAAAGTTTAAAGGTCCAAAACTAACTTTATTTAACACAAACAACAACTTTGAGTGCAGCGTTTTACCAGAACTAATGCAGAGCAGATGGCTGTAGTGGGATTTGAACCGGTGACTGTCGGTGTGAGGACTGCTTGATGCTGAAAACCGGATCCTCTCGTCGGTTTGTTTTCCCCTCCCAGAGTTTATGATACACTTAAATTCCCAGTCCCACGATGCACATTGCCAGCAGCACCGACGACACAAGGCTTAACGTCGGCGTGATTGTAGATGCTTTACCTGAAGAAGAGGGAGGAACAGTGTAAATGAAGCCGATAGGACAAACTAAAGTCATGAATTCGTTGTTGTGACGGTCGAGACTCACCCTGAATCCTGATCTTCCTCACCGGGCCGTCTCCTCCCTCATAACGCCCGCGCACCATCAGCTCATAATCTCCCACCTGAGGCATGGGGAAGTCCATGAAGTGCCAGCCGGTGACGTACACCTTCCCGTAAATATACCCCGTCTTCCTGAACATGACCTGTGAAATGAGGAAGGGAGACATATTGAATGAGGGCTGACTTTCACGAAGACGTCCTGTGTAGCGAGACGTGACGAAGCCGCCTGAGCGTACCTTGTAGTACAGGGGAAAGGAAACATTGCCGAACCAGTCGTACGTGATGTGGTCCCACCACACATACAGCCATTTTCCCGTCCAGCTGATGTAGCGCCACATCCTCGGAGGGTCTGGCGGCGCTGTGAAACATCGCAAACAAACATTTTATCAGCACACCCGTGGAATCCATTTCATTGCTCATCTAATTTCAGATTTCGGACGTGTGTTTTCTGTCTTACGGGGCCTCTTGGTGAACATCTCGCAGTGCTCGCCAGGCGGTCCAAGGCCCGCCCCGTTGAAGGCGCGGACCTCGATGAGGTAGTGCGAGTCTGGCAGCATGTTTTCCAGCCTGGTCTGATTCACCGACGCTGAGACGAAGATGCGATGGGCTCCTGGCTCTGGATCGTCATACTTTCTCCAGTATTTCACCTGAAGAGCAGAAAGTGGTATTTTTGTAATTATCGATCTGTGGATTTACTAATTAATTCAGAAAAGAAAGTACATATCAGTGCCCCACTGCAAGAAGGCCCTGGGTTGAAATGGTGGAGTTTGCATGTTCTCTCCATGTGTGCGTGGGTTCCCTCCGGGTACTCCGCCTTCCTCCCACGGTCCAAAAACAGGCATATCAGGTTAATTGACGACCTTTAATTGCCCCTAGGTGTGAATGTGAGAACGCATGGTCGTCTCTATATGCTGGCCCTGCGACAGCGTGGCGAACTGTCCAGGGTGACCCCGCCCTCGCCCAAATGAAGCTACAATTGACTCCAGTGACCCTGAAAAGGACAAGTGGCTAGCAAAATGAATATTATTATTATTAGCTCAAATATTTTAAAGCACTGATGGCAAATTATCATGCATTTATTACATTTAAAATGACATTACATTACATTAATGATCATTAGAGCTCTTAATATAGTGTAGTCACATCTGCATCATTGCAAACAATAAGTGAAAATGCATAATTATTACCTTTTTGACAATCATAACCAAAACTGAGCATCACAACATGATGTGGAATAATTCAGAGGTGGAGATCAGCTGTCACAGTACCTGGTATCCCTCAATGTACTGTTGTAATCCTGTTCCTGTGTCAACCACAGGCAGCCACCACACCAGAGCTTCAGTGGAAGACACTGGCCGAGCGTAGACGTCAGTGGGAGGTTCTGTCGGGACTGAAGGAGAAACAGAAGGAAATTAGATACTTTTATAGCTACACTTGAAAGCAGGGATGGACATTTTGACCATGATATTGATGACTATATTCTCGTCCTCACCGTCTCGTGGGTAGTAGATGACCTTGGTGAGGCTGTAGGGTCCGTCTCCCTTCACATTGAAGGACTTGATCTTCACCTGGAATTCACGCACTTGGAAATCTTCATCGGTGGGGATAAAGTAGGTGTCTCTGTGGACGTGTCGTCTCGTCTCGGGGTCGGAGATCGTCTCATACCACCAGTCGTAAGCATCGTGAGGCTTGAAAGCCAAAATGTAGCCAAACTTCTTCCCATAGAAGTACCACGGCTGCACCGGCTGTGGGTTGCAAGAAGAAGTGGAACATGTTTCATTTAGGAAACAAATGCAGCCTGTGAAAAAGAGGGTGAAATGGAGACACCTACTGTCCATGTGATGAAGACCTCGCCATTTCGACCTCCATAGCCTTGCAAATCCGTGGGTGAAATGACTGGAGCTACAAAGACAAAACGTAACATTAGGGTTTTATGTACATTTTCTGATAAAATGGCTAAATTATTGTTGGTCTTTGTCCTTACGGGCGTCCCAGGTTTTGATCTTGAGAGAGGGGATGCTGGCCTCTCCAGAGCCATACTCATTGGTAGCAATGATCCTGAACTGATACTCCATCCAGGGGTACAAGTCTGTCACCTCCGCCCTGTCCATGCTACCATCAAGAAAGGTTGGAGCTAAAAAACACACAGAGGAAACAAATTCAAACTTCAGTCACCTTAAAATTTAGAAACATTTATTTTTAACTACCGCTCAGTTCACGTGTGTGAAGTGTTTGAACCCCTGCCGGCTGTGCTTTACTCACACGTGCTGGCATTCCTCCAGTCGTCCTCGTAGAGAGCCCAGTAGTGCCTGGTCTGGATGGTGTAGGACAGGATGGGGCTGTTATGCTCCGATCCTTTAGTCCACAGCAGCTTCACCCACGTGTCGCCGATCTCCTCCACCCGGATCACACCAGGAGGCCCCGGCACACCTGCGATTTGTTCAATATGCGGAGTTAAAGATAGAACACGTGAAGATGACCGCCTCATCTGTGTAGATTCAGTCGATATGACTGACCGACGACTTTGAGGTCAGCGTAAGCCGAGTCGCTGTCCACCACGGTCTGAGCCGTGCAGGTGTAGCGACCTTCGTGCCAAATCTGTGCGTTCTTTATCCGCAGGTCGCCGACCCCATCTTCAGTCTGGACAGCAGGGAAGGAGACAGGAGAGGAGGATAAACTGAGCATTAATGAGTTAATGGACAGAATGGGGGTTAAAATTCACCCTACCAAGACGCGTTCGTAGTGTTGCCACTCGGCGTCAAAGTCGATGACTCTGAAGTCTATGGCCCAGATGAAGGTGATGTCCAGCATGGGGTCAAATGAAGCAGCGCATCTGAGGATCACTTCATCACCAACCTTGACCTCGGAGTCTTCAGGAGCCACTGAGAGGCTGGTCGCCTCTGCGTGAAGGACACGTGAACAGTAAAGCGGAAGTCATGAAGGAAAAACAAGACTTGTGTTGAGATATTTACACACATGCACAACCACCGACCTGTGATGGTGAGAGAGCCGGAGCTGTTGGCCTTTCCTCTGTCATTCTCAGCAAGGCAGGTGTAAACACCCTCGTCATTTTTGGTGGCATTGCGGATTTCCAGACTCCCGTCGAACAGGATGGATATACTGAAAATAATCAGTAATTAAAATTATGATGTCCACAGTGAAAAGGCATATTAAATGAAGGCAAATACATGAAGTGGTTTCTTATGTGCTGACCGTGAATTGTTGAAAAGCAGCTCCTTGCCCTTCGTCCAGGTGTATTGGGGCCGCGGCGCCGCCCTGGGTTTACACTCAATCACCACACGGCCATTATTAGCTCCCAGAAGCTGCTTCTTCACAGGGTTGAACTCAAACGTTGGAGCACAAGCTGGAAAGAGATCATACATTTAATTTGAAGGTCTTCATATGATTCAGAAGTTGGACTTTTTAAAAAGTGTATTCAACAAAACAGAAACTGGTAAAGCTCACCAATGACCCGCAGCTCAGCGTTGGCGTATTTGATGCCCCAGTAGTTCTCGGCAATACACTGGTACATCCCTGAGTCGTCAAAAGTGAGACTGGAAAACTTCAGCTCACCTTTCCCATACTAGAAAACACACAATGACAAAGTGAATTTAATTAAAAAGAAAATTAAAAAAGACCTACACTGTATCTTTTTTTAAAAAAAAATGTATTTACCATGTATCCATCCTTGTACCAGCGGATGAACGGGAAGGGTTTCCCCGATGCCACGCAGCGCATCGTGTGCTCCGAGCCAATGTCAATCTGAGTGTTGTTGATTGTCTCCGCCCACTCAGGTGCAGCTGAAAACAAAAAAACAAGCGCATGACTGACAACCGTTCATCCAACGCAAGGATGGAGGTGGGAGTGTTAACCACAACAGGCTAATCACTATCATCATCGACCAGTCACTTCACTCACACTCCACATAGAGCCAGGCTTTGTGCCAGTCCTTTCCTTTGGTGTTGATGGCCTCACACTCATATCCGCCCACATCTTCATACTGAACGTTGTACAGGTGGAGCACGGCTCCCGATTCACTGATTTCGTGGTTTGCCGGCAGGTCTGTGGCATCCACCTTTCTCCACACGATGTGGGGGATGGGACTGAACACACACACAGAGATACAAAGATGCGCAAAACACTCTAGTTTTTGATGAAATGTTTTAAAACAGTCTGTAAGATAATCTTACTTTCCAAGAGCAAAGCACTCCAAGGTAATATTGGATGCCAGCATGGCAGTGGTGTCTGGGAACTTCACCCTGATGTCTGCCGGATACTTCCTCTCCTCACCTGAAGCAAAACATCGTCATCATTCACGAACTGATTTTACAGACTGGAGGGTTTTTCTGCACAGCTGCTCACCGTCCTCGGGAGGTAAGGGGATGAGAGGGATGAACTTTGAGAAGACGCTCTTCCCTAAGATGGGACTAGAAACAAAGCAGGAATAGTTTCCAGCATCCTGCGCCTCGACTTTAGAGATGTACAGGTTCCCCGTCTTCTGCGAGACGAAACGACGACGGTCTGTGAAGAGGAACACTGGAAACTCGTTGTAGATCCAGCGGTAAGACACCTCCTCTGAAGAAAGAAGACAGAAAAATACACAAGTCAATATTTTGCCTCACCTTTCCACAACATGGAATATGACAGAGAATACATACGTGGCCAGGCTTTAGGAGGGGCACACAGCAGGACCGCTCCCTGTCCTTCCTTTACATACACCGGGTCTCTCTCTTCATCAGGAAACTCGCCCAGAACTACACACAAGAGGAGAACAAATCATTAGTAACAAATTATAAGACGTTATTATAAAACATATTTTGAGAACATGTTCTGTAGCTTACATCCAAACTTGACCCGAGCCTCTTTGCTGATGACAGTGCCGTATATATTCCTGGCCACACAGACGTACGTCCCAGCATGTTTCTTCTGCATGGGGTTGGTGATGACCAGGTTGCCCCCCACCAAGCTGTAGTGCTCATCCGGCTGCTCCATCAGCTTGATTTCCCACTGATCCCGACGCCACCTTCAAGGAAAATCATTACCATCAGTGTGCTATACGACCAATATGTCAATATGCCTGCATTCATTTGTAATCAAGTGAAATGCAAAATGCATAATTTTTCTGTGTAACCTGTATGTCGCTGGTGGGTTTGCTCGTGCCCGACAGTTCATTGAGAGCCTCTTATCAGGTGAGTCTTCAGTATAAACCACATCGACAGGCTCCTCTTCAAATATGGGGCCGTAACCAGTAGCATCCTCTGAGAATATTAACAAACACTATCAACTCATGCTCCTATTTATGCATCCCCCTTCAGTTGTTGGAAAATTCCAGCTCACCTCCATATATTCTTGGCTCACCGAACAACACCGCCACTGGAAAAAGCACAAGCATTTTCAAGTCAGTCGACGATGAACTGACTTTGCACTTTATCGCAAGAATCATGTATTTTGTTCCAAGTAATGATCGACTCTTGTTTGTCTTACCTGTGAGGGAGACAGAGGAGGAGAGGGCCAGCAGCAGGAAAGCAGTGGAAGCCATGACAGGTTGCAGACTGACTCACTGGAGGACAGCGGTTAGATGGACAGAGGGTGATGATGGACCAGGCATGAACTGGAAAACGACAAAATGAATTACACTTGGATGCATGCAGCTCACAGAATCAGAGAGAAAGCTGGTAATATATCTGAAATCCTGGCCTTTCACATGAATAATTCAAGACGTATGTGACTCAGCAGAACGCTGCATAGTGCAAGCGGAGAGTGTGCACATCCACAAGGACGCGCACCAGCTGAGGCACACAGGTCTGTGTTGTTTGTGTGAAACACCGAAAACACCGAAATCCCAGAACTGTCTTGCATGCACAAAAAGACACGGCAGCTCCGCAGCTTTCTTCACGGCTCCTGCTGCTGATACGTCACTTCTAAGGGACTGCTGTGTTCACCTGCATCTTTTCAAGCCGAGCATGATGGGAGAGATAAGAGAGGAGAACATCTAAAAGACAAAACGCTGGAGGAACAGACTAGAGAGAGTAGCAAAGATGTAAAAACTAGAAATCCAGAACCGAAGCAGATCGACCAGATGGGCGTGCAGCGTGCACAGTCATCACCAGCTGTGTGAGGCACTGCTGTGGCTCTGAAGCTAAATCTGAACATTTATTTAAAGAAACTCCAGATTCACAAAAATATTTTTAGTTTTTTATTTAATTCGTGCAGAAGACTTTGTAAATTAAGAAAAAATAATTGAGATAATATATGTTGTTATCTACAGCAGTCAGAATGTGGTAATAAATGTGTTCCATGGTGTTTGCAGAGTCATTGTGGGCGTGAGAAGAGGCAAGAAAAAAAAAGGAAAGCTGAATGACAGCGTAGGAAGGAAGAGCTGCCAGACAGCCACCTCCCCTCATACTCAGTCAGCAGAAACATCTGTCTCAGCCAACCAGAGAGAGAGAGAGGGAGAGGGAGAGAGAGAGGGAGAGAGAGAGAGAGAGAGCAAGGGGTACACCCAGTGCACAGCTCCTCCACAGGCAGCCACTGCAGAGACGGCACACTTGATGACTCAACAATAACACAATGGTGCACAGCGGCCGGCTGCATGTTTCCCACAACTCCCCAGCCACATGTCCTTGAGATTATTCTGGATGGACAAGACTCCAGCGCAGATATCATTTCATCACAGTCGAAACTCATGCACATTTCCACAAAACATTTGTGCTGCTCTGCAGATTATCAGTCGCAGTCTGTCCCTGCTGTTTCTGATCAGTTCATCAGAGTGTGTTTTCATGGGTTTCCCCCCCCCAAGCAATAATCCCATCTCAGATCCTCTTTGGACAGACCGGCTAAATTTAGGTCAGCACAGGAATAAGCCCAGAGTATCTCAGGAACAGGCTGAAATAAACATGGTTGCAGAGGTATTGTGATGGCAAAAAAAATGCTTTTACAGTTTATTTGGACAAGAAGGTATTCCAATAATTCTGTTTAAGTTTTGAGTGTAATGAGTGACAGATAACACTTAAGCCAAAATAATGTTTGGCATTGAAAAATACATCATTATTGGTCCAAAGTCAGCCTCATATATCCGGTGTGTTTTTCACATCAGGGGGATTAAATTGTTCTTAGACGCTCAAATGTTGCAGTGATGAGCCAAATTCGAGGAAGCAGAAAGAAACAGGGGTAGGAGGGGAGGCAGTGGGTCCTGCTAAGTGATGGGAAACAGATGCTGCTCATATTAGTCACTGGAGTAAGCATATATTGCAGAAAATGAGAGCAGTGCAGGACACTGTGTGCAGCCAGAATCACTCCAAATGTTTTATCTTTTTATTTTTAAGTTGATATGCATGTTCTATTGTAAGCTACAGTATGCTGATCCCAGAGCTAAGATTTGTTAAAACAGGCTGGTGAGGGTGTCGCCCCCTTTTTGCGCAACATTTTATCCTTCAACAGTTGCGTCCAAATGGCTCCCTGCGTCCTTGACGCACGCAGTGTCTGACACTCTCACCTTGCTCCTCCGCAGCCTCGCGCACACTTTAAACCTGCAGACACGGGGTCTGAAAGGACAGGGCTGGCCAGACGGCACTGCCTCGGTCGCATCCATCCCCCCCCCCCCAAAAAGTAAGTGCGCAGCCCCGTTACATCACTTCACCCCGGCACCGGCAGTTCGCGGCTCTGCATTGCGGTACTCCAGAGCCGGTCCACTTCACGCAGCGCTCAACTCATCCCGCATTTATTAACGCAAGTCCGGACATCTAAAAAAACGAGCCACGCACACACACACACACACACACACACACACACACATGCACACACTCCGTCTCTCCGCTGTGCTGTCTTTCTTACCTTACAGGCAGAATGGGAATAATTTCAAGAGCGCAGTTGTCATGACACACCTGGAGCCGAACCGCATCGTCCCGCTGAGCCCACCCGCCCGAGCGTCCCGTGCACACAGCAACTTTTCTATTGGAGGAAGGCGCGTGAGTGGCAGGCCGGGGAGGCAGGCAGGGGGCGGCTGTGATTGGTCCGCGAGAGCGTGGCGGAGGAGGATGGGAGGGATGCGGAGCAGCACGCTGCTGCGCATCCCGCACCGGGCTGGAGGGACGAAGCATCCCAGGAAAACACCAAGAAACTGGAGAGATCACGACGACAGGTCTGTTTACAATCATAGGTACTGTTAGAATTTTTTTTGTTTTGTTTTGTATTTTTTTTTAATCCAAAACCATAATTTAATACATTACAATATACGCAAAATGAACAAGCAAGAAAACCTGCAGCCATGTGCTGTGCATCATAAATGACCTTCAGTTCAATCTATTATTAATGGAAGGCTCTCTGGATGATATGAAACAAGAGACGTGATCTGATACCCAGTTTGAGTGTATAAAATAAAAGATTCCATCAGATTAAAAGCACTGATCCACATGAAAGTTAAAAAAAAACAAAAAACAAAAGTAAATCTGTCTTTTATTTTGATTGCATTTGTGAAGCAACTCACAAGAGAAAAAAAGAAGAAGTGTATTATATTGTGTGTTTGTTGAACATGTAGTACTGATGTAAATGTGATGAAAACAAAACTATAACTTGTGTTAGATAGAATAGGTGCAGCAGTATCTTTGTAAACATATGGGTGGGGGTCTTTATTTGATAAGCAATCATATTTCAGAAAGGAAAAAAAAATCTGAATTTATGTTATGTATCTAAACACAATGACGGCAAATGCATTTTTGATTAACAATATTTGACTAGAGCTGCTTTGATAACACTGTTTTGCCTTTAAATCTCACCAGTCATTGACACCAAACGCCTTGATATGAAACCAGTGAACCCATCGCTATAGGAAACAAAACTCTCCCAGTCGATGTGATTGAAAAAACAGGGAAAACACACTCGCACAGGCCCCAGATGTGTGTTAATCTGAGGATTAACACTTTGTTTTATCTATTAGCTACAAGCAAAAACCTGTTTGAACAGTAGGTGGCGCCACAAGCACACTTATGAATGTCCCATTTAAAGCAAACCCAAATGATTTGAAATCCTGAAACCAACATTTATTTCATTTTTTTTTAAACTTCATTTAAAATACAAAATATTTTGCAATATCATATTGTAGAGTAAACCATTTCGACAGCCTTTCATGCTTCTTGTGTAGCTTCAACATTAACCAGAATGTCATATATCATATCATATCATATACTGTGAGTTCACCAGTAACTAAAACATCGTTTCCAGGTTATTCACACACCGGTCCAATGCCGTGTCCATGCCGACTGCTTTCTCCAAATTGGTTTAATTCTGTTTGTATTTTGTTTTAGTGCACACTCTCAGGAGGATATGTCTTTTTTTTTTTTCTTTTTCTTTTTTTTTTTTTTTTGTCTTGTTCAGGACAACACACTTCACCCGGACACCAAATGCTGTCCTAAGTTACATCGGTGGATTACGCTGAAATGTAACGGCCTGTGTAACTGTGTGCATTGGTATAAGAAAAAAAATACAGAAAATGTGCGTGAACTGTCAAGAGACAGAAACAAATACAGGTGTCACAAGAGTTTCAATCACTCACGAGTTAAATAATCTCCTGATTGGCTGAACGGCTGACCTTGCAAATTTAGCTGAGAAGTAAAAAAAAAATATATAATAATCATAATAATAAAACAATTGCACACTAAATGAAAGAGTGAAAACCGTAAATAGTCTCATCTCACACAATGCCGTTTTCTCAACCTCAACCCCTACCCATAATGCAGCACGGGCCGGTTGAGGTCAAGCTCCGACCTCCACCCTCAACAGGTCAACGCTCAGTTCAAGCCATTATTTACAGAAAAAAGAAAAAAAAAAAGAAAGAAAACAAAAATATCTACACCTGGAAAGCTGACACATTGCAACCTAAAAACTTGATGCAAGTTATGATAAAACTAAGACATGGAAATGTTTTCTGAAAGAAAGTCTCCGATCTCCTGTCCGGAGACTGCTGGACACACATTGGAATTATAGACCAGAGATAGAAAGCAGTAGTATACATCACGCACGCTGTAACACGGTAGCATGCATGTGCCCCACACACACACACACACACACACGCTCACTCATTCACACACACACACACGCTTTGACATTCGCCCGTAAGTCCATTCGTTTACAGTAATAAAAACACACTGAGTGGTGCACTCCCAATGAAAACAACATACACATATATAAGGGTAAATGCATAAACCAGAGTCACCGCTGTGTTTCCCGTTTGCAGAGGGGGGGGGAGAAAAGAAAAGCAATATTTTCATTCGTATAAACAGGAAAAAAAAAACAAAAAAACTTGTTTCCACATTCAGCATTTTAACGCCATTTTCCACCCCCGTCGTTTGAAAGAGCCACCAGTAGGCGCCAGCGAGTCTTCACTGCTCCCTATCGGCGGTTACCTGGTGACCAGGTTGGCAGTAGTTTAATCCTCACGGTGAACGGATGAGGAAGAGGATGCTCTGAAGTGATGGCTGCGTGAACTCCGGTCTCCTACACGCTGATGGTTTTAATACTCGTCTGTTGTCGGATTCCCGGTCGGGTTTTGCTGCATGAGCAGATGGTAGCTGGATAACATGATTGTCACTCGGCCATAACAATCTGAACCTGACTAGTGTTCTTCTTAACTGTTGCCGCTATAAAACTGAGAAACTGGTCTATTGTCTTGAAGTTGTTTTGAGATCTGTGTAGGTTTCCCGGACTCCCAAAATCAAACCGCTCATAAAATTGTCATAACTCCCTCATCAAGCTGAATCCTGCATGTTTAAAGTAGTTTTTGAACGTTTGCAGCAATCTGTACAGCGAGGTTTTAAGTAGTAGTCGTATTTTTGATCAGCTCTGGTCTGTTTTTTTTTTTTTTTTATATGAAGACTGATGAAACAGAGGAGGAATCTGGGTCAGTTTTCTCTACAAAGGCACTAGAAACTGTGCTGAGAGCGTCTTGATCATCAAACAGCCGAATATCCAGAAACTACAATGTGTCCTGTCTCTGCGTGTGAGCAGATCTTCCTGGAAAAAAAAGGAAAACAAGGCCGTCGACGGCGGCCGTGAGGTGGAAGCACTTCAGGACGACACTGGATCAATCACTCCTCAACTCCTGTTCAAGAAACAGCGACTCGAAACCGACCCGAGAAAGAAATGCGAGCGAGAAACGGTGAATTCAGAACAGGCCGACTGGAGTTCGGTGTGGGAGTTTTGGCATGGGGGGGGGGGGCGTGGCCAAGCGCCGGGTTCAATGCATGGACACACCTGACCTTGAAATATAGCTTTCCTCTTACTCTATTACATATGTACAGTCCATCTGTCTCAAAAAAAAAAAAAACCAAAAAAACAAACCAAAAACACAAACATTACGCTTGTTTCTACTTTGAGTCACACGTTTCACAGCACTGTCTTCAAACGTGCCGCCGCCGCGACACGTCGTCTGCACATCACAAGCCATTTAAACACTTTCCGAGTGAAAACAAAGAAAACAATAGAAGGCATATCCATCTGCATGAAGGCGTGCACCACGGACGTTTTTCCACACGCAGCTTTTCCCGACACCAGGGAGCCGAAACACTTGAGAGAATCATGATAAGAACTTCATGCAGATGTTTACGAAGGTGATTCAATGCATATCTGCCTGCCTGTGGGTCACGTACTATACTTCATTAAAATATATATATATATATATATTTGGATATGTCATATTTAGTTTGCAAAAAGGATCAAATGGCACAAACGCACACACTTTTGCCACAATCATGCTCAGTCTGAGTGGTAAAAAAAACCCCTTCTGGTTCTGGTACATTCCTTCCGCTATCCCATATTGCTTGCTCTCTCGATTCACACCTTTTCATGGTGGTGTTGGGGGGGGGGTGGAGGGGGTGTCAATCTCTGCCGTGTTGGGTGTGCGTGTTGATCGGAGTAGGTCACAGTGTGACTCGGGGGGGGTGGGGGTGGAGATAAGGACGTGTCAGCAGTCTCGGTGACGGGGCGGCCGCGGCCGCCGGAGCGACAGCCACCGCAGGGGTACAAGTAGGTGTTCACAGCAAACTGTCGCCTCGGCAACCGTCACCGCGGAAGGCGGCCTCCGTGGTCACGTTTGCCGGGGCGACGCGAGCGGGGGGGCCGCAGCGGCCGGGACGCAGCCGGGCGGCGGCCCCTCGGTTACACGAAGGAGTTCATGGCGTTGACGGGAGACGGCGCCTCCGAGCTCTCGTTGCCTTCGTGCGTGTCCTTCTCCTTCTTGCCGCTGTACTGGCCGATGAAGGAGCCGTCCTCGTTGAACTGCCCGTCCCCGCCCTCCCCGTAGTCCACCAGGCTGTCGTCGCTCTCGTCGCGGCGCACCGTCCCGTTGGACGGCGTCCGGCTGCCCTTCAGCGGCTTGTGGTCCTCCGTGTCACTGCGGAGAGTCAGACGTTGGACAGAGGGTCACTTCATGCGCTTCACACATGAAAACCCTTGATGTCCGTACGGAAGACGGACTCGAGCGTTCAGCCTGTCTGTCCACTGCACAAGCACACCTTGCCACAAAGATCAGGATGTATTTTGTTTGCTCGTTGTCTTTTGTTCCAACTTTACCGACATAAAACTCTTCATGTCAAAAACTAAAGGGTCATTTCCATGGAAAAAAAAAAAAAAAAAAAAAAAAAAGCAAGTGTTACATGACTCTTCCAGGTAAGGTTCTTGTACAGTGGAACAGTTCGGCTCCTTAAATACAGCATATTATCTATATTGTTAGTGCTGAGGTGATATAAGCTCGGGTGCAATGCAAAAAAGGGGGATTTTGCAAATGCGTGCAGTTCATCCTTTGCCACGTACTTGCAGCGTTAGAATGCAATCACCGGAATTATTTCCATTATTATGCTTTCCATTTACATGCAAATCTCAAAAATGCAATTACTTTCCAGATGATTAACTCATTAGTACCATTTGCATCCGCATTTTATGCTCCGTTTGTCTACAAACCTCCACAAGCTCTACAGGATCAGAGCCGTTCTCTGCTCTCAAGCTAACGGTCGTTCGTCTTTTAAAAAAAAGCCGAATGAAGGAAGCTAAAGTGAGCAATAAGCAGTCACACAATGTTACTTTTTAGTGTTGAAGCTGAAACCGTACTGGGAGCGCTGACTATGTCGCAGCAGTGAGCATGTCGATACAGGTCAGATCAGCTCTTGTGCTTTATCCTCGCCTCGACTCTCACTGGAGTCAGAAACAACTCGGAGTTGTTTTAAAGGTTGCGTAAATTGCATGCTCGTTTTACCGCAACTTGTCTTACCTCTCCATCGACCTAAACTCCCCATAAACAGAGAAACGAAAAAAAAAAAAAAATCGAAGGAAACATGAAAAGCAGATCACGAGTCACAAGGTCTACTGTCTTATGTGCTTTTAAGACACACATTGATTTCTTATTTTTTTTAGTTTTTCAGGAGAGAGCATGCACATGGAAAGATTGAAAAAGACGTGAGATCATACCAAAAGAGCTAAATTAATCAAACTGAATATTTTTCAGAAGTCAGACGTTTCTTTAATATTTCTAAGCAAGTGAAATAAATGAAAAACTAAATAGTTTCCTCCTATAAATGCTTTCGGGAGAGTTAGTATAACAACTGGGGTGGCCACAGATGAGGCAGTTTGTTAAAAAAAGAAAAGAAAAGAAGTATATTTCGGCCCGTGTGCTTGTGAGTTGGTGAATATAGAAATCAACACAGACTAGTCTGGACTTGGCCTTGCCTCTATGGAGTGTTTGGTAATGGAGTCAGGTGGAGGCAGTGTCTCTGCAGCCTGGTAAAATGTTCTATATGCAAACAGCCAAACCAGGATACAGTGAGTAGGAAAAAAACAATTCACATTTTTAATGATAAAACCTGATTTTGCTCATGAATGTGAATCACCTGTACTCTCCAAATGTCCCATCATCCTCCTTCATGGGTTGGATCTCTGGATCCTGGTGAGCATCTTCTTTTTCTTTGACTTTAGAAACATAGATCATTTCATTTTATTTCCAGCTATCAATGGCATAATGGTTGTAATATGAACTAAAAGAGAATCATTTTACCTGGATATTTGCCCCCCTTGTTTCTTTTGATGAAGCACACTATAAGCAGCACCAAAATGAGCAGAGCAATGGCGCACATGAGTCCAATAAACCAGCCCTGGGTGGCGATGTCTACCTGCCGGCTGGGCGCCGCTGGATGGAGGAAAAAAAGAGAGAGAGAGAGAAGAAGAGAGACAAAGTAAGCATTCATCCGAATGTCTATTTCAGATGAGTTCATGCTGAGCAGCGTTGACACTGACAGAGGCTGTGAATGGAGTTATAAACATGGGTTAATGATCATTTAGGCCCAAACGAAATGAGGAAAAATAATGAACCTTTTAGTGATGACTTGAAGAGACATGCATTAGATCAACAGGACTTGGGGGGGGGGGGGGGGGGGGTCATGCCTGACTGAAACGCTTTATGTCTGATGATGGGACGGAAACACACAAAAACAGGCTGGGATGAAGACGGAGGCCGACCGTCCCGAGGCATGCCGCCTCACCTGGCACCGCCACCAGCACCTCGTCTGAGCTGTGGGCTGTCGGGTCGGCCGCATCTCTAGCTACCACACGCACCCTATACGACGTTCCCGGCTTTAAACCCTTTATCATATGAGAGTGTGACCCGTTAACCAACTCCTTTTTCCAGTCCTCTTTACCTGGAATTGGCGATGGAGAGGAATCATTTGAATATGTGAGAATTCAGTTACAACCATTTAAGGCATGCAAAAAAACTGAAATACAGGGAGAGGTCTTACTGTTTTCTACAATATATTCCACATATACAGTCTTATGGTGTCCAAAATACTCCCAACTGATCACTGCACCGTCCTCTAATACAGAAGTGTTAACTGTCCCAAACGCCGGGCCAACGGGAGGCGCTGAGCACACAAGAGAGACAAAAAGCTTTTCAATCAGGGTGAAAAAGATTAAATGAAAAAATACAGAATTAGAAATAATAGCATAGATGTCTATATATTATCAAGCACCATTTACAGGTATGTGTATTTAAAAAGAAAAAAGTAACATCCAGTCTAAGTTTGGCATTTAAATTAATCAGTTTTACATTTACAAACTTTGAATTGCAAAAAAAGATTTTTATGTCTTGATGACAAACTTTTCCTAACAGTAACATCACGTCACATTCATGCTGCAAAAACCTCCATTTCAGTAAAGACTGAATATTAAAGCATCACATCAATGAATTAAGACGGAAATGTTCTTAGCAAAGTCGGATTTAACGTTATTTTATTGTTCTGTTGCAACAATTTCTGAAATGGAGCGTTTCTGCAGCTGAATTTATGGGTAGGCATTTTGGGGAGGCAGTGAGGGGGCGCCGGGGGGGGGGGGAGTGTCTGTACCCTTGTGAAACGGGGAATGCAGAGACTGAGTGATGGGGGAGGTTGGGTGGGGGGGCTCTGTGGGGCCTGAAAGAACACGGAAAAGAGTGAGACAACACACACACACACACATAACGCACTACAACAGACGGCATACAGTACTGACGCTAAGAGTAGGAAAGCTGTGGCAGCTTCTTTCTACGCTGAACTCTAAATCCAGTTCAATGTCCAAAGAAATAACAGCGTGCAACTCTAAGCCCCGGCGCTAATACATGCAAACTCGGTTCAAATGGATTATTCCGTTCTGAGACAACAGTTTATGGAGCATCGGCAGGTAATTAAAGAGTGTTAGCAGGAACATAAAAGAAATGCAGTCAATAGGATCATGCAAGAGAATTCACTGTCGTTTGAGGTAAAAAAAAAGTAAAATAATATAAAAGCACAGCAAGTTGTAATGCATGTTGTACACAGTGAATACAACCGATTCTTTTAGAATAGGACACAAGCACGGGTGCTTTCAGGTGCCATGGAAGTCTCTCTGAAACTCTAAAGGCCCCTAGCAGGAACATGCGGGAGGAGAAATCTAAAGACTCGTTTAAGATCAGTTTGATTTCTGATATCGAAGGGCAGAGTTGGCATGCAGGGTCTTCCAGTGGCAAGCTTGCGTTACCTTTGCCCGTCTCTACAGTGGGCTGAGTACGAGCTTCAGGGAGGAGAGAAAGAGAAAGAGATAGACGAGGCGTCAGACGTCGAGTGAGGAATGTATGAGCAGCTCCTCATCCATCACAGCACTCTGGCCAACGTTACGGCTGTTTCAAGGTCGCCGCCATCGGACTTTGAATGTTTCCCTCCTTTGTGCAACGCATGAAACTTATTTCACATTCTGGGAACTCACTTGTGTCCATTGCTGTGAAGGCCTCTTCAGAGATGAAGGGGCCAGAACCCTTGATTGTCTTTGCACTGATGTAAAACTTGTAGAGCATGCTGGCGTTCAGGCTGCTCAGGGTCGCCGTGGTCTCGTTGGGTAGGAAAGTCAGGATTTTGATTGGTCCTAATTCATTTGTTTTGTTGACTACAGACACAAAGAAACAGACAGGATAGTTTTTTTTTTAACTGGTTATTTGTAAAAACACACAGGTGACTGTGGTGTCACGCCATTGCTCGGTGTACCTGGTTGATATTTGAGGGTGTACCCGGCGAGGCGGCCATTGTTATTTTCAGGTGGACCCCACTTCACGGTGAGCGAGTCCAAACTTGGGTTGAGCACGTTTAGAAAAGAGGGAGGCCCTGGGACTGAACACAAAATCACAACACCTTTAATCAAATGGCAGATTAGATTTACATTTTACTATTTACATTCTGTGTCAGCGGAATACTGATGAGCCCTGCGCCGTGCACACCTCCTTCGGGCGTTTCAAATGTCCTGATGCTGCTTGAAGGCCCCTCCCCTTTGCTGTTCAGGACCTTGATGAAGAGGCTGTAGACGCTGTAGGGCTTCAGACCGGGCAGGCGCCCCTCACTGCGGTTCCCACCGAACGTCAAGACCTGCTGCTGCTGGTCTGGCTGCCCCTCGGTCTCATGAAGGCCACGGTCCCGGTGGTAGTACACCTGGAAGACAAGTTATGAGATAATAGTCAAATTTTCAACATGGTTATCCTAGCAAAGGGGTATTGAGTACATGAGCAGTTTTTCCAGTGATACCTTGTATCCCTGTAGCTTTCCCCGCACTGAGGAGGTGGATACGGGCTCCCAGTGGATTTCTGCGAGGGTGCTGTTATGAACCATGACCTGGATGCTCTCCGGAGCAGACAAAGGCACTGCGCAGCAGAAAGAAATGGACACGAGAACATAATCTCTAACAAAATCAGAACTAGTGAGATCTCTCATACTGATGTTTAAATTCTCCTCATGAGGGTCACTTACAGTCTTCACCAGAGAATCCAACCACTACTTCAGGATCGGGGCCAACGCCATAATCGTTCAGCGCCTGAACCTTGATCTCGTACGGCACGTAGGTCGGAGTTTCGGACACAACAAACTGCGACACGTTGGCCACATTCTGTGACGACCAGTCGTCTTCAACATCTTTCCGTCTCCAGTGGACTTTGTACTCCAGACCGGGCCCGTTGGACTGCAGTCCGGTCAACGGCTGCACAGAGAACGGCTGGCATTAGGAATTCGGCGAAACACACCACTGAAATGCTCTAATTTCTTGATGTACATGACAAGTCTAACCGTCCAGGTGATGACCAAGTTACCAGGCTCTGATCCCGCTCCTTCAACTCCTGATGGATTTTCATCAGGAGCTAAGAAAACCAAGAATTTACACCTCAGTCTGGGTAATTTTTTTTACCTTTCCAGACACAACAGTGCAGCACTGTGTTTGCTTCCGGTTGTTTGTGTTTGTTACCTGCAGGATTCGTCCTGTATTGGCGCGAGGGCAGGCTGGGGTCGCTGTAGCCCACGTCGTTCAGAGCCAGCACTCTGAAGGAGTAGTAGACGTACGGCGAGAGGGCCAGCTGCACCGTGGTGCTCATGCCTGATGCTTCGGTCAGGTTGACCCAAATTCCCGGCTGGTGAAGCAGATCCTCATACTGGATCAAAAACTCTGGAAAGAAGAAAATACAAAGAAGTGTTTAAAAAAAAAACTAACATCGTGCCAGTGATTTGGAAAATTCGATACATGGAAAAAGGAAATGTTATCATAAAATTGAGCTTTTCCTACTCTGAGTGGGGCTGTTGTGTTCGTCTCCGGGGCTCCAGGTGAGCTGGACGCTCCGCTCCGTCTGGTCCGTCAGTTCGAGGTCAGTGGGAGGGTCTGGCTTCTCTGTAAATACAACAAGGACGCTTACGTTTGGCTTCCATTAAGATTTCATATCATGGGTATTTTTATAAGATCCGTATTAAACCCATTTAATATTGATCAAAACAATCTTGAGTAAATAAATAATGAACAAACATACATACATTTCATGCATTAAAATAAATATTTAAGAGTATACACTCTGATGCAGCGCAATTGTTTTCAATTAAAGAATTCACATTCAGAGAAGCCACAAATTATCTTTGATCAGGCAGGTGAAAAAAAATATCTGTGAGTTGCACATCTGCAGATTTGCAACTGCTTTTTTAAATAGCAAGCACCAATTATTCATGCCGACAAAACTTTGAAATTAAAGTCTATTCCTATTCAGATTTTCAACACCGCAGTGCCTATCTGAAGGACATTTTTTTGCAGATGAACCATTGGCAGTCTTAAATATAATTGCAATAAGCAAAATGAAAGTAAAATTTCAACTTTAAAACGGAACAACATTTAAAAACAACTGAAAACTATAAAGGGAACATAGAAATCTTCATAAAAATAAGAGATAACTGAGATCGAAATGAGGGAGAGAGAGCTGCAAAATGCACCACTGGAAACAAAGTGTTTACCGTAGACGATTGCTGGAGTAGGAGTTGCCTCTGACAGCGAGAAGCAATAATCAAGTGCAGGAAGAGGGTTAGATGTTATTGACAGACATTAAAAACAGCAGAAAACTCAACTATTGTGATTCTAGGAGAGACTCTAAAGTCAAACGTTCAAGAGAAGATCAGCACAAAGGTAAAATCAGAACAGTAATTTTGGGAGGACAAAATAAAAAGAAGCAGACAGAAGAGGAAAAGACGCCTCGTTCATCCAGGACTGATAAAAACAGCAGGTAATTTTAAATGTGCGCCGTACCGACGACAGTCAGCATGGCGCTGGCCGAGTCATGGTCCAGGGTGGTGTTCATGACGCAGGTGTAGCTACCCTCGTCTTCATCCGTCACATCTTTGATGGTCAGGCTGTCCATGTCCACCTCGAACCTGAGAGAATTACCAAGGAATGTTTTAAAATGAGCTTTTTCCTACAGACTGAAAATTTAAGTCTTTAAGTGTCACCTTTCATCGTCCGGCAGCTCTCCTTGGTCTTTGAGCCAGGTCATGGTGGGAATGAGTGACGGGTCGTGCTTGACTTTGCACTCGAACACGGCGCTCATTCCTCTCTGCACCACCTTGTACTCAGGCTGCTTCAGGATGCGAGTCGGTTCTGGAGGACAAACGAGAAATCAAACACTGTTATTCTTTAATCAAAAAAAAGAAACAAACCAAATCTATTTGCCTGTTTGCAGTGTGATCCCTCCATACTGACCTTTAACCTCCAGGGAGACGTGGTTCTCCTTGATCCCCAGGTTGTTGGTGGCGATGCAGGTGTACTTCCCGCTATGCACTGGCTGGGCCACGATGATTTCCAGCGTGCCATTCTCATGGATCACATATGGGTCACTGCTCTTAATGCTGATCTGATTGTCTTTGAACCTACATGACAAGAACAACACTGATTAAACTGCGCTTTAGTTTTTTAACATGAGCCTTTATGAAGTGTTTCTTTCATCTAATAAGCCTCTTACCATGTGATGCTCGGTATCGGTGAGCCAAAAGAAGCACAGTCCAGTAGTGCAGGGTGATTAGTGATGACCTTATAGACTTGGTTGGGCGGAGTGAGCACCCTGGGAGCTTCAGCTAACGAGAGAAGAACGTAAGAATAAATTATTAGCTTGAAATGATGCGTTTTTTTAATGCAGCAGCTATTAAATTTGACTTAACTCACCAAGAACGCTGACAAAAGCATTGGCCATCAGGTAGCCGAACTCGTTGGACGCGTTACACTGGTACACGGCGCTGGACCCGGACTGCACGTTGCTGAGGATCACAGTGTCGTCGTCCACTTTGCGCGTGTGATCCTCAGGCGCATCTGGCAGCGAACCAGACATGAGTGTAAAACATGCAACGTAATGCGTGCATACGACTGGAGCTAATTCTCCTACTTAGTCTGAAAGCAATTTCTAAATCTAATCAAGATATTAAATCAAAGGCCTGCAACGAGGCAGTGTAACAGCAGTTTCGTCGGAGAACAATTTTCCAGTGCCGTTTCCGCCTCGGCTCACGTTACTCACTCTCGACGGGAACTCCGTTAACAAACCAGCTGATCCTGGGCTTGGGCTCTCCGCTGACCCGACAAGTCAGGATGCCAGTCTCGTTGGGAGCGAGGATCAGGTTCCTGGGAGCGCTGACCCAGAAAGGAGCCGCTGCGGGAAGTCAACGGGAACGAAAGGGCAGACTGAAACTCCTCAGAGATTCTGACTTTTGCTTAATTTAGGGTGGAAATAATAACCACCTCAAAGAAAATTCGAGAGCAACATACCTTTGACGGTGACCTTGATGATGTGGTGTACGTTTCCCAGGACGTTCGACGCCATGCAGCGGTAATCGCCGCCGTCGGCCTCATTC
Source organism: Salarias fasciatus (assembly GCF_902148845.1). Taxonomy (NCBI): domain Eukaryota; kingdom Metazoa; phylum Chordata; class Actinopteri; order Blenniiformes; family Blenniidae; genus Salarias; species Salarias fasciatus. The sequence goes on along the minus strand of NC_043761.1, from coordinate 10,473,723 downwards.
ACGTCGGAGATCTTGAGGGTTTTCTTGTAGTTGAGGAAGGACGCCCTGCTGCTAGGGAGCTCGCCTCCGTCCTTCTCCCAGGAAATGTCTGGAGTGGGCCTGTCACAGAAACCGTTTTAAAATGCAATGAGCTCAGACAACGTCTTGATGGCGTTTGCTTCATCAGTATTCAGGACTGGCAGATTTGTGGATATTCAGACTCACAAGCCATCAGCGATGCACTCCAGCTCGAGAGTCTCCCCTCTCAGAACCATCTTGGTGCTGGTGGTGCCCAGAGGCAGCATGAAACCAGGGCGGCGCTCCCCCTCCGGGCTGTCTGAACACACCAGGACACGAGAGATAATCAGACCAGGGCGTCAGCAGGAAGGATGTTCCTGCTACAGGGATTTTTTTTTTTGTTTTTTTTTTTTTGGTTTTAAACAGTTTGGGAAGCTAAACCATGACTTTTGGCATCATGAAGGGAAAAGGTGCAATCGAGTCAAATGAATCTGCCAAAGTGAAAAGAGGGAATAGAAAATGAGTGAGCAATGATCCAGCAAATTGTCTAGTTTTTCTTTTTTTTTTGTCTTTTTATGCTTCTTCACATAAAGTCTCTGTCTGAAAGGATCACAGGATTATGTTGCATTTTTTTTTTTTTTTTTGGTTTTTCATTCCAAATGGATTTGCGTAAGAATGAGATGGGAGAACGTGTTATGTTGATGCGGCAGGGGGGTCAAGGGACCGGGGTCAGGGGTGTCTCAGGTGTGGTTACACAGGGCTGGGGTTCACACTGGGGGGGCTGAGTGGGAATTGAACCGGCAGCACTCACCACTAAAGATATCAGTGAAATTGTACAAAGCAGCCAGAGTCTCATTCATTGTTTCCACTGGAATATAACAGAAAACCATAAGCATGCAAACCTAAAGGATTAAACAGACAACGCTTTACTTTACGACGGCCTCTCCTTTATAATAACCATCAGTCGGTGAAAGTGCATTTCAGACGTACATGGAGCGTTTCTAAACACTGAGATACGGCCACTGTAAAATCACACAGCTTGTTCTTTTTTTTTTTTTTTTTAAATCATAAGCAGCTTAAATGAATCTATGGCAGTTTCATATGAACAAAACAAGCACTGTTCTACATCATCTGCAGTTGAGAAGAGATTATTTCCTGCAATATCAATTGTGTATTTGAGTTAACCTGTTTAGTTCTTTTTTTTTTTTTTTTTCTGACTTACTGTTCAGCACAGTGACTGAAATCGGCTGTTTCTGCTGGATGGTCTGTGTGTGCGGGAAGCGAGCGTAGCAAATGTAGTCACTCCGGGTGTCTTCTGGGAGAACATTGGAAAAATACAAGTCTCCATTGAGGGCCTGGGACACTCGCTTATCCAATGGCAGCCTCTGAAAGTCTGAAAGGGAGGGAGGGGGGGAGCATATGAAGAGAAAGAGCAGTTTAATAAACCAAACGTCGCTTGACAAGATGTTTCTTTTTTAGAATCATCTGATTTGTTACACTGAAAAATAAATGTCGAGGCTGAATATGATAACATGATTTATTGTGATTAAATGTAGCTTTGAATGTACATTCAGTCCATGTACAGATGAAAACAAAGACTCTTTTTATCTATCTTGCCACTGCCAGTGCACATATTATATATGTATAAGGAAATGACTCACTGTTATCCATCCAGAAGATAACAGGAGGGGGGAGCCCCGCGGGGGGCCGGCACTGCAGCACCAGGGAGACCCCCATCTGCACCACAATGACCTCATTTCTCTCCTTCGACCATAAGGGGGACCCTGTGAGCCACAGACATCAAACAAAAGGCAGTGAGAGCTTCTCCTGCTGCCACATTGCGCTGATTGTAATCATTATGCTTTTAATGATAAGAGCGCGAGGAGATAATCCAGTTTAGTCAGTCAGAGGACTCACTGGACTGTCTGATGACAATGTTATTGGAGACGGCAGTGCCGTGCTCATTGTGGGCCGTGCACTGATACGTTCCCTCGTACGCCTCGGCCTTCTCCCCGCTGATGTCGATGACAAGAGTTCCTGATCCAGGCTTCATCAAGACCTTTGAGTCTTTCTCCACGTCAAAGTGGGTCCCATTTCTGGTCCACGAAAAGCTAAGAAATCAAGAAAAACAACCGCAGCTTAAGTCGTCCCTCAGAACACAGAGCTGCGATCAACCAGAACACGGCGTGTGAATCTGTGAGAGTGTTTCCTCTCACCTGGGTTGAGGCTTCCCCTTGGCCTCGCAGTGGATGACGATGTTTTCCCGTGGATCAAAGATGTAATCCTTCGGGGACTGTAGTGTTATGGTGGGGGGTTGGGGCACTGGAGACACACGAACGGAAGCAGCGGTTCAGACACTAACCACGTCAGCGTAAACACGGCGCTCAGTGCAAGTGTTCGAGCCGAATATACGCACAAGGAGCATGCGACAAGCATTCAGACAAAACTTGACAATCAAGTCATGTAGTGCTGAAACGCGGACTGCAAACCAAACACACACACAGCAGCAGCCATCCCTGACGACTTACCGTCTCTAACGTCTACAAAGTGACAATCCAGATTAAGCGGGGTCGCTTCATACGCTCACAGCGCGGTAAAAACTGCATGCAAACCACTCCTTAAAACCACACGACAGCACACATTATCCTAAGAGCAGAAACGCCACACTAGAGGTCACAGCAGCGTTTGGGCCAACTTACATCCTTCCAGTACTTTAGCTTTTTGTCCACCGCGACATGCCGTACCACAGTAATGGAATATTGAGGAAAGGTGTTAGTTGTTTCAAGGAGGAAAACACAGGTTCAAGAGAAATATTTGCACTCTTGCACACTTTTATGCATTAGACTGAGCCTGCTCGGGCGGTTTTTTTTCCCCGCTTATGCGGGACTGCACTCAGGAGGAGCAATAAATGCAAGAAAAGTGCACGAGTGCAGCAATATCAAGGTCAAAGGAGTCTGTTTAAAATGTTGTCATGTACAAAAAAAATCTCATGCCGAAACGTGCAAAAACTAAAACGCAACTTCAGTTGCAAAAATCCTTGCAAACTGCACTCCTGCAGAAAATTAACATCCTGAACTTTAAAAAGTTTTGATTTTGTTACACAATTTGCAGAATCTTTGTGAAGCTATAAATGTTTATTCTACGTTGCAATGTGGGGCAGCTGAACTTTCCAGTACCTGTATCCACGAATGTAACATCGATGAGACCAATACTTACGATCAAGAGGCACTTCGAGCGCTGAGGTCATGTGACTCAGGAGTATCAACAGCACCGCTCTGAAGCCAGGACCCCACTTCCTGTTCCCGTCCATGGTCGGGTGTGTCGCTGTCACACTGAACGCTTTGAGCCCACGACAGGAGAGTCCGGGTGGTTGAGGGGGAAACCAAGTCTGAATCCACTCTGCAAAGTTGCAAGAAAAACAGAACAATGTTTATCATTAATGGTATTTAAATTTTTACGATCATATTTTAGAGCGATCAAACAAGACACACATACACAGAGTTAGAAAAACCTTAAACAGTGTAAGTATAATGTAAATGAACTGTAGGTAAGTAGTTGTAAATATTTAGTCTGACCTACAATGGGAAGTTGACACTGTTGGATTTTTCTTTTGAAGTCGACCAACTTAATAGCTGTCTCCAGTGGAGCTCTGCGCTCAGCTGACCTGGCAGACAGCCCACCATTCTGCCAACATGAAGACTTTAGCAGGAGCTGAAATCAAAACAGACCTGCTTCCCTTCCACGTAACTTAAACAACCCAAGCACTGTGCCTGTTATTCATCCTCTGTGGCGACGGAGAGCCCGGGCGAGTTGGACACGGCTTCCTATAACACGCCTCACCTTGGTGCTCTTTCCTAGAGAGCGGACTACAAACCCTCACATGCTGAGCCAGCCTTTGTGGAGTTATTGTTTACTCGGTGTGTTCGTATTACAATGCTCCGCAGACGCCGGGATATCCCACGTGCTCGCCTGTAAACATATGGCATGTGAGTGTGCTCGCCTGGAACAATTAGGCACCCTCCCCGCCCAGCTGCAGATAGAACCACACTGGGATTGGCACGTCCGTGCACACACACGCCGCATTAGTCATATGGATCTGGTTACACATGAGCGCAGGCCCACGAGCGCTGTCTTTTGTTGCGTGGCGTGGATTGATGCGCGGAGCGATCGCGGCCGCGCGTTGGCATTAATGGGCTCCCATAAACTCCGACTCAGGGAAATTATGTTTGTTTTTCCACGTTATGGGTGTTTGTTTTATCCTTTTTATGTTCACTGTCTCGTGCTCTGCATAAATGCTCACATCTGCATCGGCAGGTCTTAATTTATCAGCATGAATGTATAATCACAGCAGTGGCCGCGTCACCATGCGTAGAAATGTCTTTTTACACAATTCACATAGTGGCCCCTCATAATCCCTGGAGATTAAGCTATTAAAACATCAACATGATTTTTTTTTTCCCCTCCTCTCTACTGATAAGTTAATTCAATTCGAGAAGATTAGAAAATGAACAGGCATACTTTTAAAACGAACCTAAAAATGACATAAGAATGTTCATTATTATTGCAGAAAATCTACCTCTCTACCTCGACTCTACCCCTCTTGCTGCATTCAGTCTAAGAACAGAAGAAATATTTATTGCATTGTAAATATAGAGTAACTTGTGTGCAGCTTTGGTCGTTTTGTCTTCCATTCCCTCTGATAAAGATGCAGGACTGCACGCTGCAGTCGAAGGGCAGCTGTCAAGGAGGTAAGTGCATCTTTACATCTTCATTACTCATAAATGCATCTCCACCTCTGCACACACACACACACACACACACGTGCACACATGCAGGGCAGGCACACGTGCAGACACTGGCATATACGCAGGAGTGTCCATGATGCATCTGAAGGTGAGCTCCTCGCCACATGGAAGTCTACCAGAGGACGAGCCCGTCAGATAGAGTACGGTAATGAATCCGCGCTCGGAAAGCACCGTGTCACATTGTTTTCCAGCTGAGCTAGCCAGAGAGTGTAAGCTACTGCAACCCCAGGACACAACTAATTACAGCGACATGTCCGATTGGATGCAACTCTCACTCGTAAATCGAGAGGGAAAACAACAGAGAGAGAAAGCAAGAGAGAGGGAGAGAGAGAGAGAGAGCCGTCCATGCAAACTAAATCCTCTAATCTCATTGTGGAAAAAGCAATATGATCATGCAGATGTAATATCCCATTTTCAGATTAATTACATTAATGCTCCACTGTGCCGCTTCCCCCACAGTGACAGCGGCCATATTGAAGTTAACTGGACCTCAGGGCGTTTCCTCACTGAGACACGGGGAATCCCGGCTCATTTAAAGGGACCTATGTCTAAAGAGCAATTAGAGGCAGGATGTGATGGCTAGTGGTCAGAAATCAAGATATTTAAACTATTATGCTGTATTTTTTCTACATTTCAATGTTTCTTTGATTGGAATGATTTGTATATTTTACTAAGCACGTCCTTTATGTTGAAGAAATCCCCAGCATGGAAGTAACTCTTCATTCGTCATCATTTGTCGTCCCGTGTTTCTGTTTTTATCTCCAGAGATGAGATGGCCCGGGGGGAAAAATGGAAGAAAAACAACAACAATAACAAAAAAAAAAAAAAAAAAAAAGCAGTCGACGTGGATGACTCCCTCAGCATAGGCACAAACACACACAAAAATAAATTGAGCTACCATGTTGCAAATGTCAAGATCTCCATTGGCATTCTTTTTGGAGATAAATCTGAAGCGTTCACATGCTGAACCTCTAACCTCGAGCTCTCACTGTCCTGCCTGCAGCTTTACGGCATGAATTTGGAAAGATATTTTAGGAATCCCTATTAAAGGATTAGTCACTTATACACAGATCTTAGCTGTGCAGTGTAATGCCACACACAGACCCAGATAAAATGTCATTTGTGTTTGCACGCCTCACATGTAAGTGAATAATCCGCCAGTGGGACTATTTACATGCACGCCACACACTGACCTTCAGCCACCAAGGCCGTGGTCCCTGGTTCGCCACGTGCACGGTGACTGAGCTGACTGACATGTAGGACAGAGACACGCACACTAACACAGCTTTGGCAACAAGAGAAACGAATTCCATGTTTAAACTCTTTTTTTTTTTTTACGATGTTTGATTAGAAACATGCCAATGAATGAGGAAGCTCTATGGAGTTCCTCTGCGCTTTTATTTAGGGTCATCTCACTGAGAGCAGACACTAAAAGCTAAGCACAACACTCCTCTGCGGCGTGACGTGAGGCCAGCTGACACCAACCCAGCAGTCGCTCTGCCTCTCAGTTTTGCGAACCCCAAAGCAACGCGCTAAGTTGGTCACCACGCAGCCTTCAGTCACGGCGAGAGACGCGGGGAGGCGACAGCCTGACGAGACGGATGAGGGAAATCAGAGGGAGGGATTGAAAAAAAACAATCATCAGCAGTCACAGCCAATCAGGGAGACGGAGATATTCCAGAGTCAGTCTCGCTTTCAGCTACACTGGATGGATAGATCACTATTCATACACGAAATATAACACAGCAACAGCTTTAAGGGGTAAAAGTTAGTCTGTCATGTTTTTTCTCACACTTTTGCTTACTATTATAAACTATATTTCATATACAGTATGAAATATAGTTATGTCTGGGAGGTGACACACATTTTTCGACTATTTAATTTGGAAGAACAGCGACAGGTTTTGCCACTTCACTACCTCGCTTTGATCGATGAGAGCTTATCCATATCCTGTTACAGAGTTAAGTATTATTTACTTAAGCACATTTGTGCTTCATACAAAGGGTGGATAAGGTTGCACTTTTTCTTGCTGCGGAAGGTAAGAGGAGACTTAATATGAGTGATGGTATTAAGGAAGACGTTCGACACAATGTGAAGCTATGCTCGGCGTTACAAAAGGAGTATTTTCTGTCAAACACATATTATACACTGGGAAAAGCACAACTGAGAGGCTGATTTCATTGTAAATGTGACAAAAAACTCAGGTGAGGTAATAGCCTGCTTTTGTTACTGATAGAGCTTTGGTTATTTTGAGCACTGAACGCAGACACAGTTCCACGGATCATTTCGTATCTTCGGTTCGGTTTGGATCAGGATGATCATATCATATGATATTATATGATATCAGCGTCTATTTAAAACATCCAAGTGTTGGAGACGTGATATTTGAAAGCTATACTCCATATTTTTTAACAGATCAGTTATCTGATGATAAATTGCTACTTTTCTTTTACAGGAAGTCCTGTCTGAACTGCTGACTCCGTCAGCGTCTGTCTGAACCCCTGGAAGTTGGAATCAGGGCAGCTTTCACGCCGCTAACACCACTTCTTTGCAACTAAAAAGACAAAGATGGCTGCGCCTTTGTCTCAGACCGGATCCCACGCAGCCACCTAATCAAAACAAACTATCTCAGCCACTTTTTGCAAGTGCACACATGGAAACACACACACACACACACACACACACGCATGGGGGCCTTCCCTTTTCGGATCAGTCATTCTAGCATCATCCGCAGAATCCCCCCCAGCGGCCGCTTTTCTCTGAGGCTTTGTGAAGTGCTGATGGTCAGCATGTGCCAGGCGACGCCTGCCCACATCCACCCGCCCGGCACTGACCCGCGGGGAGCCATTGTCCTTCCCGGTTGTTTACCAACGGGATAATGCTGAAATGGCAGGGGTGTTCTAGGGCACAAGGTGACACCCCTGGCAATAAAACACGTGGCTGCATTGCCGACGGTATGATGAGGAAAGAAACACTATTTACATGCACACTGCAACCTACTTTTAAAAGTTATGCAATATTTAAAAAAAAAAAAAAAAGAGTTTTCATGAAGAACAGGGAAAAGTATCATCTGCATATATGTGTGTTGAAGCACACAGCTGGTCTAAACTATCAAACTTTTCAGCAAGATGTTTGAAGCGACTCGCCTCACAAGTTGTTTTCCTCGTGAAAATGCATCAATCAGGCGTACTTACTGGGAATAGCCGAAGTGTGATCCAAGCAGAAGGTCAAACACTATTTATTTAAAAAAACTCCTGCTGTTATACAACTATTTTTCCTGTAAGATCTCCTTCGATTCAGAAAAAGCATAACGGGATGGATAAGTTACCAAATATGGTCACTGGGCCGATGAAGGGTTAAGAGATGGAGCATATTTATGCATGAATGGCGACAAATATTTTAACCTGCAACGTCACACTTTGTATAACAAGGAACATATCACTTCATACATGTCCTGGAGGTGGACTTAAATATATAACCCTTCTGAAAAGAATTCCCAAGCACACTCCAGCACTTATGAATCCCAGGCGTGGAGAACTTGACCCTGATGAAAAATGAGCATCTTTGTCATTTCCTGTTTCCTTTTCAGGCAATGTGAGCAGCGCGCCTTCTGCGTTAACAGCTTTGCTCTCGGCGCACTCCTGTAAAAGAGCCGTCGTCACGCCGAAGGGGGGAAAGTTCGAAGGTTGAGTTGTTCAAAAGATTAAGTTTCAGGCGGCTGAGAGAGAACTGCAACGGCAAGTGGAGGAGTTCATTTTGTGTCAGATATCAACAATGGCTAAAACTGTAAGTAAAAAAAAAAACAATACCAACAATAAATATTACTCAACAGAACAGTGGGATAAGTGTGACAAACTGTGTCCGGGATCAAACAGGCGAAGAGGAATGGAACACCACGGATCAATAAACAGCTTCATTTTTATACGGTGTGACTAAGAGCAAGTGGACACATAAATCCAGCCATCCACCTCATTGGTATTCCTGGACGCCGTTGCTAGGAAAAGCTATTGATGAGCAGGACGCACGTGGCCTTGGTGCGTGAGAGTGTGACACTGATAACCCTTCACAGTTAAAGATCGCACATATCTGGCTGCGAGATGACCAATAACTCCAGCTCTGAATGAAAAGATTAAAGAAGAAGAATGAATCGGATAAAGATTGAAATGTCGACGTGGATAAACAGGGCATGATGGGAAAGAGGGGCAGGAGGTGAGGAAGGGGGGGGGGAGGGACTGATTGACGGTGCTAAAACAGCGCAACAAGCTGGCATGCCCCTTTTTTTCCCTCCTCCATCCATCTGTTCGTGGGGATTACTCATGGAGAGGGGCGGACGGGAGGAGAGAAGGTACAGGAGGAGGGCAGGCGGGAGAGGAGACAAAATCCATAATTGAGGCCTCCGACTGGAAACACTTCTCCATGACAGCTTCTCAGTAGAATAAAACACCATGCTAATGACTCACTGCTGAAATTACGGCTCAGTACAATAATATGGAGAGCACTCATGAGACTGTTCAGGTAACAATGATAGTAATGGAAGGTGGAAACGCTGTAGCGGCGTGTTATGTAATACTCTGCTGAGCGTGCTCCACTTACTAAGAGTATTGCTCCCTGCTGACAAACATGTTTTATGGGTTTTCTGCACGGTGGATGCAGCATGCATGCCAGCAGCTTGATGTTTGTGCTCATTAGCGTAAAGCCCCGTGTTTGTCAGTCCTCGGTATTCCAACAGGAATCCGGACGGCTTACAGGAGAGGGAAACCTCCTCTGTGTAATTCTCTGTAGTCCGGTAAGATTTGTAATTATAAGCGTGAGACTGATTCGCTGGAAAATACCTCATTTAAAACTTTCAAATCCCCTGCATTACATGGGTTGAATTGTATCCATTGCTTTGTGCGTGTGTGTGTGTGTGTATGCACAGAGGAGTGTGTGCAGCAGCAGGTGATGCCGGGACATGTAGCTTCTATTCTTTTTCTTTCTTTCCTGCACATGCTGAGTAATCACACTGCGTGGGCAAACTGTTCCTGGCTGGTTGAAGATTTAGCATGAATATGCAAAAAATGTATCGCTGTCACTATACATGAGCACAGATATTTCCTCCACTTACAGAAAAATCAAACGCTTGCACAGCCACTACATAACAAAATCGCCTGCTCTTGGTTTGTTAGCGCGCCGCTTGTTAAGTTTGACACACACTGCAGATACAAAGGTGGTGCAGGCAGGACTGCAAAGGGTATAAATCAGTCACTGCCAGCTGTGAGTCACCCGCTAACACTCAGCACTTTTCATCCAGGCTAACTGACCTTTCCTTTCAAGTCCAACCATCATCTGAGGAGACGATAAAAAAATTCCTTTTCACAGCAGAAAAACAATTTAAGACAGTTTGTTCATTAAACTGAGTCGAAGGAGAGCAGATCTGCTCTGTTCCTTGTGTAATAATATATCAGTGAAAGTCTGAAATACAGCAGACAAAGCGGATAAAAAGCCACAGAGCGACATGTAACACACTGAGAAACATCATCTTGCACAGAGCAGAATAAGTGGCTGCAGAACGAGAATCTCACTGTGAAAGCGTTTATGTCACTGAAGCTTTAAGCTGGATATAATAGCATAATTACAGTCTTTATTTTACTGTGAATCAAAGCAAAGTTTTTGAATTGGCTTTGATTTTTGGTGGGGCTACTATTGAATTCATAGATTCTCTGTAACTCCAGAAAGTGCGATCATACTTTTCTTTCCATTTGGGACAGATGTCCTGATGACCAACGGGCAGCGCTGTTGATACTTTTAAAAGGAACTTTGAGGCTTATCTCTCTGGTCTGAGCTTTCTGCAGCAGTTTCAGCTCCAGTCGTACATCTGCTGGCTGGAGCCAGCCTTCACTCCCCAGCTGTATCGCTGAGCCTGGGCCGGCCGTGGCCTGGTTGAAGGTTTATTACGCCTCTGTCCTTGGACGACTTAGAATACAGATCCCTGCAGACCAGGAGATGCTCTGACTGATGTGTTGAAGCTCACTTGAATCCTCCAATTTTCCTTTTTGCAAGTCAGCTTTGAATATCTACCCGTCTATCGATCTGTTTTTTTTAAATAACTTATTGTCTCAATTGTGTTTTCAAATTCCAAATAATAACCCTTTTATCAGCCTTTATTAATAGTATCTACTTGAAGCTGGATGTACAATCACAAAAACACGCGCACACACACACACACACACACACAAGATAATCCAAATAATTTAAAGTAGAGCTTTAAAAGATCCTTGACTGACCTGTGTGGATTAAATCAGCTGCTGGCTGTCTTCAGACAGCTCTCCAAACCTGCAACAAACAAAGGGAGAAAAAAAAAAAACAGTGAAAGGAAAGTTTTAACCCAGATTAGATCTCTCTCAGAAATGTAAAACAAAAATATATATACCCACTACTATTACAATTAAAAGTCTTCCTCAGACAAACTATATTATAAGATGAAATATTACTTGATTCCATGTGACATTATGTGACAAAACCGATCAGGGCATCATTGAATAAAATTGAACAACTTGAGAAGTGCTTCTGACACGATCATGAAACAGAGCAAAGCTGAGTCTCTGTGCCGGTAAAGAGCACTGCAGCCCTCAGATAGCAAAACAATTACTGTGGAAATTAGTTCTTCAAATTAAGGCAACACACTATAAGTAACTCAGGTGATTATTCAGCCCTCAGAATCTAATTTGTTTCTAATCCAAGGCCAGTGTCGCCCGAGCCCAGACACCCCTGCTTCCCGGGGGAATACCAAGTGAACGACGCAAGCTCCTCAATCAATAACCCCAATGTCCGCTGTCATTTTTTATTACTTTTACCTCCAGCCGGGGACACGCGCAAATGAAAGGTTACCCCCCTAAAAACACATTCGCGCACATACACACCGCGCCTCCCACCTCGCGCACAAACCGGCTTCCCTTCGTGACCGCCAATGCATTATCATAATCTCCAGAGAGAGTCTCCATTCATCTCACATTAGCAAAACAAATGTGACGGACAAAGAACGCCGGCCCATTTAGACGCGCGGCCATTAAAACTGTAGTACGCTCGGAGGGGGGGGGGAGACGTGAGTGATGTGGGCAGCCATTAATGGCCGACGCCGAGGTGTTTGAACTTGTCTGAGAGTACGGAAACATGAGAGACGTGAGGGATCGTTCTGTTGGATTTTGGACAGAGACGTGGGAGAATAACTAAGGAATCAGAGAGATAGAAATGACCCAATAGAAATGACCGACTGTCATGAAAGCAGAAGGAAATGCTGGCAAAAAGCATAGTTTAAGCTGAACTGAATTGAAGACACAAGATAGTCGTCATGGGAATATTTGGAAAATGTGAGGTACAGTCGACTACATTCTACCACATGGTCTGATCTGATTCAAACTGAGATGTATTGATCTCTACCGCAGCTGAACTGAAACCAATTGAAACGAGACGAGAGAAGGCGGAGAGAGGGAAAAAAAATGAGTTCAAGATGTTAATGAATGGAGACAGAGATGCACTGAGATGTCAGAAAACTGGAGAGGCAGGGAAGGCCAGGAAGATGGGAGGAAGAGACAAAACGAGGGAGAGAGAGAGAGAGAGAGAGCCTGGGAAAGACAGTGCAACAGAGTGAGAGAGAATGTGAGAAGGGGAGAGAACAAACATGAAAAAATGAAGAGAGAGTGGGGATCAGAAACATGCATTATTAACGGGCAAATCTAAAAGCGCTTCATCATCAGGGCACAAGAGGAGGGGGAGGAGAGAGAGCGAGAGAGAGAGAGAGAGCGAGAGAGAGAGAGAGCTGTGGAGGCAGAGCAGAAGACGAGGTCGAGGAGGAGAACTGGAGGGAGGAGGGGGGGGCGACAGAAGAGCAAACCTAACTGAGCTGACCCCATGCTCCGGTGCGTTACCATGGAGACTAAAGAGAGACATACGGACGAGGACGACATGCAGGAGCAGAGAATGCAGCTCGCTATAAAAGACGGAGTTTCAGGAGACACGCTCACTCGCACGCTCTCAGGCAGTCTTGGAGAACATTGATATACCTGCAGATACAGATTTAAAACAGCATGATGTGTTCTGATCTGAACATTGAGAGATAGCAGTACTGATCACAGTCCCAAAGCTAACAGGTGCATGTGTGAGTGTGTGTGCACGTGTGTGCACGGTTGTCTGTCTCTGTATTTCCCCTGTGATGGACTGGTCCTCGTCTCATAGTCAGCTGAGATTGGGTCAACCTGCAGTGACCCAACATGGCATAAACCAATATAGCAGACAGATGTAATATAACCAGTCAAATACAATATCCGTTCACTTTTGTTGGGATTGAGTTGACAGAACTGAAGCTGCAGGCTCCTGTTTTAGAGCGTCACATTACAGAAGCAAATAAGCTCCATTAAATATTGTGGATCTGTTTGATCAACCTTCTGAAAGATCCACAAAGCAAAATTAGATTTGATCTCAGGAAGAATCCAAACTATATCCATGGAAACGGCGTGAATGTGAAACATACGCTCCGAACGAAAAGGCCACAGTCTCTCTGGATCTCCTTCCACTAACTACAGTTTGATCACTACATTTGATGAGTGAAAGCCGAATGCATTGAGATCTGCAGCAATACTACTTTGATTTATACGTATTTGCTGTTTCAATTAGCTCTCTGAGGTTATGTATCCACTGGGAGCCTGGAAACGTTTTTCAGCGTGTGGTAGAAGAGGGGACTTCGCAGACTGTGATAGAATAACAGACCCCAGGCGTGTGTGTGTGTGTGTGTGATCCCTGGGGCTCAGAGGCCTCAGTAGCAGATGCCCAAAAAATACATTTAACACACACCCTGACTGCATGGCCTCAGATTTTTACTACCTTTATCTGACTTCTATCCAGAATTATTTACACCCACAATGGTAACTTAAATCAAACTGTCAGATCATCTTTATGAATAATAAAGGGGATCATCACCAATTCCTGTTTCTAAAGCCAGATTTCCTTTTAGACACGTTTTCCCTCCCTAATTTTCAGATTTGTCCTAATTTTAAAGTGAAAATCTATCTCACTAACATACCAGAGCAGCTGCCTTCAGAAATATAAGCAGCGAAGTGTTTCATAGGTCCTTCGCTGTTCTTGTAGTTGTGAAAAAGTCTCGTATCAGAGCCCTCGTCTTGAATTCTCCCAAAGGTTTGCAAGTACCTGTGTAAAGAATGCTTTTATGCTTTTACTTAAATTTAATGTTTTAGTCAAAACTGACCTGCTAGTTAACATTAACTTCAAGTGTGGTTTCTTCTGTAGCCTTGATTCGCGTTGCCTTGTGCTTTGGTTGTTAAAACCTACCTATTGTGCAGGATCCCAGGAACTGCCGCTTTTCTAAATTGCCCAGGCTGAAGTCGAAATGCAAGAAGCTCCAATTAAGTCTGATTTCCCTGGTTTGATATTTGTGCACCAGCTGCTCTGGAACTGATCAGACCGAAGAACAAGAAACACGCTGAAGTTCATTCAGGATGCTCCATTCAACAAATATAATTAGTGCCAGACTAACAATGGCAAAACGTCGGTATTGCAACTTCTCTGCAAGACTAAAACTAATGGTCAGCGATGGGTGAGATTCCTGCTGAGCAGACAGCCGAAGGCCACGACTGTCATGAGCCTGAAGCCTGAGCTGATCGGTATTAAATGCACCATCTGTGATGAAGTGATGATGAGATCTCAGCTTCGGTTATTTATTACTGCTCGTGCATGTTCCCTGCTCATGTACATCTGTCTGCATGCTCCCGCCACGAATGACAAACGATCTTATTAAACTGGTCGCCAGGTTGGGTTTACTGCTCCATGTCATTGTGCCACACGGATACATTTCCCCCTTGGGAAGAAAGAAATCATGGCTGTCGGTAATATTCACAGAATGTTTCACCGCGATTGGTCCTGAAACTGGGTCTGAATTCATTTAGGGTTTTAAAAAAGTTATTTGTGCTTGTAGCTATTGCTCACATATTGGATTTGGATTTACCCAGTTCTGCGAAAACATTCAATTTAGAAAGAAAATGTCTTTTTCCCAATGTATGGAGACGCTGACAAATACCACAAGCCAGTGAGAAGCTGGCCTAGCCGGCAGCTTTCCAAGGTCTCCATACATCCCCCTTTTAGTGTGTGTGTGTGTGTGCATGTGTGTGTGTGTCAGAGAGACACTGGCGGTCGGTTACCATGACTATTCTAAGGCTTTTTAATTTCAAGTCTGGGAGCATCCTTCAGATGACAGACAACGCACACAGTCCGGTCCGACACAAAAAGAGCTTTTTACAAGAGCCGGGTTTAATCAGAGAGATTTACTGCCCCCTGAAAGTTGTTTTTTCTTTCCCTGCAGAGGTCAAAGGGGCACTTCTCCCACCCTCCCTGTTGCCCCTCAACACCGCACGGCGCACACTATGGAGTCGCCATGAATGTCATATGTACAGCAGGCAGATAAATCAAGATTAAGAAGCAGGAGGATGTAGAATTCCTCTTCAGCTGATCCTCTGCAGTTTGGCGGGAGGCCATTGTAAAAGTGTCCAGGTAGGAACTCTTAGGGGACCGAATTCAATCATCAGCCTCATTTCAAGGCCCCAACACAACGAGTGCATGAAAGTAGGATTGAGGCAGAAGAAACATGAAATGGACAGAACTGAGGGAGGTCTGGAGCAACAAAAGATGAGAAGAAGAAAAAAAAACCTCGTGATTTGTGGGGCGGCTTTAAAAGACAAGCTGTGTGGCCTCCATCAGGGGAGATAGGTACCTCACCATATGCCCCACTCCATTGAACAAGTCGGCGTGAGAGGAGCTGTCGCACACTTTGATTTCCATGTTAATTTGTGGATGTCTGCAGGCGGAGGTGGGGATGCGGGGAGGGTGGAGGGTGGACGGTCTCTCCCAGGGCCATGAAAACTCATTTAGCACCAACATGTACTCCTACACACTGGACCTTTCCAGCATTTGACTTCCTTGAACGATTAAAAAAAATAAAAAGAGAGTAAGTTTTGGCAGATCTATACATGCATTAATGTTTCTTTTCATGTGCCTCGGCGTCATCCTGACATGTCATGTCAGGATGACGCCGAGGAACATTTGTGCTGCCTGCACCCGGGAGACCGTCATATCTACGGCAACGACACAAAGGATGCGCAGGGGAAAGCAAAGATGGAGACAGATGTAAAGGAAAGCAATGAGATCTCAAATGAGCGGAGGCTGATGAGAAACTGAACGCCAAGACTGAGAAGACATGGCTGCGCAAACAGCAAAGTATGGACCCATAGGACGCCCGGGAGACGCCTAATATTGACTACACTGAAACAAAGAGAGAGAACTGAGGCCTCCTAATATTAGCAACACCAATGAAGAAGGATTTCTTTCATTAATTTAGGACTTCTTGTAACACTGATCATGCAGACATTACATTCTCTACATCTGTCTGGCTGCGTATCTGTAACCAAGTGACACTTTTTTTGTCATGTTTTAGTGAAATCTCAGCGTGAACGCTCCTCATGCCTCATCCAGTCTCACACCGGACAAACAAAGCACCTCAAGGCTGCTGGAATGGAACATCCTGCAGCACAGCGCTCTCCAAAGACCGGGCTGATCTGGAAACGAGCAGGCAGGAGACGTCAAGGCTGCGTTTGCTATTTTTAGAATATATCAAGGAAGATGTGGACTTGCTTTCCACTACAAAGCATGCCACCTTCAGGGTTTTTTTTTTCTTCTTCTGAATATGTGTATATGGATTACAGTCTACTGACAGTCCAGCAGATGTGCTGTTTCATGTTCGTGTCAACTCCAGTGTCATTATTTAACAGAAATTCCACAGCTTTTCACAATCTTTTTGGCCTT
This sequence comes from Salarias fasciatus, assembly GCF_902148845.1. Taxonomy (NCBI): domain Eukaryota; kingdom Metazoa; phylum Chordata; class Actinopteri; order Blenniiformes; family Blenniidae; genus Salarias; species Salarias fasciatus. The sequence goes on along the minus strand of NC_043761.1, from coordinate 10,457,077 downwards.
TTTGTAACAGAGGAAGATTGTGATTGGAAATGGAAGACGGACATTGAGGAATGTCACTCCTCAGTGTCTGTCCCACAGCAGCCGCCTCCGTCCCGGTCTGACCTTGCGTTTTGGGACTCCAAATGGCAACCAGGAAACCTTTATTCATCCTTGGAATCCGCCCAGATGCATCTTAATTACCACCGCACCCCGACTCTATTGTTTCAACAAACAAAGTAACCTCACTTTCCCACAAGTGTGTGTTGCGGGGGGGTCTTCCTTCAACTTATGACTGCATATGTTAACCAGATGTGCCTCTTCTTCCTTCCAGGTAACATTTAATCTTAAACCTAAAATATTATCTAACAGTCCAACCACTGAACTTTCACCCGCCAGACTGTCTGGCATGGATGGCCTGGCAAAGTCTAACCATCACAATGAGGACAGCAACAGCAATTCTGAATTTTACAGAAATAAATTACAGATGTGATTTATTTCAAATCACATCTGCATCAAGATTAAGTAGCTGAAAACAAGCACACTGTGGACGTGCAAGTCACTGCGCTAAAAAGAATCTCTCATCATCTGAGCCTTCATTTTCAGTAGTTGAAGCAACAACGGAGATGAAACATGTCAGCAAATGCAGACCCATGTTTAAAATGCGTACAGATATTCGGTAGGAGTGATATACGAGGTTTCTGCAGATGACAGCGAAAACAACAAAACGCTGCTCTGTGGTGCCTGCGGGATGGGAGAGTTTTGCATCATTTGTGCGTCTGTGCATGTGCGCGTCTAATGAAAAGTGACTAATTGCGCTCCGCTCGGCAGTTGCCCTTCACTGAAAGCAAAAGCTCTGAAACACGTACTTGAGAAGAATGGATCGACGTGACATGAACAGTCCACTTCTGAAACAAGGACTTGATTTTGCATGGAGACAAAACACGGTGCCATCTGAAAAGCAGCATTATGTACTGGCTGGGGCTTTTGTGGTGGCTGAATTGGCATGTTTGAGCGCTTTGTTCTTTGCATTTATAAGTGCTTTATTTGTTTATGCACCTGAAGGTCAAAGAAATTTCAATTGATCCTTGCATGGTTTTCACCTCTGCGGCTCTCAGCGTTGCTATTATGGCGACGTAACATCGAATCGCAAAGGAGGCACCAACAATGCTGCAGATGATGTGTGCAAATGTCTCCCTGGATGATGTGACAGCCGTGAGCTGTGACCTCAGCCGAGCAGCAGAATGAAAAGGCGCAGCATAACTTATTTGGACGCTGTCGCGGCTCGGTTATGCAGCGGAGCTGCTGCTTCCTGTGGCGCACAGTGTGGCGCGCAGGATCACCGAGGCACAGAATCAACATCCATGCCCACATAAAGTGCAATACACATGGATTCACGCACACGAGCTTGCTTTATTTGCTTCCCAGTCTGCGCCTTGATTTCCATTAAACAAATTCGCGCCGAAGCAGCATTCACCTGCATTCAAATCTGGCAGACAACACAAACCAGAGAAACTCCCACTGTGGCCTGAACAGCTCAGAGTCACGGGACTGCAGCACAATAATATCACACTCCTGCCATTTCTAAATGTGCAATACATTTGTGACTCTTGAATTGACAGAGTCTTCGAGTCCCAATAAAATAATTACGTGACACCTACCTACTTTGTGAAAAGGAGGACAGGTTACGTGTATCTTGTGATACTTTAACAAGGCTTATGGAAGTAAGAGAAGATCAGTGTTGCTTTTTAGCCAAATGATCACAGGCACCTCTTCCATTGTCCTCATTCAGTATTATATGTCAGTTAAGTCAAACGAGTTATAATCCCTGCCTGAACCACAAACCTGATCTGGACAGGCGGACAAGGTAAACTGTGGATAAAGGCTAATATAAATATGACCATTACAGCATAATAAACTTTCAAAAATATACTATTACTACAGTGTAATTACCAAGAGTAGTGCGATTACAGTACTATGTGACTTCACAGTGTGTTATTCGCAGCGCTTGTGCTTTGTTTTTGCAGCAAGAGGCAACAGTCATTGGTCAGTATCCCTTTATAAATAACTGGACACCTGCTGTGACTCAGCTACCTGCCAGCCTGGAGGATCTGCAGAGCACTCTTGTGCTGATGCAGAATATACCATACATAGAAGCAAATGTATTTTTCCCCCTGCTGAGTGTGAGAATGTGCACAATTTGGAAAATCATTTGGAAATTTGGAAAATCATTACGATGCACAACACCTCTTAGTAACCTTCACATCCCTTTGATAACATCATCCATCCTATGCATTTGAGCTTTAAACCACCACGATAACAGCATGATGAATAAATAAGACACCATAAGCTCCAACATGAGTGTAATTCACAACAGTTCATGCCTCACAGCTTTTCTTTTCAACTCTAGAAAGATCCAAGATCAACAACGGTAGGGGGGGGGGGAAATAAGCACAACCCAGTTTTTGAACAGTGTGTGCGGCTGGGCTCAGTAAAGCAGCAGACCCTAGCAGCTTTGCTATCTCGCCATCTCTTGTGGCGTGTGCACACACACACACACGAGCTCATGCTATTCAGCAGTGCCCACAGGCCTCCGCTGCCTCGTTGGCTGGCGGCGCTGAGCCTGTGGACGGCCAGACAGCAAGGACCCGGCTGAAAAAGAAAGGCTGCAGCTATCTCTATACAAAGGCCCCACTCAGCACTCCGGTCCTCTAAAAACAGATGCTGCCTGAGCTAATGAGTGCAGCTCACAGCAAAGCAGCCCTGAGTTTATATTGGGACATTCTACAACTCTTTTTTTTTATCAGCCTCTTAAAATCTTTGACCAAAATTTACAAAAGTGGCGGTAGAATGAAATTCAGATTGGATTGTTCGTATATTCAAAAATGAAGGACCGTGAAATTTAATGCGGCTCTTGCCAGAAGTGAAAGGCTGGAGGAATCTCCTTCTCACAAAGTGACTGCGGGGATTTTGGCTAAAAAGATAAACTTGAGTTAACCCACTCAATGGCGTCCGTCTGCTGTTAATGAGATTGCGAGGGATCACACAGCCATCCTTAACAGAAGGCTCCGCTTAAAGCGGCGCTGATGCCCTCCGGGTCCCCAATTCTAATCCCTGGATCAATAATCTGGATGTCAGTTCAACCTGGTGGCCTGAAACTTATGGATTTGTGTTAGCAATCCCCGCTATCAATCCGTGTGTTGGTGTAAATGTTCATGGATACCAAAGGAAACCTGACAAAATCTATCACGTGGTTCATTTGGAAAACCACAAAATGATTCAATCTAAAGGAAATTGTCAACAAACCAATATATTTCCTAGATTAGATTACAAAATAATCCAAACCCTGATGTAAGTCTGCAGCCGTCTTCCATTTCACAGTTGGAACAAGGACAGCGTTTCCAAAAAGCTTTCCAAAATTTGACCCCAAAACACGGAGGCTTTTGCGAGTGACAAGCGGGAAACAGCGCTGAATAATTCATCAGTCAGAACTGTATTTTGTAGCCCGAGCTTTCATTCAGCAGAGCAGTAACGGTGCTTCTAAGCAAGAAGATAAGAGACATATTTTTTGCATAAGTGAGAGGACATCAATTATTCAAACATAAATCATCTCTTGGGGCGAGATGAACCCTGCAGCAGATCTCGCTTGATAGTTTCCCGTAGAAACTCTGTGGTTCATCGAACCACCTGGAGAGGGCAAACCCTCGTTTTCCTTCATGCTTCGTACCTTCAAACTGAAGGTAAACAGAAACCATGTCCCTTAAAGTTTCAGATAACACGCTGCTGCCTGCTTCAGTATTTCTGAGTAAGTGGAGCTCTAAAATTTTATCAGCCTCCTAAAGCACAAGGAGATGATCTCTTCCCGTTTATGCTCTTTTTGATCTACGGTCCATCGTGAAGCGGATACACACGAGTCACGTCTTGCTTCAAATAATCTGAGAAGGCAAAGACTGATGTATAGATAGAGAGAGATAACAGAGAGGAGGGCAGCTACACGATGTGTTACCATGACATCAATCACGGTGCGGATCAGACGAGAGTCTCTGCATGATTTGACAGATTCATACCCACTTCAGTCTGTTTAGTAAAGTTGCACGTTACTGGAGAGCAGGTGTGTTTACCGCGTCAGTGTTGACCCGGATGAGTGACGGTTAATGTGATCCAACAGTGGGAGGACACGCCCTCGTCACCTGATCTCTCGTGTTACCTGGTTATGTGAGGAAAACACCATGGGAAAAAGAAAAAGGACATTCATTCCTGAAAACTATCTCCCCTTTTCTACTTATTAATGGGCCTTTTGTGGAGGGAATAACTTGCAGATAATGTGTCGCATAGCTGCGACCGGCTCAAATTAATACCTAACAAAGTAACAGGGTTTCCTCAGCTTTGCAGTTATGTTAAAGCAGAATATATAAAAGCTGTCACATATTCCATAGTTTGTGTCCTGTAGATGTTTTATGGTAAATACAGAACAGAATACACATGGCGAAGCATGAAACAGAAACGGTTCAGTGTCATGTTTTCAAGAATTTCCATAAAAGCAAGGAAAAGCAATAAAAATGAGATATTTGGCGCTTGCAGCCGGCGGGTAGAAACCAAGTGCTGGCTTGCACTTAGCTGGGTAAAGGTTAAATAGTCTTTGTGAGTCACGGATCAGAGCAGAGAGAGGAGAGATGGAGTGGGTTGAGGGTCAATACCAGCAGTGTGCATACGGTGGGAAAACGCTGGGAGGACTCAGGGAAGGAGAAAGCTGGGCAAATAGGTGCAGCGTGGAGCCATCTGCAGCCCTCCCAGGCACGGAGCCAATTACAATCTAAAGAATGTGGACCTGTTCAAATGTCATATTTCATGATGTATCTCACAAGCTTGTGTGTCCACGACATCTCCATAGAAAACCGTCTGATCATATTCATATCAAAAAACCAATTTCCTCTCGACATATCAGATGCAGCTTTCTGCTGAAGACTGGAATGTCAGTTAAATATTCAAGAAATCCTATTGCATGTTCTGAAAATGAGTGAACCTGCCATGTAAATCATTCTGTAAGTTGCATCATTGCAGCTTTTGAGGCAGAAGCCTCCAACCAGCACAGGTGAACAGCTGCTACATTGACACGTCGATCTAAACTGATTGATATGTTTTATTTTAAAAGTACAAGAAACCTGGATGCCATCAAAATGAAGAACTCTATGTTATATATTCTATAGAAAAATATTTTGAGACATCATTCAATTAGAGGCTTAAATTTGACAATATTCTGATTATAAAATACTGTCATCAGTCATCCTCTTCATCCTCCTGTTATGTAAATCGGTCCACAAAGTTAACAAACGTATCCTTCTTTCCTCTCAGAATGTATGTGGCAAAGCTGCCATTTGTTTAATCCGTTGTCCAATTCTCGGTTGCATAGTCTTTTTCCATTTTAATGCTATTAACCACTTTGCTTAAAAAAACCCACGTTGATAAATAACCATTCACACTTTGTATATGTACGTTTTCCAGGGTATAATCCCAAAATGAGGAAAGCGGCATCGATCGCAACCTCTTTCGATATTATTTCTTTTATAGTTTGTGTTAGTGCATTCCAAAAGGTTCCAATCCTTCTACATTCTCACATGCAATGCCACAGCATGCCTTTGTTTTCATTACATTTAGTGTATGGATCTGGGATATTTGGGTTACAGCTATTCAATTTTACAGGTGTAATATCTATTCCCATTAACCATTTATACAGCGAGCTATTGCACAGACTGATTCCCATTCCTCAATTAAGATATCAATTGAAGAATGTCAACTGACAATCAAATATCTTCCAAATTTGTCCTTAATCACACTTGTGACCCTAAAAGGTTCAGAGTTCTGGATTAGTGAAGCATCAGATGCAAAAGAGGATGCATACAGAGATCCTTGTCTTCTCATCTCCTGTCTATTTTAATGTTTTCCTCTTCTAAAGAATGGATCTCCTGTCAGAGAAAAAATTTTTTGATTCCAGGTATTTTACTTTGGTCATCACCTGTTTGATCTTTTTTTTGCCTTTTAAACCTCTACAATTCCAGGAAGCACATTTAATTTCCAATTGTTGTTTAATTTAATCGCGCATTTTAACAACCCATGCTTAAATATAACTGAGGGTAAAAATACAGCAACTGTCATCAACAGGAGAATGTTTTTAAGATGACGGTGATTAAAAAATAAAACAAAAAGTGCAAAATTCCAACATGAGAATATCTCCACTGCTCGGTTTTCGAAGGGCAGGTTGCAGCTTCTGTCCTTGCACGGCTGACAACGCGTTGATGGATGCTCTTAATTGTCTGAGGACCTGCACGTGTCCGAGCTCTGGCTTTCATACATGCAGCCTGCCTTGCTGCGTGGATCGTCGCTGTATATCTCAGCGATCTGAGGAGGAGCATCAAGGTTATCTGTCTCCCTCACACAACAAAAGCGAAGAGCACAGAAGCGAGTAGGTAATTTAGTCAAAAGTGGCTCAATTACAATCTGTTCCCTCGTTTGATCGGCGCCAGCTGCAAGCAGTCGCAATGAAGAACGCTTCACGGTAAACTGATCAGCAAAAAACAAAACAAAACAAAGAATAAATTACATTTTTCCTTTTAAATAACAACCTTGGGAAGAGCACTTCCAGTAAAAAAGTGGGGCTGTTGGCTGAGATCACACATCAAATTGCAATAAGCTAAAGTGCTTCAGCAGCAGCATCGCGTCACGCAGCAAAGAGCCAAGGTGAGCGACGCACAGCGCCGCTCGGGTGGGACAATACGCAGAATCGGGCATCCCCAAAAACAGCCGGCTCAGCAGTTTGAAGGGTGAAAGAGAGAGAAGAAGGCCGAGAGGCAGGAGTGGCAGAGCGCGCCCCGTCGTCGTCGCTGATGTGAAATGCCATTGACTTATACGGGCGGACGTCCAGACGCACCAGTGATGCTGAGTAAGAACAAAAAGGAAGTCACTTATTCGTACTGTAAGTCATATTTCCCGATGAGCAGTCAGCTGACTGTAAAAAAAAGAAAAAAGGGGACATTTAAGGTGATTAATGAAATGTTTATAACTGTGGAGGACATCAGGAAGCTTTATTGTCATTGCAATGAAATTTTAGATGGCACTCTCGTAAAAGCAGCGGAGTGGAAACTTTCACAATAAAAACCAGAGTGGCACGCTGTCTGTAGAGGGAAGCATATATATATATATCAAGGTGTAGGAAATAACGCCAGTTTTACCATGTGGTGTGTGTATTGCTCGCTTTAGGCTGCAAAAAAAAGGCTTAAAAACACACAGCAATATATAATTACACACTCCACAAGTCATGTGCAAACCCCTGAAGACACAATTTCCACTGGAGCTAATCTCAGCTCGCCATAGGGGCGGGGTGAAACTCTAACCTCAAAATATAGTTTTTCACTAATTGGAAAGTGGTAATGGATGGTTTTAAAAGGTGTGACCGTTTTTGAATGTTGGATACAGTTAATAAAAAAAAGGGTCAAAGCTGATTGGTTGAATTTTACCCTGTAAAAACATTTAGAATAATACTGTAAAGGTTTGGCTGACGCCCGTCATGAGATGCTGGTTCCTCAGATCAATTGGAAGTTGAGAGTGATAAAGAGAGCTGGTTAATGGCTTCTTTGACCTAAATCCTCAGCAATCATTTTAGAGCCGTGACAAAGATTGTGGGAGAAAGGGGGTTGGGGGGGTTATATTATTTTTAAGCCTTCTGCACAATGAATTAATCTGCCACCAATGTGAGCAACACCCCCCCTTTGTTTTCCATATTGTGCCATATGCCCTCAATATGTTTGATTTATGGTAGTTTTTTCATCTTATAAAGAGCCAAAACGTTGCTTTTTCTATGAAATAAGTGAAATATTAGTGTGAAGCACATCTCAACATTCCTTTTTAATGAAAAAGGGAAAAAGACATGCGGTAACAGGCTTAAAGCAGCGGCTTCTATTCAAGCACGAAACAGTGTCGCAGTGAAAATACCTTTAATTTGACTGTATATCAGTAGTCTCCAACCTTCTTTCCTAATCGCGCTGCTTTCAGAATCCTTCTTAAAAAGGCCAGTGATCACCTGTCCTATTTCTGAGATTACTAATTTCTACGAGCACTCAGAACCGAGAGACCTCACCAGCAGGATCTCCTCCCTCAGTTTTCTTTACCTCATGCAAATCTCAAGTTAAAAGCATCAAGCTGTCTCAGCACAGATGTTTAAGCATTTGCCATCCTGTTGCATTGACAATCACACCTAAGTCAGCTCAACAAGCGTGTCTGCATATGGCTCACTGTACAGCATTAAACCCGGCTGATACGTGGATGTGTTTCTACACTCAGAAAGTGACAGCTACTACCAGTCTGGCAACTCCTCTGATCGCACCCACTGTCCCATCTGTTGCCCACCTGATCCACAGAAACAACCAATCTGCAAGCAGAACCCCTGGTGGCATTCAAGAGAGCCTCGTAGCTTGGAGTTTTGTGTAATTATTGACCTTTCTTAGTCATTTAACTGTGATCGTGCTAACATGCACAGAGAGAATCGGCATTATGCGCATGCCAGCCGTTCGGGAGTGGTACATTAAGTCTCCTTTTAATAATCTCCAGCCTCTTGCTCTACTTCAGATGTGCCTTGGCACAGCTGGTCATCTGTGACTTTTAATCTGTTTTCATCTCTTTTTATTGAGCTTCCTCTTTCACTCGTGTCACCTTTCCCTGTACTTTATTCATATATGGTGAAAAATGCACATCACACTCTCACTAAAGTGACATATTTCAATTGTTTCCTCTTTGCTGTGTCACACATCTCGGTGGTGTAAAGACCTAAACGCGTCCATGACAAATCATTTGAACTTAGAACTCAGTTTGACGCCACACAAGTGGATTTGTTTAACTCTCCGTCCTCACCGTGCTCGCCCATCTTCCATCAATAACGATTTCTTCCAAAAAAGGAGAAAAAAAAAGCCAAACAGACAGCCATCTGTCCCATAAGGAAGGTAGAGGACAACAGCATCTGTTATCTCAGACGTCTATCAGCGTAACATCAACTTGTCCCCATTTTACCATTCATCAATCTTAAGTCAATGGTGCTGGTTTAATACGTCTCAATCTTCTAATGAAAACAACCACCCAAATGTGTTCAGCTATGAGCTGAAGGTCTGTATCAAAGAGGGAGCGGGGGGGGGGCATTCTCTGCGCCTCCCACCCCAAAGCCCACCATCATAGCTGCAGGGTGCTATTAACCCAAAATGAGCAGAAGGATCTGTGAAGCTAATTGTCTTCATTTGGTTCCACGGCGGCCGCGCGAACGTCTGCGCAGACTTAATAAATCCAGTCTGAGACGGAATCCAGGGACGTTTGTTATTATTTCATTAACATCTGCGCCTGCACGCTTTGTGGACAATGACTTAGTGAAACATTGTCTATGTTTATTAGTGACAGTAGCATTAATATGCAGTCTTATGAATACAAAACTTTATTCAAGTCCAAATTATTTGAGTAAAATAAGCAAATTGTTGGTTCAGAGTTTGGAGAAAGATAATTCTTTGTTTTGTGTACAAATGATTGCATTTTCTCCCATTTCATTGGGTGAACCCTCCAGACGTCCAGTCCATCAATCCACCTTTAAAACAACAAAAGAAGTTCAAGGAAATAAAAGCTGATACATGGTCACAAATCAATGTGAAATATGAGCAAGCTGTCCTCAGTCCTGATTCCAAAATAAAAAAAAAGCCTGAAGGCAATATTATGCGTCCCCCTCGTCTGGAGATTGTCCCATCACTTAAGGTGACAGAGGGCAGAATGAGAACGCACCTAAAGCCGCCGTTAAGCTCCGCCGCCCGACTCCCAGCCTAATGGGCCGTGGATAAATGAGGGGGGAACGGGGAGAGTGGCGACGACACTGCGTCTGCCGTGAGTAATGGCTCGGCGCTGGCTCCGCACCGGCAGTCCGGGGAGCCGTCACAGGAGACGCAAGCCGCGTCTTCCAGCGTGTCAGGAGGGGAGAAGCTGGCCGTGACGCCCACAGCGCGACCATGTAAATATCTGGTTAACAAAATACCACGCAGCATTATTACTATCTTTAAATGTATTAGAAATGTACCCACTACTTAAGAAGCCGTAACATGTTAAAAGAATATCTTTATTACTGTTGCACTCAATATGTTTGACAGGTTGAAATCACAGCTCTTTTCATAATGTGAAAAGCACAGGTGTGACTAACAGCAACACTATTTCCAAATGTGTTTTAAGTGGTGTTCGCTCCTATAATCTGCCATTCCTGGTCCAAATTAATAAAGGTCAAAAAGAGAAGAACACATGCAAATTGGCTTGGTTCTCTTGAAGGTCAAGCTGGCATTTTTAAATTGGACCAAAGGATTTACCCAGCAGACCCGTGGGGCACATCTAATGTACATTCTGCTACACAACTTTCTTTAGCAAAGCTGCTTTTTGAATAAAATGCATGCACGATTCATCCGTTCATCTTCCTCACCTGGAGGACCCTGGAGGAACATTCCCATTGGAAGACGGTGCACATGTGGGATTCTTTTGCAGAGGACTGAAAACAGCGACATGCAAATAATTACAAATCACTGTAAGTATCCGTCGCCCCTGAAAGCCCATCTGGTGACGCCTGTCTGGCCAGTTTGGATCTCTGCGGTCTGTGCTGTGATCAGACTTCATTCAGCTCCGCTTGTTCACTGTGAGCAGGGATCTGAATGGAAGCAATCACAATTTACATGAATGGGCCACACGAACAAATCCCATTGTTGTAACTAGAACAAAGTAACCTGACATGTGCAAAAAAAAAACCTGATTGCACAGGATTATACGCCTATGTGCAAGCCACTGTGAAAATAAATATAATTAAAGGGATGCAAAAAATTATATATTTTCTATGAAGTAAGAGCAAATTCTCCTGATTGCCTAAAATTTTCTATTTTATTTCACTTCTCAGACTTCACGTATAAACGAATACAGAACAAAATGCTGACTACAACTTCTTAAATGTAGGTTACAGGGCTGCTATTAGCATTTTCATGCAGATTCAGTACAACTCGGGAATAAAGTTTTCATTCACTGCAACTATAACAAAAACGAGCAGCGGGGAAACTACGTGAAGCAGCTCACTGGCTTAGATGGAGCGCGGGGTCAAAGTGAACACATAGCATCATGTCAGATTGTCTCACAGAGTGTTACAACAGCAGCAGATGCTGACTGCAAATATTAACGCTGCATGATACCGCTCACACGTTCGGCACGCAGTGCCACTCTTATCAACACCGCGGCCATTCCTCCAATTCATCACCTGTTTTAAGAGTCACATGTGCAGCCGAGTGGACTCTGTATCGTCAACAACATCGATGAGCGTCACTCAGACAAACGCAGTCTGACTCTCCCACATGCAATAAACACACCGCCGCACAGGAAAGGACAACTCTGCACGTGCAGTGGTTTAAATTACAGGTGATACAAGCTGTATAGGGATGGAATTAAACGTGAAGCAAAGCAACAAACATGCACAGACAGTTTACTCAGAGATGGGACTTGAAGTGGGCTGAAGCTGACAGTAACTTTCAAAGCAATCTGGCGATCTTTAATCTTTTTTTTCTGTGATATGTTGCAAAAAAGAGCAATAATGCAGGCTTGGAACTCTTGCTTGAAACTTAGTAGGTTGAGTCAATGCTGATTCACTTCCTGATCAAAAATCTGTTTATTATTTAATCTTTCTTTTGTTGAAGATCAAAAATACATATCACTGCACAATATGAACATACAGTGCAGTAAAAAAGCCAAGATAAAACAACAGTCTCAGCTTCAATTCTGACTTCTTATTGTGATAATTGGCTTTCCAGGACAAAAGATCACCACAGAATCGATTTTTAGCAGCGAATGAAATCTCCAAATATTGTAGCCTCATCTATCTTTGATTCATGGCCCATGATGAAAGACATATGGCTCCCTGTGGAAAAAAACAACTGCAAAATTGAGGAGTAGTTTGAAGGTTTGAAGGTTATCACAGAAGGAATAACCCTTGGAAGCCCGTGTTTTATTTATGACAGAATCAATAATCTGTTCGGATCACAATGAGAAATGGGGGGACTGTGCCCCTCTCCATCTCCATCCCTCGGATAAATGAGCGGGGGCCTCGGTGGCTCTGCACCCCTCCTTTAAGTCAAAAAAAAAAAAAAAAAAACACTTGAAATGATACCCGGAGGAGCCGAGCTGCAGCTGGCAGCATCTCCGGCAGACATCAAATAATCGGCTCAGCGCTGCGGGCCTGCACGCGCCGGCCGGCGGCACAGGCGAGCACAAAAACCCCCGCTGCCGCTGCCGCTGCCGCTGCAGCACCGGAGACACGGAACGCATCCATCCGACTCAACGGCCCAGCGTCAACACCGCTCTCCCTCCCTCCCGGTTCGCTTTGATGCTCGCTCCTCAAGATGCAGGCGCGCGAGCGCACAGACTGCAATGGGTCCGCGCGCCGTTCATCCTCTTTGCACAATCCACAGTTTAAGAAATAAAATAATAAATAAAAACCCACAGTCGGCGTCCATATTGCTATGATATGTGCACCTGTCGGTACCAGACAGCAAATATCACTGTGATGCTGTAGTAAATATAAAAAAAAAGGCAGCGAGGTGACACCTTCACTGCACCATTATTCTCGTGCAACATGAGATGAGACAATGAGAACGTTTCAATTCCCATGGTTTTCTGGAGGAAAAAAAAATAAGAATAAAAATGCTCAAACTCACCGATTTCTGCAGACCGGCTGCTTCTTCCCTTCCAGCCTGATATTGTGTGTGCGCGTGTGTGTTGATGCTGCTGGGAATGATGAGGTGTGTATGCGAATGAGCGCGTGTGTGTGTGTATATACGTGTGTATGCGTGTGTGTGTGTGTGTATGTGTGTGTGTGTGTGTGTGTGTGTCGGAGGGAACGTGCCCGGCTGGTGTGTCCGTCCCCCTCAGCCGCTGCTACAGCGGGCTGGAAGCTGTGGTCCACACGGATCCTCCGCTCTGAATCCGCACCAGCTCCCCCCTCCCGCCCCCCCGCTGTCAGAGACCAGCAGCCACGAAGATCGTCTCTGCGACAGACGACGCACTCCCACACGGAGGAAAAAACGATAATTTTCTATGAACTGGCTCAGCTTAAAGTGAGCCTTTCCTAATTATTTATCAATCTGATATTCCTCCTTCATAATTAAAATTTCATTAAAACCACGTTTAAGTAACATTCTCATTCATAATCATACAAAAGTATTTCTATTCCCTCCGAAAATAACAGAATTTATTTCAGTATTTTTTTCTCAACAGTATTCGTTTTTATTGACATTTAAAGAACCACAGCATCATGAAAATGACTATATCTTCGTTTTTTCTACAAAAGTAGAAACATAAATTGCTTCTTTGACGTCCACGCTGCTGTCAGAGAAAGTAAAAGTTGTCAGAGTGGGATGTCTTTCTCCTCCGTGGATCTTTCTGTCTCTTCCAAATCGGTGCAGGAAGAAAAATAGCTCGCAGCAACAGCGCCCCTGCAAAATGAGCGGCGACAGAGGGAACTGCAGACAGAAACAGGACACACAAACAATCACATGGGACAGGCACCAAGTAAGATTTCTGATGAACTGAAGGTGTTTTAGTTGGGAATAAGCAGTTTTTCATTTGTTTAGAGTCATTTTTATGATTGGACTCCCTCTGTCTTTTTTTTTTTTTTTTTTTTTTTGCTCAAGCAAATTTCATGTAGGTATATTTGAGTTTTTCTCCATTAGTTTGGCTCTTTTCTTGTTACATTTTCAAAACTCTAAGATCATTTGCCCAAGCAGTCTTACAGTTCAGTACAACACCATAGTTAACTTGCTAGAGCTCATATCTCTTACAAAACTGTTCACTCATGTTTCAAACCTATATTTCTTTCTTATGTAAATAGTCCGAGCAATCAAAATACAAAGATCCTTTTCGACAGCTTTGGCTCATTTCTCCAAACAGGCCAGACGTTCTCAACACTTTCTGTTCTCTTGTCAAAAACAACCTGCATGGTTCAGCACAACACCACGGTTCACCTGTCAAAGCTCAGATCTCTTCCAAACCAGTTCACTCAGGTGGCAAAACTACATGTCTTTTGCAAACCAATGGTCAATGCCCTCAACATGCTTCATCCCTTTGGCACTGTGTGAGCACTGAAAGTCAAAATGTTTAGATGTTTTGTAATAAGTCAGAGGAACATTAAAATATCCCTGACGTCCACCTCTCAGTCTGAGCCCTACTTTTGACAGTTGAACAGATGATTTTGCAGGTGGTGACTGATAAAATAAAATGATTCCGATATATTTTGGAAAGAACAACCATTGGACAGAGAATCAATCAATCAGTTTAGATCTACATGATATACTCACTTGGAAATTATACTAATTCTAGCCTTACTGTGCTTAATCGTTTGCAAAGATGCTCTGAGATACCAAGACATGTACTAAGACATTTCCAGTGTGATTAAAAGAATGAGAAATATTGTTCTGTTGTGAACAGTTGAAGGGTAGTTTGGAGATTTGTCCATGTTGCTTTGAGAATGTTGTTTCTGTTTCAAGAAATGAGCCAAACCAATGGATAAGATGGAATTTGTAGATGTGATTGAACAGTACAGATCATTTTACTAAAGCACATACACACAGATATTAGGGAAAATAGTTTAAAATCAATGAATCATCCATCTCCCACCTGGCACTGGAAACAACCCCAGCTAAAAGTCATCAGAAGTCGCCAAATTCAGCACTTACATTTGCATTTCACCCTAAATGTACCTTTGAGGAACAATTTATCTTCCTTGGTGCTTTGTCCAATTTGAAAGTGACACATTTGTGTTAAAATATGGACACGGAGGATTGAGTTATCAGGATGTACGGACTTAATCTATTTGAAAAGATAAATAGACATTTAATAAATGAAGCAAGCACAGATCTGTCTTTATGTATTTGCTAACAATAAATACACAGACTGATGACTAAAAAGGAGATGAGGAATGGAAGGCATGACAAATAGGCTACGAGTGCTTGTACAAAGCGGTCTAGTAGAAGGGAGGAAGGAACCAGGGGTCACAACAATATGTAACATTTGAAGGGTGAAAAACCTTGTTGAGATGAATCCATCCGTCCCTCCAATGTCCTGACCGAAGCTGTTTCGTCAGGCGAAGCATGCATGTTAGCATTAGGACATGCCTGGGATACTGCCACTGGAGTCATGGCCTCATGTTTCCTAACTTCAGAACAAGTGAAGACTCAGTCGCCTCTATGTGATCGTTGGCTTTAATGAAACACCGAACCCCAGGTGGAGAAACAGATCTTTGTTACATAGAGTTCAATTTGCTGTCTGGGAATGTTAATAGTGACTAAAACTAATGTGATGTGCATGTTCTGGGTAACTTCAAATGTCAGATGTCAGGCAGGTGTTTCTCAGCCGTCATCACCGGACAAGCGGCCTGTGCGCCCTCGTGCAAGGCAGTGCCGGTGTCAAACCCTCCACTGCACATTGCGTTATCATGACCTGCATCGCGGATTAACCTGCAGGTCCTTATTCTGCCTTGACAGCTGTGCGCCAACAGCCTTCACCAATCCCACATCAAGCATCTCCAGACGGGGCATGTCGGACACACATTAGGACTGTCAGCAGCGCCGCAGCCGTCAGCTCCACTAACGACCGGAATGTCTCAATCGTTTTTCATGGAAGTGAACTCGGCTTTCACTGCACTTCATGTAGTTTTCTATTTGTCAGGTCATCAGCGCTGCATTAAAACAGTCTGTTACGTGTGTGTGTGCAAGACGTCCAGAGACCTACCAGACCTGCACACCAGCCAGCTGATTTTAAAACATGATTGTTTTGTTTAAGCGCGACTATCTTTTAGGCAGATCTCGCTGTGGACTGACGCTGAAGAGACGGGCACAGGCAGTCCTCTCCTGACATTTATGCCGGGTAAATAGGATGTGTGTGTTTGTGCGTGCAGGTGTGTCTCCTCCCCCCACTAACCGACTGGCAGAGATCTGCGGAGAGCCACACCACTGTGTAAACTGTTGTGGCGTCTCTTTGAGACACAGCAACGGACAGACACTTTTTTTTCCCCCCTTGACATTGCAGACATACTGCAGGAAATTGTGAAACAGTCCTGTAGCATGTTCTTATTACTAATCCCAAACAGTAGAAGCTTCTATCTATAGGTCCACCAAATGAGATGAAAACAGTTCTGAATGGATTTCTACTTCACTTATTTGCAGAAGAAAAAGAACTTAACGTTTTTTCATTCTAGATCTACATTTTTGGGACGCTGCTGACTGGTTCTTGAGCAAACCTCACTCCAGAAATGTTTCCTTACCACATAAAAAGCCGCTTACTGACGCCGGGATGTAATATGGTGAAACAATGTCTCTTTGACGTTCACCAGACACACATTTCCATACAGTTACTGCTTACTGAACAGCCTTGCTCTCATCCTTTCTTTGTATTCTTGTGTCGGCCTCACACTCTTCCAACCCCACATGAACGTATTTATTGGTTGACTAGAACCCAGAGGTTGTGTTGTTGTGGGAAAGTGAAACTCTGTGTCCCAAGTGGGTGAGGCCGTGCTACCGCAGTGCATTTAAAAACAAAGTGAGACGTGATTAAACAAGCCGGGACGGCTTGTATTAAAGTCTCTTCACATGCCGTGGCGTTGTTTGTATAAGAAGATGGCACATCCTGGCACGAGGTAGGCCGACGAAGACATGGGCCAACTGCAGCAGCTTCAAAACAAGGCCAGCGTCATTCGATCCATTACATTTCCCGACTGACAAAAAAAAAAAAAAAAAAAAAAAACACATTTGAATGGATAAATAAAACACTTAAGCAAGCAAAAGAGTCGATTATATAACACGCTTCTGCCAGATTCGGGACAATTTTAGGCAAACGTGGGCACACATACATTGAGAAGATTGTGAATGAGGAAAAAGGAACTATAACGGTTGCTAGGGAACAACATAAGAAGACACAATCCGATTCTGCTGGAGGAGTGGGTGGAGAGACAGACAGCTCCTGCCACAACAAGCAGCTCATATTGCAGAGGTATGAACTACATATCTATATATGTAGGCATACGTTGATCAACATTGGTTGAACCAGTTACAACTCTGGCCACTTCAAAAGCAAAGCAGATTGTTCACGGCGACTGGTGTGACTGAGAGGAATGACGCTGAGGAATTTCAGGACATCTTCAATGGGATCGAAATAACAAAGCAGAAATCAGTGTGTGGAATTAAGAAAAAGGGCAATCCATCATAGGCAAACGCTTGGAATTCTTCAGTGTCGACTCTATTGTGCGATCAGTGGTAAGCGGCGCTTTGACAGCCGGATCTAAAGGCAGATAAACGTGACACACGGCGGACCACAGATCAGCGTCAGAGCTGAACCTCAGAGAGAAACACGCCAGGAGAACGTCTGCGACAAGGTTTTGACAACTGAGTTTTATTATTTCATGACATTTTATAGATTCTTTGCATTCCAACAAGGATGAAAAAGGATGGGTTCCAGGAAAAACCAGGATTATCACAATTTAAAAACAGTGTGTTCAATTCGCAAAGAGTTCAGGTAGGGAGGGTTTCCATCACTGAATGGCTCCAACTAGAAGACGCATGCTTTGCACAATGAAGGTTTTAAGAATCATATCCTTATACTTTAGTCTAAATTCACGTTAGATCTAAAAGAGTCTGCAGCATTGTTTTTGCAATTTGTCTGATTATGTTTTTTTACTGGGAACACTCAAAAGAAAAATTACTTCAAACATTATTTACATTGTTCCCGCAGCAGCAGGGAGAAGAATCATATCTTACAAAGTGCCTTATTTTTCTTTTTCAAACAGTATAACAACGAGGCAGTCATGTTTTAATTCTCACTGTGCAATCACGTACTAAATTACATCTTAAAGTATTCAACTTAATAAAAGTTCAACAAAAACGAGCCTGGAAAAACGATCACGCTGGCGTTTATTCTTCATTTCCAGACTCCCGCCTTTGTGCGCTTCAAATCCACTCAACTCAACACTTTTGGCCACTTTCATAAAACTTTCATTGATGTTCCAAAAAATGAATCATATTCCGTCTCCATCGCAGACACATTCTGTTCCATGTCACACATGAACACACTACTTATAGTGTTAATATGAATAAATAATCAGGTTTCAGTGTTAGGTAGATGAGTGATTGGACCTTGTAAACTTTGGGCTTTTCACTTTCCCCAAGATTAACCAAGTGTGCCCATTTTCATAATTTTCTTTTAAAATCTCCTGACCTTATGACCTTTTCTCGTCGTCAGGCTAACACTTACAGCTTGGACACGAAGGGGAGCCCCTCGTACATGTCGGCCTTGAGCTTGGCCCACTCGGCCAGTCTCTGAATGGCGCCCTTCTCCTGGCCCAGCACGCTGGCCGCCTTCTTCAGCTTGGCCTCGTTGCGCTCCAGGTAGCGCTCGCCCTCGCCCTTGAGGAAGTTCAGCTTCTCCCGGCGGCTCTCGTTCAGCGGGACGTCCTCGGTGATGTACGGGTTGAAGCGGAAGTAGGTGTCCGGCGGCAGGAGGGCGTCCAGCATGGTGTGCACCTCTGACGGAAACATGGAGGAGACGACGCTCAACTAAACTTTATAAATAGACACGTGCTGGGTGTCAAACACTTGTTGCGTGGTGTTACCCTCGGTGTCGGTGGCGCTGCTGATCACGTTGGTGAGCTTGGTCTTCAAGCTGGTGTAGGTCGTGCCGTTTTTGCCCATGGCCTCGTAGCGCCCGGTGCCCAGGGACAGCACGCACTGCAGCGGCGTGTTCGGCCACAGACACTTGCACTCGTGGATGGCCAGAGCTGTCGGGTTGTTGATCAGGAGTCCCCCATCCTGCAGGACAAAAAAACAAAACGATAAAAACACAATAATGAGCATATAGAGGAATCCGTGATGATCTGTTGGGGCAAATGAGGCGAGGTGGCCGTCCCAGAGGAAAGACGTGCAACGCTGGCGGACAGCCCTCTTTACTCTTTATCCAGAAGAGAACACGGAGTTCAGTGCTGAGTTGTTTTTTTTCAGCTCCTTGAAATGATCTAAGTCAGCATGGACCTATATGACTCTGACAGTTGTTTTAAAAATGAATTCGGCATCACTAATAAATCAGTTTTAGAACCTTAACTGATCGTTGTTTTATTTGCTTGCTCTCACACCAGGAACATCGCGTCCATTTACATTAAATAACGTCAGAGGGGATCATTAAAGAGCTGCTGACCTAAATGGTGCCGGCGCTGAGAGAAAGAGGACAATCACACAAATGGATGCCAGGACCGATTTAGTGCTTGGGCTGTTTCTCGGTCTTTCCCCAAGTCTGGATGTGGACCGCGTCCAAGCGCTGAAGCGTTTTTGGCTGGGATTAAAAGAAACGGCGAGTGTATCGCGCCATCTTTACCCCAGTGGAGCAGGGGCGAAGGTTAGCTCCATGTCTCAACAGGTTGAGCGGGGCTATAAGGTCTTCCAGTCAAAAACATAAGCTCCCAAAAGAAGTGGCATTGATCTTCAGAGTAAATGCTCTAAATAGGAGGCTTGACCTTTAACCCCAAGCTCTTAGCTAACTGAATCACAGTGAGCCTGGAACAGTCAAATTATGGTGATTAATAATTACATATATGTAATTAGTCTTACTTTAAGTCAGTGGACCTGATTTAGATTCGTTCTTAGGTAAACAACAACTATATGAGAAAAGATGAGCCCACAGAATGAAATGACAGTTTACAGATACTCATAGATGGAGATATTTTAAAGCTACAAAACGTAAAATTTGCATATTTTTCAACGTCTGCACAGACTTTGTGAATGTAACTCCGTCTTCTCAGTTTACATGCTGATTTATGTGCAGTTCTGATCCGTTGCAGCGGCAGAAGTTTCCTGTGAAATACCACCGCTCCTGCCGAAAACTGGAGTAGGAGTGAGACCGGTGGGCGGCGAAGGGAGATCACACTGTTGAGGAAACACACTGCAGCTCCAAGAGGAATGTGGAGCACAACAGACACGACTCCCTCAGTCTCCATCCGCACTGTTTACGGGTAACGGCGACTTTCTGAACACACGTGTGCAGACAAAATATGGAATGGAGCTCCGTCTATGTCAGTTTGATTTTCAGGAGTGAAAGTTGTGTTTTAAATAGTTGTAAATGGTTTGAATATCCTGCGAGAATTAAAGATCAGGCAAGCACAGCTGGAACTATTGATTATGATCAGCAATGGAGTGAAACACAACACAGGGCTCTCTGTTAAGGCTTTTGCTTTAGAAAATGGCAGGGGAGCGGTGGAGGGACAAAGCTAATTTCACTTAAGTAGGTTACCAAAATGAAGCGAAGCCTTGAGCGTAATTGCTGCTCATAAAGACCATCTAAAGATATCTGGCCTAATAATCAAACCTCATGAAATAAGACATTAGCAGCTCCGTCTGAGCAAAAGCAACATGAAAGTTAGACAAAAGGCCATACTTGCACAAAGTAAAACACATTAATCCCACATGTATTTGAGCAATTTAATGGATGGCTTAGCGGAGAATTACAAAATACATTAAAAGCCTGATTTTTATTCAGACCTCCTAGTTTGATCCAATCTACATTTGTCAAAGCTCGTCATTTATCATATCCTCCTACTGCTGTGAGTCAATAGAGAAAAGGTGCGAGCCTGCAGCAGAGCCAGAGTGGGGGCAAGGGGGCGGTCGCCCCAGGGCCCACAAGGTCATAGGGCCCCGTTTTATGTGACGTGTTCACATTTACTCGTAAACAAATAATTATAATAATATGTGCACTGCGTGCGAGAAGGTATAGGCATATGAGTGTGGGCTCCAATTTGCCAATTCTTACATTATGCCTGTCCTTGAACGCATCAGAGCTGTAAGCCAGCGCTGATTGGCTGTGCGGCATGAACCAGTTTTTTCTTTTGCACTTGATCTGAACTCTTTGGAGGGAAGTTAAACAGTATGCTAAACACTATGCTAGCCGCTAGCGGTACTACCCAAAACCTAACGTCGGAGCCATTGGTGAGTCAGTGAAACCTTCAAAAATCTTATCTTTATCAGAACGCTGTGGTCTTAAACACCTGGCTATTTGAATGTGCCTTGTGTTGCTCTCAACTATAAGAGACCGCCGAGTCTATTTTTTTTCTAATATACGTGAATTCCAAAAGATATAGATAGCTGTGTCTTTATCTATCTGAATAGATTGTGTAATTTTAGACCAGCTGTGTTCATTTTATATTTAAGCTGTATCAAAGATGGTACAGATTTAGCCAGTGAGTTTTTAATCTGAATTTTCAGCACCATGGACAGCGAACGCTCTGAGATTGACAGCTGTCACTCAGGCTGCGTGTGTGTGTGTGTGTGTGTGTGTGTGTGTGTGTGTGTGTGTGTGTATGTGTATTTGTTCTTCAGAACAAGTTTGTGAACTAGTTTGTGACTTTATTCTGCTTTCTGAAGCATATAGGTTTGCTCTGCTCAATAAAGTGAGCATTAGTGTGTTGTTTGATGGTAGCATGAGGGATTGTTTGAATGGTAAAATTATTATCATAAGGGCCTGTGGAGAATGCTCCGCCCCCTCTGTACTGAGACCTACGCTCTGTCTCTGGTGCAAGCATCCATGATTATACAGCCATTAATCAGAGCGACAATGAGTGAATCGGAAACAGTTTTAGGATTGAAAGTTTGTAAATCAAGAACCAACAAATCAAATTATCAGTGATGAATTTATACTCACTGTCTACAGCAGGGCTACTCAACCCTGGTCCTTGTGGGCCGCAATCCAGCATGTTTTAGATGTTTCCCTCTTCCAACACAGCTGATTCAAATGATCAGGATC
Source organism: Salarias fasciatus (assembly GCF_902148845.1). NCBI lineage: Eukaryota > Metazoa > Chordata > Actinopteri > Blenniiformes > Blenniidae > Salarias > Salarias fasciatus. The sequence goes on along the minus strand of NC_043761.1, from coordinate 10,435,234 downwards.
GTTATCAGCCTGATCATTTGAATCAGCTGTGTTGGAAGAGGGAAACATCTAAAACATGCTGGATTGCAGCCCACGAGGACCAGGGTTCAGTAGCCCTGGTCTACAGAAAGCTCATTTCAGACACACACTGGCCTGACAGACAGCCTCCTACTGGACATTCTCTTTCATGTGGAAGTGGAAACTCTTTCTCTCCCTCCCAGCGAGGCGAGCCAAGTCACAGGAGGACAGAGCTTTTGATGTTTAGGGGCACAGACCAGGTCTCGGGACTCCCTCCATCTAACTCTATTCACTCCTCCTCTATCCATCCGACTCCTGACAGCCAGGACAGAGGATGAGCCAATTAGGGGACGCTTTAATAGCTGTGTGGGCTGGGAAAGAGCGAAACAAATCTACACCCACACAGAATCAAGTGCGGTAGAGTCGGTGTCAGTGAAGGCAGCCTCTTAGAACAGTGCATTTATTCGTAAAATCTTATGAAAATAACTCTCTCAGACTCAAATACTCCACTCAACACATGACCGAGTTGTCTATTGTGAGTCTGCTGGACTGTTTGCACTACTACAATCTGACATCCTAAGCTTTATAAGTAAAGATTAAATTATATATAACTTGTTGATGTCTCTCAGTTCCACACTGTACCTGGTGAAGGTCTTTTCCCAGCACAAATTCCTGGAAGTATCCCGGCGCGGCAGACGAGGCCCTGATGGCCTGCCACATCTTGTGTTTGCAGTCTCCGAGGTAGTGGGATCTCACTCCTGGCATGAGCCTGTAGTTCCTGAACACAAAGGCCTTGAGGGGCAAGCCTCTGTTCACGATGGTGCTCACTGCCGCCACCTGGTGGATCAAACGGGACACGTCAACCCATCCATCAGACCACTGGACACTGCACAGTTCATAAGACATGTGACTTACTTTTGGGCAGTTTGGATCTCGGGCGCTCTCAATCATACTCATTTCTCCCATCCGTTCTCTAGAGGACAGAAAACACACAGCCGGCAAATCAGATCATCCTCGAATGGGAATAGAAAGAGAGGTTGGAAGTAATATAAATCCATTTGTAGACTGACTTGAGAATATTTTCCCAGATTTCACTGTCATAGAAAGCGTGGCTCCAGCTCATCTTCACCGTCCCGACGATGACGTTCTGGTTGAAGACGTCCGAGCCCAGCTTCCTGTACATGTCCTCACACTCTTCCAGGGGGATCTGAAAAATCCCCAACATGAAGGCCAGGATGGCACCTAAACACAGGACGGGTCACATTACAGTCAATGGACATTACAGAAATGAGGATTCAAATCACGGTCAAGGTGAAAGAAAACCAGGTCATCTTATACCTGTGCTGACGCCACAGATGTAGTCGAAGAGCTGGTGGATTCTTTTTCCTGTCATGTCCTGCAGTTTCTGGAGAGTTTGCAGAGCCAGCAGCCCCCTGTGGCAAAACACAGAATAACACGAGTACAATTTCTGACATTACAGTACAATATACACTAATGAACTCACATCACACACAGCAGCACAGTCTGGTCTAGATGGATTTATTTATTTATTTTTTAACGGGAAACTGCACCTTGTTCCTCCTCCATCGATGGACAGGACTCGGATCCCTCGGCCTTTCACGGGTTCAGAGTAGCCGACCAGCGCCAGAGCTTCTCTCACAGCAGCCTGAAGTGGAAGGTCTCTGCCCTGACGCAGTCGCAGCAGGCAGGGAAGCGCACTCTCCTTAAAGGAAGATCACACATCAACAGTCACAAAACACATTTTAGGACTTTCATGAACATTTTTGGATGGAGGAAATCTTTCTCGTGATGGAATCTTGTTTCCTCAACCTGCTGTAAAGATCACACAAGATACATAAAACCAGGAAAAGAGAGCAAATAGCAGCATTTCCATTATATTGGTGCACACTGCACTCAACCTAACACAAGAAAAGAAGCCGCGAAACAGTTTAAACTTACTTTGATGGCCACACCGCGGGTCTCAGGATACTCCAGCAGATGGTAGCTGAGCTCTTCAACTCGAGTAGTGAGGAGTTTGGCATCAGAGACTTTCTGCAGGCGTTTCACCAGAGCTCTGGTCCGGTTGTCCACACCCACTCTGACTGTAATCTGCACAACAATTCAGATGATGAAAAGCACGCAGACAGAAAACCCGGCATTCAGTCACTGGCTGAGTTCAGCATCTCACCTTTTCCCTTTGAATCACCAGCTGTTTGGCTTTCTCGGCGTTCTCTTCACTCTCCGCCTTCTCGGCTGCTTTGTCCACAACCTGCTCATCCGCAGAGGTTTTATCTTTCTCACCTCTAAACTTGGGGACCAGAGGGGCGATGTAGCTGCCGACAAAAGCCTGAACGCTGGGTCGAGGGTAGGACAGGTACTGGGTGAATCCCTTTTTAGGAGGGGTTGGCTGAGCTACGCTTTGACTTGCAGAGGCTTCTGAAGGAGGGACGTTGCCAACAGGACTGGACTTTTCTGATGGAGCGGGCGGTACAGGAGAGGTAGTGGGTGCTCCATCGCTCTTAGCCACTGGGGACAAAACAGGAATGTGTTGCTCTGTTCTTTGAGGGGCAGAAGAAATTGGATCCGGAGGAGGAACATCCTCTTCTCTGCTCTGCTGCTGCTTGTTGTTTCCATCTTCCCCCTGAGGGTTGCTGCCAAAGTAACTATTGATGTGATGGGACAGGGTCTTATAGGTCTCATCCATGCTGGATAGAGCTGTTGGGTGGAACAGCTGCATGGTTTGTTTTGCCACATTGGAGGAGGAACCTGGTGTGGAGAGATTTGCAGCTGAAGCCAAGCCGGACTTCTTCGTCACAACAAAAGGTTTTTCTGTAACCTGCGGGCATGGCTTCTCCGACTCTTCCACAGCTCCACTCTTTTCACCACCTTCTTCCTTCATCGTGTCAGGAGCTGAAGCTGCAGCTTTGTTGTTCGAAGTTACGGCCTCGGCTTTGACCAGAGCCTTTTCTGCGCCGTCCGCTGCGGCACCGCCAGGTTTCAGACGGGAGAACTTGGAGATGAGGTCGGTGCTGCCTACTGCCTTGGTGACACTGTCCAGTGTGGTCCTGAGTCGCGACATCTGTCCGCCAGTGCAGCGCTGACTGTATCAAGCAAAGTAGCAAGGGTTCGGTGTTTGTGTGAAGAGATCCGGCATGCTGGCAGGTTTCCTGCCATGGGCTACAGTGGGTTAGGGTTCATAGTGGAAGAAAACAGGCTTGGATTGCTGCTGCTGGGCCAGTCTCTCCTGAAAAGATGCAACAGAAATAAGAAAGATACAGTTAGAATAGGAACATCTAACAAAACCAAGATTTTGAACATAGAACACAAGCATATTTATGATATAATTAAAGGAACACTTAAATAGAAATCAGTGTGCAACAGATTGCAGGACTCTTTTTTTTTTCCATAATATAGCAGACATCAACATTTCAGTTACTCCATTGCTTCTACAGCAGTGATCCAAATGTTTGATTTCACACAGGATTTATGTGAGATGCCCTTCCTTATAAAACCAAAGAAATTGTGGGGTAAAAAGTCTTGTTAATCACAGCAGTGATGAGAACAATAAAATGTGTGTTTGTCTTTTAGTGATGGCCATTAATGGACTTGTGCCCTATCAGACCACTACCTTGCCTTTCACCCAGTGCCAGCTGGCACTGGCTCCACATCTCCACATCACTGATCTTGATAAGACATGTATAGAAGGTGGTCAGATGGTTGTGGATGAGATAACTTCAGTGTGCATTTCATTATTTGTTTGTTTTTTTTTAACAGTGACAAGATAACAACCTGGACCATGGTCATTGAGGTTTTGATAAGAGTGACATGGAGTCAAATGTGTAATTTCAAGTGTGGTAAGTGAAACCGAGGCCAACAGAGGGCTCCACCTGACTTCCCTCTCCTCTTGGTAACCATAGAAACAGCTCAAACAACACAGCAGACGCAGTTTTCAGAGTTAAATTGACGTTCACTCAGTCGATTTGAGGTTTAAAAAGAAGCTGAAATGAATCGAGACGCCTGTGATGCGACTTATGCAGCCGAGTCAAGTCATCTAGTGAAAGCTGTGCTGGAGAGACACCGCCTGACCAGGCAGCAGGACGATCAGCACCCGGATAAAGAGGCGAATATCCGCTGGCCAGCCTGTCAAGACTTCACAGTGGAAGAGGGGAAGAAGCACATCGCTTCGTACATCCAAACATGGGAGCTCCAAGACCGCTGGATCTTCAGTCTGGACTTCCTCTACTCCACCGAGGAGGAATACTGCACCCTCTATCATTACAGGGCCCGATTCAGCACCCCGACACCGCAGAGGCCGATCCAGGGGACCGCCAGTGTTTACTTCGCTGTGGACGTGTCTAAAGTGAAGCCTGGGAGCCTGCCGGTGCAGGTTCACTTCGTGGTGGAGTCCAACCGGCTGGTGCACACGCCGGGGAGCACCAGCTTCAGGGAGAAGTGGCTGCAGGACGTGATCGAGGGCAAGACTCTGCTCGAAGGAGCTCTGACCTTTTAACGAAGACTCTTTGTTTGTTTTCACTGTTTTCTGACTGATAACCTCGTCACTTCGATCGACAGTGAACAAGCTAACCGCACAAAACCCCTGTCATCTTTACGTTTCTCACCGGGTAACTTTGGGTACAAATAAGCTACAAAACGAAACCAACCACATAATTAAACCATTCACGGATACTTGATGAACAGATTCGGCTAAATCTCACTGTACTGATGTTGAAAGCTAACACGCTAAACAAACAACTCCGGGTGTTTAACACCGCCAATGTATGGACATACTAGTGTCGGTGAGCGTTCACAATTTCAAACAAATGTCATCTTCTTACCTGATAAAACACAGAAATGCTGCTTTTAATCACCACTCCACGTAAGCCTGGCACAACCCCGATATGAATGAGTCCAAAGTTAGATAAAATAAACAGGAAGTTGACAGGAAGTGACGACATAGGTCGAGTTCAAGGGGCAGTGTCTGATGTTGACCACTAGATGTCGCCACATATGTGCAACAAGACTCAGAACTCCATTTGAACAGTGAAAACAGAATCATATACTCAAAATTCAGTATACCTTACAAGTTTATGCATTGACATAAGGCCGATTAAATTAAAATGATGCTAAAGTCAGTGATTTTCCTTCAAATAATCTTAATTGTACATTTTGTAACCACTATAAGCAATTTTCCAATAGCTAAAGCTTTATTTAGTTTTGCTAATAAAATCTGATTACTGGAACACAGGGGCATTTCTATGTGAACCTTTCAGTTAGGTAAGGATAGTATATGGTGTGAAGAAACAAATGAAGAGCTTTCTTCACACTGAAGAAAATGCAGTTCAACATTAATGGTCTTAAGAACTAATTAGAAGTAATTCAGTAATTGCAGTATTACCATTTTCTAAGTAGCAGTAGCATTATGATCAATATTATTATTGCTATTAGAACAGAATAAAATGAACAGCATATAACATTATTTAATATTATGTAATTCATAATAATACGATAATTCACATTTGAGTTTAAGTGTGAGAGTTCACATTGTCTGCAATTCCTTGTAAAGCATGTAAAAACATATCAATGGGTTGTTTTTCGTCCTCTTTTTTTTAATAAGTTCCTTTTATGGGCCTGTTTGTTGTTTTTTCATCTGATTCACTTGTCTGGAATGAACTCCATAAATGAAGGGTCAGCACCATGGAGCGCGACAAGAAGTGGCTGTGAAGTGTTGCAATTCACAAGCTATGAAAATCAATTAATTACACCAGAATAACACGTTAGTGTCCAATCAGCCTAGACTTATGGTGTCATAAATTTACAAAGGTACCTTAATCCTCTATTCAATCAGAAGATGAATAAGAAAACACCCCCGTTCAGGCTGACAACTCATCACACAACCAAAAATAGCTCGGAAACCACCTATTCACATATTTGTTTAAGCCCTTTGCCAATCAAGGGCTAAACACAAGCCTTTAGTGTGTTGAAGGATTGCTGGAAAACCTGGAGGAAACCCATAAAGGCATGGAGGAATATGTAAACACACAGAGAAAATGCACCTGGACAACATTAAATCTAAGATCACAGAGCTAACCACAGCATCTCCAATCAGCCGTCTGATTTATGAATGAAATGTTTCAGCGACCAAAACTTCAAGCGTGCCTTTCCCTGAATAGAAGAAATCAGTTTAACACACCGACCATGTGAAGCCAGCTGATTGCTAACTTGATGAGCAGTTTGTGCAAAAAGGCATCTTAATCCTCTGTTAATATTCACTTCCTTTCTTCACTGTGATGCACACGTGAGGGGCAACGCTCGCTTTCTTTTCAACAAAGAGGATTAGTCACTGAGGTGATGGCAGTCTTTAGAAAACAAATGCCCACTCACCGCATGCTGACCATCATGATTACACATTTCATCAAAACTCACATAAAAAAGGCACTCTTAAACATCACTTAAATTATGTGGGCTTGATTGCCATTGTATTTAAGGTTCTCTGAGAGCATAAAGGTCATTTTCACAATAATGGCTGAGGATTAATACTTCAGCTGGTCATGATAATAGTTCCTCCAGCACAGACAGATCCAGGCAGATGACTATCTTGGTGAAGGTTAATACATGCGGAGCTGCTTTCTCAACAGGACCTTGTTCATCCAGTGACAGCTGAAACAGATATGTGGAGAACATTTTACCTGGAAAATTACCTCTTTATCAATACAGGGATGACTTGACACAAAAATACATACCTTTGAGAAAACTGGATTTTTTTTCTTTAACAGTGGGAACTCAAGATGTTGCAAAAAGTGCCAAGAGGTGGAATGAGTGGACAATGTCACTGACTCACTTCTCAAACAAGAAACCTATTATTAAGATGATGTTAGTGCACATTACTCTAATTATACATCTCACTAGCCTGTTTAGAACTGTAATGGTTGAATGGATGGACAGTCATAATGACGGCCTGTCTCCTTTATGTTATTCTGCTGCGGCAGAGCTCACAACATCAATAATATCTTTCACATTAAATGTAAGTCCTCACGATCAAAAACTAGGGTGGTTAGAACGTGCAGTGTGCACATTGAAGAAGAAAGATTGGCTAGTTAATTCCTGTGCTCACATGCAGTTCAAACAGATTTTTAGATGGATAACCTTATCTTAAAGTACATACAGTTATCCTCTCCTCCCTGCGTCAGTTAGAAATAATAAATAAATTAGTAACACCTGACTTCAGTATGGAACAATAGTTTACCTACTGTGACTTAGATTTCTTAAACTGGCTCCACATTTTAAATGTCAAAGCTTTTATGAACACAGAAAAGTCAAGTAGAACTACAGTCTAGTTCAACTCGAATGCCACTGCTGTGTAATTTTCCCCATCAGCTCCGTACTCCCTCACTCAGCCTTTCTTTCAAAGCTCTCCTTCACAAGACCTGCCAGAGCTCTGAGACAGCCATACAACTGGAATCAATTACCGTGAACACATGCATTTGCATCTATTGTAAGCTGAAAGTGGACTGAAACTTTGAAGACAATAAACAGATACCTCACACATTATAGACATACTCTGAGTGCCGGGTTCAATGTGGCAGAGATGGACCACAACAAGTAGTGATTAAAGGCACTTATAGAATCAATTCCATCCATCTTTGAGTCAGAAATATTGTAAGAAAGAAGCTTTCTACAACACAACTTTTCCCAAATGTTCTTACATTCCAGCTGGGGGCCCAAGTCACAGATGAATTTAGATTATGAGGGTGTTTTCTTTCAAGTGATGCTGAAGTTGGGATGGTTTCAATTAGAGGATCTGGAGGCATTAGAGCCACTGTGGAACAGTAACTCCACACTTGATGCATGTGCACTGTAAAAGTGTCTCACAGTTTGCTATGTTAAAGTATTTGAGTTTTCCGGTAAAACGTTCTGATGAACAGAACTTCTCTTTGCTGCTGAATCTTGTTTTGATGTTGAAATAATCTTCCAAACATAACTTTAAGAATAATTACATTTTCCCTGAATGTGATTTTATCTTTAAGAGCTTCAGTTGTTGAATAGATTAATTTTATTTGAGGGACCCAATCTGGATTAATTTGATCTTGAGTGATAAACCAGTGACAGGGCCACAAATAACTTGTACATAAGCTCAAATTCTTCCGTTATTTCAGTGCATCATAGTGAAAAATACAGTAAAATATCAAATAAAAAAATTTAACATTTCATTTGGCGATAATATTCATTTGCATTTGTTTTTGGGTACTGAATTAGGCATACTTAACATATTATTTAATTAATTAATTATTTAATTAAGGGATATGTTGTATTTTCTGTTTACTCTGTTCAGTGTTTAAAATAAAGGTTCCGGTTTTGGATTGTTTGTAGTACTTAATTGAGAAGTGCACCGGGGTGGAGCCGGAGTGAGAGAAAGCGCGGGAGCACAGTTAGAGTTTGTGTAGTGAAGAATAAAAAGTGCTGAAACCTGTCCTGCCGTATTGGAGATATATTGCAAAACTAACGCCGGACACAAGATACTTGTAACCCGCTTAACCCACTGCCCTGGAGACGGAGGAGACAGCGACTACAGACTGGTAGCAGCTGGTTTATTTGATATTTTTATTTGCTCGTCTTCGTCTATGCTAATTAGCCAAGGCAGTCAACGACTGTGTGAAACTTGTAGGGCTGAAACGATTCATCGAATAAATCGAATAATTCGAATAATTCGATTATGAAAAAGCTTCGAATTAAATTCTGTTGCTTCGAGGATTCGTTTATTAATTGTGTACAGTGAAACTACCGTGAAACCGCTAGCGTGTAGCGCCCGGAACTAAAGTGCAGCATGTTTCCGCACGAGAGTGTAAGCCGCACGGACATGTCGGAGCAAGCAGATGGAGCACAGCGCGGTGAAACGACGCGAGAAATGGAGCTATGGCGTCATTTTAGTGCCAAAATTCCGCGCGCAAAAAAATCATAATCGCGCACAGTTAAACCACTCTGTGTGCGCTCGCGATGCCTCTCCGCGCGCGTGGTCTATTTCTGCGCACACGCGGTCACTTTTTACGTGCACGACATCACTTTTTGTGCGCGCGACATCTCTTTCTACACGCGCGGTGACATGTCTGAGCTGTCTGCTCGCGCGGTGATGTTGAGTTTTGGCACTCAGGGGGCGGGCTTTGAGTTGACGCCACTCAACCCCCCTCGCCTTTGTGATTGGTTGCTCTAAACATCTACTGTCTTCAAATGGGTCTATTACTTTTGTGACTTATGAAACTTATCAACATATCACCTGCTCAAAACAAAGAAAAAAAAAAGCAAAAGTACTTCACTGATCCTGGCATAAAATCAAATGAAATCTGAGAGAGAGGGAAAAAGACAGAAAAAAGGAGAAAACATTTACTATAAATTTAGGATAGGTATAATTGAATAACATATAAACTAAACAACATAATTAAATAGAGTTTAAATATTATTTTAAGACAGATATAATCAAATAAATATAGACTAACAGATATGAATTAGATATAATTTACATATAAATCTAAGACACATATACTTAAAGGTATAATACAACATTTTCTCGAAAAGACGAAGCCCCACGTCTGTTACTCACTTTTTGAACGACGCGCATGCGCCAGACCATCCGCCCGGCTCTCCTGCTTCTCCCAGAAAACGCGGAAGTGTACGAGCGCGATCTCCTCTTCTCCGGCGTGCACGGCTCTGTACAGTTTCTGCGATCCGCCTCGCTCATAAATAAAGCTTTTTTTTCCGAAACAGCTACAGTTTCATTATGTCAGACTCGCCATCGGTAAGTACGAGCTCAGAAGCTCACCGGCTACATAAACACTCTGAATGCGCATGCGCAAAAGGGAGAAGCTGATTGGGCGCAAGCACGGACAACCGCCTTACGAAAGCAGCTCGTCAGAATGATTGACAAACAGACCCACCAATTATTTAGGTGATCCACCCGGAAATCAAAATGTTGTATTACACCTTTAAATAAATAACAGATATACACTAGCAGATACAAATTAAATGTAATTTTTTTTAAAAATCTAAGAGAGATTTATAATTAGATGAATAACCGATATACACTAACAGATATAAAATCAAATATAATTTACATATACATTTGAGACAGATAGCCTTGATGGCTCCATGAAGACGTTTTTATTTGTTCTTTCGCCTCCCAGGAAACAGCCAGGTCTCCTCCACAGTAATCAAATCACTGTATGGAGGTTATGTTATGTGAATTTTACTCCTCAATTTTCCAATTCTGCCGCCAAACGATGACTACCCGCCCTACTTAACCTCTGATTGGCTCTGACCGGAAGACAGTAGATGTTTAGAGCAACCAATCACAAAGGAAAGAGGGGTTGTGTGGTGTCAACTCGAAGCCCGCCCCCTGAGTGCCAAAAGGCAACACCACCGAGCGAGCAGACAGCACAGACATGTCACCGCGCGTGCAGAAAGAGATCGCGTGCGCACAAAAAGTGATGTCGCGTGCGTAGAAAGTGACCGCGCGCGCGCGGAGAGGCATCGCGAGCGCACAGAGAGTGGTTTAACTGTGCGCGATTATGATTTTTTTGCGCGCGGAATTTTGGCACTAAAATGACGCCATATGGAGCTGCGTCAAAATACAATTGAAAACAAATGGGAACGCGCGTTCCACCAGCGACGAGACGTGGACGCGTCGGATGCGGCGCGTTGTCGCGACACGTCAGACGCGTTTTTGCGGCACGTCGGGGCGTTGAAGAGTAGAATGAAGAAAATGCTGGCAAAAAGGAGGAAGGACAACAAACAAAACGCCAGAAAATGTCAGAAGTTTGGGACAACTTTAAACGAAAAAAAGGGAAGAGCTCGGTGCAAAGTTTGCACTGCCAAGCAGAGCTGGCGTATTATAACAGCACTATGTCCATGCTAAAAAAAAAAAAAAAGTGACTGTATTCTGAAATTGTTGTTTTGCACTCCTTTGAATGCACTTTAAAATTTTAGGGCAGCTGTCAGTTTAAAAAGGTGAATGTGCTGTTTTGGACTCAGCCTGAGTATTATTAATTTTTGTTTGTTTTTTGCACGAGACAGATGGCAAATTAATATCAATAGGAATTGTTTGATAATACTGAATATTGCCTGCCATACTTGAAGGGTTCTTTAATAATCAGCTTTCAAGTGCTTTTTTTTATAATGAAGGTAAGGCCTTAGCCCTCTATCAGGTATTCTATTTATTTTTTATTCAAATAATCTGTGAATTTAAAGTGCAGTGTTCATCCTAGCAATGAGTTTAATGAATTTTACTGCAAGCATTATTAGTAGTTCATTTTTTTGTCCGTGGTTAGTTGTATGCTTGCCAAAATAAAATAAAAAGAAATATTTAAAAAAATATATAAAATATAATTTATCCGATGAATCGATTAATCGACCAAATGAATCGATAGATTAATCGATTACTAAAATAATCGATAGCTGCAGCCCTAGAAGCTTGCCTGGACAATAAACAATTGTAGTCTGCGGATATTTTTGTGTGGACCCAGAGTTTCTACGTGGTCGTTTTAGTTGGACAATGGATATTGTAAGCAGCATGTTGTGGCAGCAGCTGCCAGATGAATGAGCTGTTTTTGCTTCATTTTCTTTTTTTTTTTTTTCCCTTGTCCTGTTCGGCAGCTGGGGCGTGCAATATTGTATGATTGTAGCCTTTTACTATCCGAACAGATTTTAATGTTAGCAGCAGGACGAGACTGAGTCTCCTCCTGCTGCTGCCTTTATTTAAAGCTGGCATCCGGCATGGCTGCCGGACAGGACCGGGACGGAAACGCTCAGAGAGCAGGGACAGAAAGAGAGAAAGATAAAGAGAGGGAGAACGGGGGGGGGGGCACAACCTATGTACAAAGTCACAATACAAAACAGTGTTGTCGACGCACCACACGCAACCAAGAACAATCCCAAACCCCAATCAAGACAACACCAAAACAGAGCCGACAACCAACACAGAAAATTACAGAACCATACATACTTTTTTTTTTTTTTTTTCCAAAACATATTAGTGAACAGACCATGCCACAAAAATAAAAGGAGGTGTAGGGGAGGAAGGAAATGCAAGGACACCACAATCCCTTTTTTTTTTTTTTTTTGAATATAGCTAGTCATAACTAGTAGTAAACTCGGGGCGTGCATCAAGAGAGGTCTGCTACAGATCACCATTAGTCTAACCACCACAAGAAGACAAGGTAACTGAGTATGTGAAGAGTGATTAAAGATCAACGTGATCATGTGAATATGATGGTGACAGTAATGGTGATAGTGATGGTGATAGTGATCATGCATATATGACCTCTGACCCCTGAGAAGGCCAGAAGCAGGCCAGAGAGGCCCTCAGAGCCCAGACAGCCGGCGGTCATCACAGAGCCCGGATCCAAGCCGCCCCCCCAGGCAGACGCCCACGCTCCGGTCCAGAAACGGGGCAGAGGAAAGCCCCGGCCGGGGACCCCGGCAGCCCCGGGGCCCGGGCCCCACGGAGCCACGACCGGCAGGAGCCGGTCCAACCCGGGCGCCGGACACCCGGGGCGGGCAGGGCCAAGAGCCCAAGGTCCAAGAGCCCAGGAGCCAACCCCCCATCCAGGCGGAGGGCCATGACCCACCCGGGAGAACCAGCCCACACGGGCGGCTACCCACCCCAGGCCAGTACACCCCCCAGCGCTCCGGCCACGCACCCCGAGATCCAGGGCACCCCCCCCCTCCACCCCCCACCCCCCACCCCCACCCCCCACGACCCCCACCAGGAACCCACCCCCCCGTCCACCACCCGGCCCACCCCTCCCACCCCCTGTCCTCTCCCGCCTCACTCCCCCCCGCCCCAACCTAACACTCCCACTCACTCACTCATACTGACACTGACTTGCTTCATTTTCAAACTTTTGTAAATGCAAGACAACACCTGTCCGAAGAACCACTGGAAGTTTTTGCTGCAGAAATTACAAGACTAGTACTGGAAGCATTTCCCAACTATGGAGAGACAGCCATTGCCATGGAGTGCTTCAGAAGATTTGTTGCTGGACTTGAGCCTGTGCTGCAATCTAAATGTCATGAACATGATGCAGCTACACTTGAAGAGGGTTTGGCAGTGGCATGGAAATGTGAACGCGCTCAAGAGGCTTAAGACTCCTTCCACCTCCATCCACAGTGAGTACCATACCGTATGCTACACCTCCTGTGCCCAGAGAAGAGCCGCTGTCTGCTATGGTGTCTGCAAGGGTCCGCGCGCAGCCACGCGTTGCACGTACGCGCAGCTGACATCGCACACCCGGCCTCGCAATGTACGCTTGGGCAGTCGCCGCCATGTTGGAGTGAAAACAAACACTCAGTGCTGTAGTCGAGACCACCTTAACCGAGACCAAGACATGGCCGAGACCACAGTGTGTCGAGACCGAGACAAGACCAAGACTTTGAGGGGTTGAGACCGAGTCAAGACCGAGACCAAGACAAATTTTACTTAACTATTTTATTCAATGCTTATTCATTAGTTTTCAGGTGAGTGTGAGGTTGCCTGTAATAAACTTATCTGCAACTAAAGAACAATTCAACTCGTCTCTTCAGTATAGCATTGTCGTGTTATTTAAGTTAAGTTTAAATTCACAATAAGCCATGTACAATTTACTACAACATAGCTAAATCTAGAACGGTGTTTATTTATTTCTATAACACTACAAATGTTTTTTTTTTTTTTGAAAAATCTGATAAACCATGTGATCATGAAGGTGAGATCAGCCAGAGGTGTCAAAATGAATCCCTGAAAGGCAAGCATCCTGTATGTTATAGATGTTTCTCTTGCAAACTACATCCTGCCTCACCTTTGTACAGAAAAAGCTAAGTTTTTGCAAAAGCTAATAAGTTGGATTACAATCACAAAAAAATATCTTATAAGTTAAACACAGTCAGCATGCATGAGCGGCAGCATATAATGATTAAATGAGCACACATGATATTATTTAAAAGCATAAATGAAAAAGGAGTAAAAAGGGAGAAAAAAAAAGGACATCCACCATGGTCCAGTACACGACAAAACAACTTTTTTTTTTGTTTTCGCCAAGGTCCACAAAAGTAAAAGGACCCTTGTTCCATTGGGAACATGATGAAATTCATCACTTTTTGAAAAAGCTCATAAAAAACATGTTGTCTTCCACAGTCGGATGGTTCAGTGGACCAACTTCACCCCTCCACTGCACTCAGCTCAATGTCCGCCCGGTCTGCCTCCTGCTGGCCTGCAGAGACATGACGACACACAGGAGTGACGGAGAGTTTTGCTCCACCCAGAGCTTCAGAACATCAACACAGAGGTGAACAGTACCTTACAGTACAACCACAGAGCAGCCTGCAGCAGCAGGAGAGACAGCGGCAGGACCACCGCTCTGATGATCACAGCGGTTGGATCTGAACACACAAAGAAAAATCAGACATTTGTCTGAGGACTGCTGATAGTGAGACCATCAAGAGTCCATCCATCTTGGCTCCTTCTTGGTCTGTATCAGGTCTGGGTGGTGATACAGAGACCAAACCCCTCCAGACATGCCTGTCCCTTCCATCTTCCTCCAGCTCTTCCGCCTGGACTCCAAGTCTCTCCCAGACCAAACCGGAGTTAGAATCTGTCCAGAGAGTCCTGGACCCACCTCAGGGCCTCCTCCCAGTGGGACCTGCCTGCTAAACCTCTAAAGGGCGGGGGGGACTGCAGGCTTCTGTCTGAATCTGTAGACCATCTCTCCATCACTGCTCCATCTCTACTCCCAAAGAGGACCCAGAGATACCTGAACTCCTCCAACTGGTGAAGGTGCCCCCCGGCCCCACCTGGAGAGGACATATGATGGCTTCCATTATGATGGACAAATGATGCCTATATGATTTCTAACACCCTGCTTTGTTGCAATGTTTACAATCCCTTATCTTATGTTACATGCTCTATTGAATGTTCTTTTATCTTTATATTTCTGATCGTTATATATTGTTTTCTGGTTGTGAAGCACTTTGTGACTTTTGGTCTGTAAAAAGCACTATATAAATACATTTTACTTACTTACTAAGCCCACACAATGCCCTGCACCCCAATATGAAGACCTCCATCCATCACATGAATCACTCTATCCCCCACGTGATGCCCTCCACCTTCCCAGACAAATTGATCTGACATGAACATGTAAAACCAACACCTTTACTCTTGAACCGTCGTGTAAGGAGGCTTCAGTTTCTTCTTACCGAACACAGACAGAGACAGCAGGGGGCTCTCTGAGGAGAAGTTGTGTCCAAAAACATGGAGGTGATAAACACAGCTGTAGTTTCCCCGGTGGGCGGGCTCTGCGGCAGGAAACAGGAAGTGTGCAGAGTGATTGGCTGCTAGCTGGGTGGAGTTGTAGGAAGTGTCATTGGAGGTGAAGGTGAGCTGGAAGGAGCCTCCTGGGTATTGCGGCTGGATGGAGCAGCTGATGATGAAGCTGGAGCCCCGGATCACCTGGAGCCCCTGCTGCTGGGCCTCAGAGACCCCGAGCATGGAGGAGGAGGAGGACACAGAGATGACTGGGCAAAGCAGCAGGTCTGGAACGACGACACACACACACACACACACACACACACACACACACACACACACACACACACAGTCTTGTATTTCTATCCTTGTGGGGACCGTCCATTGACTCCCATTCATGTCTAGCCCCTAACCCTAACCCTTACCCTAACCCTAACCCACACCACAACAAAGCCTAACCCTAAAGAAATGTTTTTGCACTTTTACTTTTTTCAGTAACAACAACATGGTCAAGAAAACACTGTTTCTCCTACTTAGGACCGGAAAAAGGTCCCCACAAGGCACGTCGTTCCACGTTTTGCTATCCTTGTGGGGACATTTGGCCCCGACAAAGATAGAAATACAAGAACACACACACACACACACACACACACACACACACACACACACACACACACACACACACACACACACAAAGGTTGTTCAGCAGATTCTTAATTCTGTGCCGAGTGAGCAACACACAAGAAACACACCACTGATTAGCTTACCTGAGCAGGAGAGATTATTACTGGAGTCACCTTCAAAGATGAATGAACACTTAATGAAATCAGATCCAGACTGAAAACAGTCATCCCTGATCATCAATGTAAGTGTTGAGTTGACTGAAAATGTCCAATCTGCGGACACGGCAGAGCCACAGTGAAGATATGAACAAAAAATATCTGCTTTCTCCAAGGACCACTGAGAGATAGATGTTGGTCTCCAGACTCCAGAGCTTCTGATCTGCAGAGAACCTGCACAGCGACTGTTTTCTCCCACCAACCTGGTTTCAGGAAACTCTGAACAAAGAGAAGAGTGAGAGGATGAAATGAGTGTGAAGAGAAGAAAAGTGGAAGCTGCATCTCCTCTTCTACCTGAGCAGGTGAGTCCAGCAGCTTTACCAGGTGGACAGCTGCTTCTAGCTGAGCCTGAGCTTCTACAGTCCAGCAGAGTAGATTCATTGCCTCCACACTCAAACTCTCGGGTCCACGTGGGAGTCTGCACGTCTCCATACAGCGCCCCTGCAGGACTGAAGGAGCCCCACAGCCCAGCTCCCGGCACACCACCTGTGCATCGTGCAGGTCCAAGTCGGCTTCACACACTGAAGACCAGCTCTCGTTAGATGGGTTAGTCTTCACCTGCAGTCTGCCTGAACAACGACTGGATCCATTCAGCAGCCGCACCGAGTCTGAACACAGGGCAGGAGGTCAACCAGAGGAGAAAGTAGAATCTTAGAGGAAACAAGTGGAAACTCAGAGAAAACAAGTGGAATCTCAGGGGAAACAGCACAATCTCAGAAGAGACAATAGAAACTCAAAGGAACCAGTCGAATCTCAGAAGAAACAGTAGAAGCTCATTGGAATCAGCTAATTCTCCGAAGAAGAGGTACAGTGTAACAAATTGCTCTAAGAAAACAGCCAGTTTCGGACAGTAACATACTGCTTTTCATTAAAACATTACAGTACAAAGCATTGCATTCTGGGCAATTTTAATTGACAGGTTACTCTGTACATCCATCTCTCTTCTACCACTTATCTGGCACCGGGTCTTGGGGGCAGCAGTCTAAGCAGAGATGCCCAGACTTCCCTGTCCCCATACATTTCCTCCAGCTCTTCTGGGGGAATCCCAAGGAGTTTCCAGGCCAGCTGAAAGACATAGTTTGTCCAGCCTGTCCTGGGTCTTCCCCAGACCCTCATGCTTAGAACACCTCTCCAGGAAGGCATCCAGGAGGCATCCTGAACAGGTGCCCCAGCCAGCTCAGCTGGCTCTTCTCGATATGGAGGAGTAGCGGTTCTACTCCAAGCTCCTCCCTGGTGACTGAACTCCTCACTCTATCTCTAAGGGAGCCCAGCCACCCCACAAGAGAAGCTCATTTTACCCGCTTGTATTCAGAATCTTGTCCTTTTGGTCATGACCCAAAGCACATGACCATAGGTAAGGGTGGGGGCGCAGATTGACCGGTAAATCGAGAGCTTTGCCTTTCGGCTCAGCTCCTTCTTCATCACAAAGGACCGATACAATGACTACATCACTGCAGCTGCTGCACCGATCCATCGGTCAATCTCACACTCCATCCTTCCCCTATTCATGAACATGACCCTATTGAAGTCTTCTACTTGAGCCAGGGTCTCTCCACCGACCTGAAGAGGGCAGACCACCTTCTTCTGGTCGAGGACTATGACCTTAGATTTGGAGGTGTGGGTCTTCATCCCCATCGCTTCACACTCGGCTGCAAACCGCCCCAGTGCATGCTGTAGGTCCAGGTTCAACGAAGCCAACAGGAAATCCTAATCTGCAAAAAGCAAATATAAAATCCTATGGCACCCAAACCGGAGCCCCTCCAGTCCCTGGCTGCACCTAGAAATTCTGTCCATATAAAATTATAAATAGAACCAACGACAAAGGGCAGCCCTGCCGAAGTTGAACATGCAACATGCTCTCCCCTGACCTGTCACCTTAAAGTGGTGGGGGAGTTTGAGTACCCACATGATCCCAGAAGCAATGTTGTCATGGGCTTTAAGCCTTTGGTAGGGTCTCCCATGGCAAACAGGCTCTCGGTGATGGGTCAGACTAAGGGCAGGTCAAAAGCCCTGATAATGAAGCTGAAACCAAGGACCTTGATGTGGCCTTTGCCCACGGGGTTCAGCCAGGCTCAGCCTGAAGGGACAATGTGGGCCTAATCTCCAGCGGACCCACCACCTGATGAGGGAACCGAAGGGGCAGGGTGTG
This sequence comes from Salarias fasciatus, assembly GCF_902148845.1. Lineage (NCBI taxonomy): Eukaryota > Metazoa > Chordata > Actinopteri > Blenniiformes > Blenniidae > Salarias > Salarias fasciatus. The sequence goes on along the minus strand of NC_043761.1, from coordinate 10,416,981 downwards.
ATGTGGATTGGGTGGAAGCCGACGGCAGGGTGCCCGGTGACCTTAACCTTGGACAAAGGCTAGCTCTAGGTACATGGACTGTCACCTCGTTTGTGGGGAAGGAGCCTGAGCTTGTGAGAGAAGTCAAAAGGTACCACCTCGATATAATTGGGTTCACTTCCACTCAAAGCCTGGGCTCTGAAACCCAACCTCTCGAGATGGGCTGGACTTTCCACGTCTCTGGCATTGCCACAGTAAGAGGCGGCAGGCTGGTGTGGGTTTGCTTATAGCCCCACAGCTCAGCCACCATGTGTTGGAGTTCACCCCAGTGAACGAGAGGGTCACATCCCTGTGCCTTCGGATCGGGGATAGGAGTACCTCACTGTTGTCTCAGCTTATGGGCCGTACAGTAGCATAGAGTAACCGGCCTTCATGGAGTCTCTCGGAGGGGTGCTGGAAAGTGCTCCAACTGGGGACTCCATTGTTCTACTGGAACACTTCAACACCCATGTTTGCAGTAACAGTGAGACCTGGAGGGGCATGATTAGGTCGCATGGCCTCTCTGATCTGAACCCGAGTGGTGGTCTGTTATTGGATTTTCGTGTCAGCACAGCTTGTCCATAGTGAAAACCATGTTCAAGCACAGGTGTATCCACAAGTGCACTTGGCACCAGGACACCCGAGGCCGGAAATTGATAATAGACTTTGTTATGTCATCTGACCTCCGGCTGTGTATCCTGGACACTCGGGTGAAGAGAGGAGAAGAGCTGCGGACCGATCACCACCTGGTAAAGAGTTGGACTTGCTGGCGGATGAGGAAACCAGACAGACTTGGCAGGCCCAAACGTGTTGTGAGGGTCTGTTGGGAATACCTGGCAGAACCCTTCGTCAGCATGGTTTTTAACTCCCACCTCCGGGAGAGCTTCTCTCACATCCTGAGGGAGGCTGGGGACAAGTTCAAGTGGACCATGTTCTCCATCTCCATTGTCGATGCAGCTGCTCGGACCTGTGGTTGTAAGGTCTCCGGTGCCTGTCGTGTCGGCAACCCGCAAACCCGGTGGTGGACACCGGAAGTAATATAAGGGCTGCCGTCAAGTTGAAGAAGGAGCCCTATCGAGTCTTGTTGGCTCGTGGGAGAAGCAGCTCCAGAAGCAGCTGAGAGGTACCGGCAGGCCAAGCGAACTGCAGTCCGAGTGGTTGTGGAGGCAAAAACCTGGGTCTGGGAGGAGTTTGGGTGGCCATGAAGGAAGACTACCAGTCGGCCTTGAAGAAATTCTGGCAAACCATCCGGCGCCTCAGCAGGGAAAACCAGGTCTCTACTAACACTGTTTACAGTGGAGGTAGGTAGCAGCTGACCTCAACTGGGAATATTATTGGAAGGTGGAAAGAATACTTCGAGGACTGAGACCGTCGTCAGACAGGTTAGTTTTACCCTACTGATAATGTGTTGTTGCAATAGTAATCCTGCAGTAGAAGCCATAGACTCAGCCGCTGTGCACCGATATATCCTTCCATGGAGCACTATGCTTATGCAGATCTGTGTGTATCAAAATGTTATTTTAACGGATTGAAAAGAAAACACGTCTTTTAAAATGTTTTATAACCATTCGGATTTACTTCACGTGCTAATACGCCATCCCCTGGACCACTGTAAGGAGTATTTTGTCCACTTTCGTCAGTCCGGCTCTGTTTCCTATTGACGTCCAGCAATCGAGCTAAGCTAACTACGATGCTAACAGCTGGGAACCAGCCACTGGATGCACAGACAAAAAAAACGTATTTATGAGCTTGTCTAACTTTATCAATGATAGGGATAGGGCATGGGTCAAAAATCTTCGGAGTATTCCTTTAATGTGGTATGTCATCTAGAACTTGCCATGGAAGAATGTTGAAGCATGATCACAGAATACTTGCGGAGTATATAAAGATGTCCAACCAATAAAGATGTCTGGGCTCTCCTCTTCCAAGGTGAGGACACTAAGATGGCGCTCACTGTTATCCAGCTGCTGATGGCCCAAATCGCAGAGACCACAAATGGGCTCATCATTCTTGCAGATGTAAATTTGTTTCTCTTCTTTGAATTCTCATTACAGTGCTATTGGCTGTGCATTCCACAGTTCTGACATGATAGTTGAGATCAAAATGACCCTCACCCTACCCCCAACTCCTCATTTGATACTGCTTGGTATGTATTAATGAATTTGCAATTACTTGCTATATTTTTCATTTTAGATGAGCTTTTAAAGGAATACTCCGAAGATTTTGGACCCACGCCCTATCCCTATCATATACAAAGTGAGATAAGCTCATAAATACCTTTGTTGTGTCTGTGCGTCCAGCGGCTGGATCCCAGCTGTTAGCATCATAGTTAACTTAGCTCAGCTGCTGGAGGTAAAGAGGAAACAGAGCCGGCCTGACGAAAGTGGACAAAATACTCCTTCCAGTGGTCCAGGGGATGGCGTATTAGCACGTCAAGTAAATCCGAATGGTTATAAAACATTTTAAAAGACGTGTTTTCCTTTTCAATCTGTTAAAATAACATTTTGATACACACAGACCTGTGCATGCGCAGTGCTCCACGTGTAGCGGAGGAAACCTGGTTGGGGTTAGGGCTAGTCCCGGAATTATCTTCCGTTCATGTCCGGTGTGTCGGCCAGAACACCGCTTGTGACCACTTCAGGTGAGGAGTAATGAGGAGGGAGGCAGATTGCAGATGAAGGCTTTTACTCACAGTTCAGCAGGTCTACAGACTGTACTTGTGAGCGTGGATGTGTGGGTGTGTGAGTGTGTGTGTGTGTGTGTATGTGGTTTCCTAAACAAAGGAAAGAATAAACAATTACCAAATGACATTGAGGTGATTACTGTACAAAATAAACATCAAGTTACAGCATCCACTGCACTACAGGAAATACAATAAGGCAAAATAAACCAGCACCCATGATTACACAGGCATGGAGCTTTAATGTGAAGGGGACCGGAAGTCACGTATCACCGTTAGGCCGTAGCTTGACAGTCATCCACGGCGATGCTGCATCGCTCTGTTCGAGTAACAATCAGGGAGCGATCATGCCATGTTCTACCAGCTATGCAACACGTGAGCTTGTGACGGGACCACTGTCTGTAGCAGACTGACAGACAGCAGGGAACAGCAGCCTGTCCGCGCCGTGCTAATAGTTAGCCACAACATGCCCAGCGCTAACCCAACTTCCCCACCGGAGCCACGATACGCCCAGCGCCAGCCCGACTTCCTGACAGAGACGCCGACTCGCCAGGTATTAAACCGAAACCCAACATAACATGCAACAGCTGACATCATGAGCCAACGGTGGAAAATAAGTGATAGGTGAACTTACTTTTCACTGACGCACACGAACTTCACGATTGATCTCTTTCCCCTGTGCACTGCTGCTCCGTCGAGTCGGTGCTTAACTACAGGTAAGGGGGCGTGGCGGCGTGACTTATACACCTCCGTGAACTATAACCCCGTGGCAACTGAATAAGCTCATTCTAAACATATACAAACTACAAACAAACTTTGTGGCCTTTTCTACACTGCGGAAGGATATACCGGAGCACAGCAGTAGAAGCCATAGACTCGGCCACTGTGCGCCGGTATATCCTTCCGCCGCACACTATGCTTGTGCAGATCTGTGTGTATCAAAACGTTATTTTAACGGATTGAAAAGAGAACACGTCTTTTAAAATGTTTTATAACCAGCCAATACTTGTCACCAGGCTCGCTGTTCACTTTGCAGTGTACTATGTCTTCAAAAGTCCTCCAAAAAAAACCAAAAAAAAAACCAGAGAGGCTTGTTCCAAAACAGTGTCAAACCGTGAATCCCAACGTGTCTGCCCTCTTGAAGAGCCTTAATGATTTTGAGAGGAACTTCATTTAGGTCAGTGTTACCTGAACATTAACAGCCAGAGTTTGATTGTACAAAGTTAGGTGTTTTAGTTGTGTGTCGTTTCTCTTGTATTTGTTCTTTGTTAATACATCTTTTGGGTAAATCTTTTATTTATAGTTTGTATCTCTTCCTATGCATACTTTTTTTCTGCATTATAGTGAGCTATAATTCATTCAGCAAATGTTCCATACATCACACTGAAATCGCTCGAGTTACAGTAATGATGTTGTTTCTTTCATAGTGATTTGTAGTGAAGGCCAAGTGAAACCCTGTGAACTGCTGTCCTTATTTACTGAAGATTAGACTTTTTAATAGAGAGGCTAAAGGACATTTCATTGCCAGGATTTCATGAGGCCTCATTTGGTCATATTGATTGGCTGTCATCAATACTGTCATTACTGATACACTATTTATACTAAAAGGTCTATATGGTACTTTATTTAGGATTAAAGTAAAATTCCATTTCTAATTTGAAGGAAAAAATTTAGACCCTGCAACTGTAAAGTCAACAGACAGCACAACATTATTTCATTAGATGACATAAGAGTAAAAAACTAAATAGTTTACAGCAAGCAAACAATGAAAAATGGCAATTATCAGGCAACCCTGTGGCCAGTAGAAGCTCAGAGGAAAAAGTAGAATATCAGAGGAAACAGTAGAATGTCAGTTCACCTCCAGCAGTTGTATGTTTCTCCTCAGATCTTTCTGGATTTTAAGGTTTTTATAACACAGTTTTGTTGGAGACCAATTAGCTGATCTGTGGTTTGAGTAACAAACTGAAGGATCAGAGAAGCAGCAGGAAATTAATCTGCTGTCAAACCAGGAAGAAAATATTTATTTTTCAAAGTCGTTAAACCATTCCTGAACAGCTGAGTTTCAGAGTGAGAGAGGAGCTCCATGATTCCACTGAGTTCCACAGTTCAGATCGAGACTGAACACTGTCTGGGTGGAGTCTCCACACAGATTGACGCGATGCATCAGTTCGTTGGACAGAAACAGGAGAGCCACAGTTCAGATGCTCACAGATGAGCGCTGCTTTCTTCAGGCTGAAGACCTCGTACACCGCAGGTCTCTGTTCACCAAGATATTTTAGCTCCAGTCTTCCTGCACAGCGACTGTTTCCTCCCACCAACCTGAACTCATTGCCCCCTGAACCCAGAGCAGAGAGAGAAGAGAGAGAGAGGATGGAGTGAGTGTGAAGAGAAGAGGAGTGGAAGCTGCAGCTCCTCTTCTACCTGAGCAGGTGAGTCCAGCAGCTTTACCAGGTGAGCAGCTGCTTCTAGCTGAGCCTGAGCTTCTACAGTCCAGCAGAGCAGATTCATGGCCTCCACACTGGAACTCTGGGGTCCAAGTGGGAGTCTGCACGTCTCCATAGAGCGCCCCCTGCAGGACTGAAGGAGCCCCACAGCCCAGCTCCCGACACACCACCTGTGCATCCTGCAGGTCCAGGTCTGCTTCACACACTGAGGACCAGGTCTGGTCAGACGGGTTAGTCTTCACCTGCAGTCTGCCTGAACAATGACTGGATCCATTCAGCAGCCGCACCGAGTCTGAACACAGGGCAGGAGGTCACTGTAGCTACAACCTTAAACACAAATACTGCAGCTACAACCTCAGAAAACATTGTACCTATGACCAGAAACACTGTACCTACCTACACTCTTAAACACAGGAGAGAAGGCAGGATCATAACACACAGAACATGTTTTCACAAAGGTTTTTCCCTGTGACACTGAAACTGAAGACAACTGAGATTGAAACATTATCTTCTGCGTGCGTGCATGCGTATATGCACATGCACAAACACACATTTACGGACAGTTGAATAATTTTCATTCCTGAGCTGCAGCACCTGGTCCTCTTTTTCAATCTTGGGACTAAAAAAATCTTGAATCTTTCATGATTGATAATGTTATGTGCAAATTTTCATGTCTGAACTCACCATGTTGAGAACATGTAGTTAATGAAACCACATTGGTCTTACCTGAGCACGTGAGATTAGTGAAAGAAGGAGCATTAAAGGACATGAAGCAATTCTTCAAATCTGATGGAGACTGGAAACACTGATATTTAACCCTCCACACAGATCTTCTTGATGACTCAGATGTTACTCTCATGGAAACAGCAGAGCCACAGCCCAGATGTTCACAGACTGCAGCTGATAACTTCAGGTTCCAGTTCGCGTCGTCCACTGGTCTCCATTCTCCGCGGCGTTTCAGCTCCACTCCACCTGAACAGCCAGAGCTTCCTCCCACCAACCTGAACTCATCATCAGCCTCTGAGCAAAGAGCACAAAGTCAGCAAAAACAAATATTCACTTTCTTTCTTCATCTTTGAGGACTTTCTTTACCAGCTGGATGGTTTCTGTCTTCAAGATGGACTCCTGTGGGGAAAAATAGAGAGTGTTCAGTATTCATCAGTTTTGAATGATTCACAGTTCTGATCATGCAGCTTGAGTTCAGTGTCAATATTCCAGTGAAATACAGGACTGTCTCAGAAAATTAGAATATTGTGATAAAGTTCTTTATTTTCTGAAATGCAATTAAAAAAAAAGTCATACATTCTGGATTCATTACAAATCAACTGAGATATTTCAAGCCTTTTATTATTGTAATATTGCTGATTATGGCTTACAGCTTAAGAAAACTCAAAATCCTATCTCAAAATATTAGAATATTTCCTCAGACCAAGTAAAAAAACAACATTATAACAGCAAAACAAAATCAAACATTTGAAAATGTCCATTAATGCACTCAGTACTTGGTTGGGAATCCTTTTGCACGAATTACTGCATCAATGCGGCGTGGCATGGAGGCAATCAGCCTGTGGCATTGCTGAGGTGTTATGGATGCCCAGGATGCTTCAATAGCGGCCTTTAGCTCATTTGCATTGTTGGGTCTGGTGTCTTTCAGCTTCTTCTTGACAATACCCCACAAATTCTCAATGGGGTTCAGGTCAGGGGAATTGGCAGGCCAATCGAGGACAGTAATGCCATGGTCAGTACACCAGTTACTGGTGGTTTTGGCACTGTGGGCAGGTGCCAGATCATGCTGGAAAATGAAATCATCATCTCCATAGAGCTTTTCAGCAGAAGGAAGCATGTAGTGCTCTAAAATCTCTTGGTACACAGCTGCATTTACTCTGGACTTGATGAGACACAGTGGACCAACACCAGCAGCTGACATGGCTCCCCAAACCATCGCTGACTGTGGGAACTTCACACTGGATTTCAAGCAACTTGGATTTTGCTCCTCTCCAGCCTTTCTCCAGACTCTGGCGCCTTGACTTCCAAATGAAATACAAAACTTGCTTTCGTCTGAAAACAGGACTTTGGACCACTCTTCAGCTGTCCAGTGCTTCTTTTCCATAGCCCAAGTCAGATGCTTTTTTCATTGTCTTGAGTTCAGAAGTGGCTTGACCATGTGCTATTGTAGCCCATTTCCTGGACATGTCTGTGAACAGTGGCTTTTGATACCTGGACTCCAGCTTCAGTCCACTGTCTTTGAAGCTCCCCTAAATTCTGGAAGCGGCTCTTCTTCACAATGCTGTTAAGCCTGCGGTCATCTCTCTTGGTTGTGCAGCATTTCCTGCCACATTTCTCCCTTCCAACAGACTTTTTGTGAATGTGCTTTGAAACTGCACTCTGTGAACAGCCTGCTCTTTGAGAAATTTCTTTTTGTGTCTTTCCCTCCTGATGGAGGGTGTCAATGATGGTCCTCTGGACAGCAGTCAGATCAGCAGTCTTCCCCATACTTGTGATTTAGTTTACTGAACCAAGCTGAGTGTTTTTCAAGGCTCAGGAAACACTTGCAGGTGTTTCGAGTTATTTAGACGACTCAAGTGATTAGTTAAATAGCCTACTAGTAAACTTTTTCATGATATTCTAATATTTTGAGATAGGATTTTTGAGTTTTCTTAAGCTGTAAGCCATAATCAGCAATATTAAAATAATAAAAGGCTTGAAATATTTCAGTTGATTTGTAATGAATCCAGAATGTATGACATTTTTGTTTTTTTAATTGCATTTCAGAAAATAAAGAACTTTATCACAATATTCTAATTTTCTGAGACAGTCCTGTATGTTTGATCTGAAGATGAGCTGAAAGTATGAAGGGTCCAGCTCAGGTGTAGAGCATCCAGACTGGGCCAACAGAGTTGGCCAAGAAAGGTCAAGAAGGTTCAAAGGTCTGTGCATGTGCAGCAGCAGTGTTTTGCCAGTCAACCAGGAGACACCCTGAGCGTTTCCACAAAGTCTCGTTTTCTGTCCTCTACAAGGAGACAGAACCCAAGTGTTTTCAAAAAATTCAACCATGAAATCAATTTCCAATAAACTTGTGTTTTCAGTGGACACGAGAATTGTTGTCGTGTAAACAGAAAGCAACACAAACTGCTGTCTGTAAGTCAACATGGATTCAGATCACATAGATCCACGTCACTGCATTAACAGAGTTCATGGAGAGAATCAGAAGCTCCACAGACAAAAAGAATGAAGCAGTTCCCGTGTTCATTGATCTGAAAAAAGCATTTGACACAATAAATCATAAAATAATGATCAATAAACTGGAGTTCTGCTATCAGTGGCGTGGCTTCACACTGGAGGAAAAGTTAATGAAGCACCACACAACAGATAAAAATGGAAGATGTTCAGTCTTCATGCTTGGACATTGTTTGTGGTGTCCACAAGGGGTCAGTATTGGGACCAAAACTCTTTATTCAAGACATTGCAGTTTTTCTCACTTTGAATCATTCCTCACAGCACTCTTTACTTTTGCAAAACACTTAATGCATTCCTCAGAACAATTAGTACAAAAAGCAAAACCGAGTAGAAAACCTGGAAAAACGTGTCACTTGCTCAAAAATGGATAGATCATTCCTCAAAAGCAAGTTTTCCTGTCAGGGTCATTAAAATGAAAACTCCTGGCACCACGACTTGTTGCAACTAATAAGATTAGATAAGAAAATGCTTCACACACTCCTCATCAGTGAAGTTGAAGTTCGCCTGAGAATAATTCTTCAACTTGGGAGACATTTTCAGGACAAACAGATTAAAAATGTCTATAAATAGCTTGACAGATGTTGACAGCCACTGAGTGGTTTCAGTGGTCCGGTACAGAGTTCCAGGACTTCTAAGAATGAATAAAAACTGTGCGTCCTGGCACTTCTCAAAGCTCCAACAACGTAGTGGTACGCTCACCAGCACTTCTCTTTGAATCCTTCAAATAGCTGCCTGTCAGAGCACATCAGCCTTCACAGGGCCCAATACACATTTACTCCTTCATCCCACACATACTTCATTACCCATACTGCCCTGGGCTTTACCACAGAAGTGTGCATGCCTCGTTCAAGCTGCCTGCACTAAACATACCAGTCCAGCCAAAGCGTGTGTGGAACCGGAGCTCTTAAGCTAAGAAAATTTTTTTTTTTTGCCTGCATATCTGCTCTTACAGTGACATCAACCAACCATGATGTCACTGTTCAAGCTGCATGCAATTTTTTCTTATTTGTGAGTGTGACCATCACCTGCCCTCACGGCAAGTAACCTATCAAGTTTATCTGAAGCTGTTTCCTACATTATGCCATTGAGGGCTGTGCACACTCAAGTGAGACATAAAACAAACACAGGACAGACAAAAAGAGAGGCATAAACAGTGTTCTGAGAGAAGGGTGCATTAGATTTATTTGTGCTCTGTGGTTCACACCTTGAAGCCAGTTACAGATCCAAAACCTTCCCAAACACCAGATACTGCAGAATCCCAACCAGGTCAATCAGGAAGCTGTCAGGAGACCAGAGGAAGTATAGATGAAGCAGAGTGAGATCCAGCAGACACTAACCCAGCATTCTCCACTGACTCAGCAACCGGGGGAAATCTACTGAGTTTTGGTAGATGCTGGTGTGGTGGATCTGGCATGCATGAAAACCTCCACCAAAGCAGGGAGCTTCTCCAGCCCAACAAAGTCGGCCCCCCCCGCGGTCGGTGGTCCCGCGGGGGCCACCGGCCAGCGAGCCAGCCCAGGAACCCGGGACGACGACCACCCCCCCCCCCCCCCCCCGCCCCGCCCCGCCCCGCACAGCCAACGCCCCCCCAAGGCCCGCGCAGCAGAACAGGTCATAGCGGATCTACACAGCGCCCCAACGGCCCACAGTCATACCACCCCCGCAACTGTTTTTAAAACAGTTGTGTCGTTTGATGGATGTTGTAATAAAAGGTATGTCTGAAAGTCTGAGGCTGTTGCAATCCTTCTGTTCTATTTCTAACCAACAGTTGGCCTCTCCGTGCGGTTGAGCCCATGAAATCAGATACTGTAACTGGTTAGCTAGATAATAATGCATAAAATTTGGTGCTTCTAGACCTCCTTTGGATTTACTTCTCTAGCGAGTCGATAGGCTAATTTTGGCTTTTTTGTTGTTCCAGTAAAATTTTGTAATAGCCGAGTCCAATGACCGGAACTAGTTGGGCGTTGGTTTAAATGTAATCATTGAAAAAAAGTAGTTTATTTTTGGTAGGATTTTCATTTTAATGGTAGCTATTCGTCCCAGGAGAGATAAAGGGAGATTATTCCAGCGCTGTAGGTCACTGCTGATGCTATCCAGCCGAGGAGTAAAGTTTAAATGAGTTAATTAAGATAGTTTTGGTGAAATTTTTATGCCTGGATATTTTAAATTACCTATAGGAAAAGAGTAGTGTGGATCCTGATCTGCAGGATTCCATGAGTTTTCTGTGATCGGGAGCAATGTTGACCTTGTCCAGTTGATGGAACAATCTGACAAGTGTGAGAATTTAGTAATTAAGTTAAATACTTCCCTTAGTGAGGAAGCGGGATCTTCTAAATAAAGTAATATATCATCTGCGTATAAATTAATTTTGTGTTCTGTCGCCCAAGAGCGAATTCCCTGGATCCCGATATCCTGGCGCACAGCTGTTGCCAGCGGCTTAATGAATATCGCAAATAGTAGAGGGGAAAATGGGCATCCCTGTCTGGTGCCATGCTGTCCTAGCTCCAAGCTTCAACAAGAAGAGAAGGACTGTTCACCATCACAGTAGAGTTCATTTGGACCGACAGGACATGAGCAAATGATCATGTCATCAAACAGCAGAGAGTTGGATGGAAGCAGCCGATGCATGTTCACAAGCATTTGCAACTTGTTAGAAGGAAGAGACACTGCTGCAATGATGAGAAGAAATGACTGAATGTTGAGGAGGTTGAACTGACTGTTGAGCAAAAGGAAAAAGTCATGTGTGAAATGCATCAAAGCTACTGAGAAAAACTGTCATGAAGGTGTAGAAGTAGAGAGAGATCCAGAAATCAAGTTTCTGAGGGTGAAAATCATCAAGAAGATCTGTTGGAAACCTCACATCAAACATGTTGAATCCAAAATATACACAAGTCTTTCAGTCCTCAGCAAAGCAGAATCCTTCATAAACAGCAATGCTCTCCAAATTCTATGTTGTTCACTGATACTGTCATACTGGAATGAAGTTTGGAGCAACAGCTCCAAATCCTCACTACGATCGCTGTGCTCATTCCAGAAAAGAGCCATCAGGATGATCCAAGAAGCAACTTTCAGGACCACACTAATGTATTCTTTCCAGTTTGTGCAGCACTAAAACTCCCCGAAGGAGGAGAATTCCCAGCAGAGAGAGAAGCAGCAGTGAGCAGCAGAGTCCTACCTGAGCTCCACAGCAGCAGCAGCAGCAGCTGCAGCAGCTGCTCCATGTTCCAGGTAGACCACGTCTCTCTGTGTGTCTGATTATCTCTGTCTTTGCATATTTGTCCAGGTTTAGAAAGTTTCGTAACCATGTTGAGCAAGAAGTGATTTCCTGAGAAACTGACTTGTATAATTAGATCTGATAGGAGGCTGCTGTCATATGACAGGACGTGGTTGTGTTTCCATGACAGAATTAGAGATCTCCTCTCAGATTAAAGCAGTCTGATTTGTCTCAATGTATCTTTTGCAGGCTGAAAAATTATGTTCACAACACCCCAACATGTTTGTGTTTCTTCCTTCTTTATGCTCTCTAGGATTTCTTTCAGTAAATTCCAATAAGGCTGGATCAATAAGTAATACCTTTACACAGCTGGAAGATCTAAAAGCTCACAGCTTAATGCTGAAACACACTACAGGAAGTATTTTGTCCTGATCTCTGATGATCAAAGTCAGCAAAGGCCCGATTGATGGATGTGTGAAAACGACATGGTGGCTGATGTTCATGTGTTCCGAAAATATATTCACTATATATGTAATTAAACTGTGGAAGTCTGAAGTGTTTGGGGTTGGAGTCTGAATTGAGGAAATAGGTCCAGCAGTGACACAATGACTGAGGATTAACTGACTTTCAGAACTACTGAGCAGAGTAGCTCCCACTTCTGTTTCACCGTCTCCAGCACACACCGACCACTGAGGAGGATTTTAAAATCAGCTCCAGCAACACTTTGGTGAGTCGGAGCTGTCCAGCCAATCAGGGAGTGAATACCAGGCTGATGAGGGAGCAGATAGACTGACACTGAGCAGGCTGGGCTCCTCCAGAGCTCCACACACACTGCAGGAGTTCTTGTAACAAAGACTGAACATGTTCATTATGGACCATCTCTCCTGAGAACTGCTGAGAGGATCAATCAATCAATCTTTATTTACAGAGCACTTTTCATGTTCATATAAAAAACAACGCAAAGAGCAAAACACACACACACACACACACAGCACTGAGCATCATGGGAAACACCACCAGTGGGCCTGCCCACACCGGGAGAAGTCAAAGGTCAGGACTACAGAATGTGTACTAGTGAAGAATGTGAAGCTTGAAATATAAATAAAACTGTTGTTCCAAAAAAAAAAAAAAAAAAAAAAAAAAAAAAAAAAAAATTTATATATATATATATATATATATATATATATATATATATATATATATATATATATATATAAACAGTCTCTCTGATCACACCTCACACCACAGCAACATCAGACACCATTTGTTTTCACACATCCATCAATCGGGCCTTTGCTGACTTTGATCATCAGAGATCAGGACAAAATTCATCCTGTCGTGTGTTTCAGCATTAAGCTGTGAGCGTTTAGATCTTCCAGCTGTGTAAAGGTATTACTTATTGATCCAGCCTTATTGGAATTTACTGAAAGAAATCCTAGAGAGCATAAAGAAGGAAGAAACACAAACATGTTGGGGTGTTGTGAACATAATTTTTCAGCCTGCAAAAGATACACTGAGACAAATCAGACTGCTTTAATCTGAGAGGAGATCTCTAATTCTGTCATGGAAACACAACCACGTCCTGACATATGACAGCAGCCTCCTATCAGATCTAATTATACAAGTCAGTTTCTCAGGAAATCACTTCTTGCTCAACATGGTTACGAAACTTTCTCAACCTGGACAAATATCCAGAGTTAAAACTCCAACAAACTGATGCAAATGACAACAAACATGTCCCATTTAAGGGGGAAGGTATGTGGAGGATGACCCAAGATGCCAGTCTCTCCCAGAGTTGTGTGTAAAGTTCATTTCTTATAAGCCCAGAGCACCAGGTGACGACAATGACTAATGAGACACAGGTGAGGCAAATCAGGGTGGAGAACAGCAATCAGACACGAGGAGGGGAAGCAGCAGAGGCTGAAATGAGAAACAACTGGCCTGTTTCCACCTCCCTACTCTACTCGACTCTACTCTACTCTGCTCTACTCATAGACCATGATTGATTGGCCAATAGGCAAGGGGCTGACCCCAAAACACGTCTTGAAACCCCGCCCCCTCATTTACATAACAGAAATACAGAAATAAATACGTGTGAAAAAAACCAGTAACAAAATCCAAGATGCATGTCAGTCTAAGAGGAGGCTCTATAGCAGGGGTGGGGAACCCTGGTCCTGGAGGGCCGCAAACCTGCATGTTTTCCATGTCTCCCTGCTTCAACACACCTGAATCGAATCAAGATTCATGGCCAAGTCCAGCAGAAAGCCAGATAACGAGCCTCATTGCAATCAGCTGTGTTGAAGCAGGGAGACATGGAAAACATGCAGGTTTGCGGCCCTCCAGGACCAGGGTTCCCCACCCCTGCTCTATAGTCATGAATACTTTTTTAAATGTCATGTTTAATTAGTGATTGCACCTCTTTATCTGTAATATAAATTTTCCTTTAAGATTTTCTTAATTAAACACACAGTTCAGACAAAATGTTCCTTTGTTGTTCATTGTGAAATAAGATATTAGAGGAGTTTGAACCAGGGATTAAAACACGAAGTAAACTTTGAAATCTTCATTAAAATATCAGAATCAAATTGTAGCATCTTTAATCAAATATTTACAGATGTGCACTGTTTCTGGGTTGGATTAATCTATTTTAGGTTAGTCGTTATATTTCAGTGATGTTTGAAAGGGCGTGGTTAAGAACACTGGCTGCACCATGATGGTTGGAGACGGATGAAAGTTGTGGAAATTTATTTTTAAAGAGTTTTATGAGTCTGCCGCCCAACTACTCCATATTCCTCAGGAGTGATGATGGGAATGTTTGAGCATTCTTATAGAACAGGGCTCACTCTGACTCTGGATGTGGTTTGAACAGACTTTTTTGGACGGATTGGAAAGAAAAACCAAGGTTGAAGTTCAGAGTTTCTTCAGAAACATTAGTTTAGGACAGATATGAAGCAGGAAGCTCACAGAACAACCAGGTTATCAGATTGCGTTTAACATGAACCAATCAGGGCAGGCTGGTCTGAACCAAAACACAAGGACTGTTTGAAATACAGTAAATGAACCTTCACCAAATTTCAACAGAATTACTGGATATTTAAGTTAAAATATTGTGGAAGCTGTGAAGGAAGAGACAGACGAGTGTCTTCTCCCACAGTGGACGCCACACGATGACATTACACAGAATTCTTACCTTCAATAACTCACAAACTAAATGAAACGAAGAATTTATATTTAGCACAAGAACACTGATTCAGTTCACACTGACAATCAAACAACCACCCAACCGTCAGCAGAGTCCTTTACTCATCCTCTCCATTGTTGCTGACAAAGACTTGAGGAGGTTAGAAACCTGAGACTTAAACTGACGACATATTTACAAATTTTTTGAAGCTCCGTCTGGGAATCCTCCACTGATGCTCTCCATATCTCTGTTTGGTTGCTGACAGGACTGCTGTCAGAGACAGAGACTATCCTTCCTACAGAGGACAGACTCACTGAAGAACCAGAGTCCCAGAATCCAAACCCAGCAGACAGCGGTTCAGTGAATGTGGTGTTGAAGGTGTAGAGGTGGATCAGAGAGTCAGAGGAGACTCTGAAGAAGGACAGAAAGCCAGCAGGACAGTCCACACACACTCCTACTCTACCAGAGGAGGAGGAGAGGGAGGAGGAAAAGGAGGAGGTTAATGTGTCATTGTGCCAGACATACCAACCCTGATCGGAGCAGATCAGGCTCCAGGACTGATCATTCCATCCGAACACACAGTCATTACTATTTCCTCTCCTGATTCCTCTGTAACTCACTGATATATACATTTTTCCGCACCACTCGACCTCCCAGTAACATCGACCACTCAGAACATTTCTACACAGCAGCTCATGAGTCTAGAAGTCTTCAAATCGGTCTGGATGATCAGGATACGGCTGCTCTTCCCCCACAAACGTCACCTTCCTGTTGTTGTTGGACAGTTTTGAGTTTTCTGTTCATTGAATTTGTGTCCAGTTCAAGTTGAGAGAAATCTGATGGAAAGAAAAAGAGAAACGTCATCCTCTTACACATGTGATGGATTTCTTCTTTCTGGACTTCCTGACAGGTTAATTCGGAGAAAGTTCAATGAGGAAACTTTTTGTCAGACTTCTCTTTTCGTTAATGTTTGAATGAATCAAAACTTTTGATTGAAAGACAGACACTGTTTGGTCCTTATCAGTCAAACTTACACTTCCTCAGACCAGGTTTTAACCTCTGCTGTCCACCATGGTCCACCCTGCAGGAAGACAGACACTCAGAAGGATTTTCTCTCCAACATGAAGCAGAGCTCCTCAGTTTGTCAGAGGGACGCAGAAACAGGCTGAAAGAGCTCTGAAGTCAACACTGTGGGACTTTCACTCATGATACAAGTCAACTTTGGATGGATGGATGAAGAAGATGAAGTGATGAATGAAGCCTCCACTTATGTTTCAGCTCACACTGACTCATTTCAAAGTTTCAAATTTGGTTCAAAGTCTTTGTAGAGACGTTTGGGGCCCGAAAGTGTTTCTGTTGCTTATGGTCGTTGTGATGAAGATGGAAACCTATTGGCATGTTTCTGTTACTCGCCTCCTAAAGACAGCTGGAAACTGAGCTTTCAAAAGATCCTTCACACTTCTTGAGTTTTCATAGAAAGACTGAAGTTTGACAGAGAAGAAAAGAAGCTTTATTTCTCTTCAACAATAAGCTCCAATACACACACAGAGATAAGTCTCAATTCAACCAAAAAACACAAAAACCTGAAGATAATATTTGAATGGAAAGTGGATGAAATGTGCTTTACCCAGTATTGATGAAACAATACAACATTAAAAAGGTTAAGAGGTTATGAATGCTCAGAGTAGTTTTTGATAGGAGTGCTGTGTTTCGTTACTGAAACTGAAAATTGATTTTTAATACAATATCTGACTATTGATCACCTTTTAATGAAAGACAAAAATCAGAAACAACTTTGCAGCATTAAGCTTTCTTGAAATGCATCACATTCTTATCTGTACATTTCCCCCCACATTGCAATGAGTGCATGACATCTCTTCACATAACCGGTCCATAGTTCCAGGCAAGTTGCAAACATAGCAGAGAACTGAAACCTCACCAGCTGCCTCTCCCTTGTCACGAACAAGCTTTAGTTTCCCAGCTCTTTCTCCCACCAGCATGCAAACAACGCTCCCTCACTCAGCCTTCTGAGCTGAGTGCCTTCAACTCCCTGGAGGAGCAGACTGCTTCCACCTGGTGTGCTCAACCAGCTGCCTGCAGGCAGGGAGACACACCCAGACCTGATCTCACACACAGGGGGCGTGGCCTGCAGTTCATCACAACACCAGCTTTGATTTCCATGAGCATTAAGTAACTCTTTTGGGCGAAGATGTCATAAGAGTTACTGAGATTTCCCCAACTATCGCAACATTTGTCAGTTTTTTTATTAAGAAAAAGCAAATTATTCCAAGCCTGTAATTACTTTATTTTGCTCGAAGTGGAGGTCAGGATTCTGTGTTCTGTTTTGTGGTGCGTTATGTCATAGATAGAGAAATATGCTTGTGCAACCCTCCAGTGTCCTTTTCTCTCCGTTGTGTCAATCAATTCTCCCTAGCCTCCCATGTGTGTTTAACCTCCATTGTCTGTCTTCCTGGTTTCCAGATAGCTTTGCTTCATGCCGTCATCCTGTGACTCCATGTTTTTACTCTCTGTGTTCTGCACTCCCTGGTTTTTTGACACCCACCCCCTATTCATTTATGCTGAAATGTTTCTGCTTTTACACTGGAATATTTTAGTTTTTATCCTGTAATATTTTGGCTTCAAGGTTTAGTCTACAAAAACTTAGGTACAGAATGAGAACGTGGGAGATTTTATTCGTATTTGTATTAAAAATATATTAATATTACTAATAACAATGTGAATCGTTACATTTTTAGTTTGAAAATGTAATATTTGAAATAATTTTATGATGTTAGTAATCTGCATATCTTTACTTTACAATGCATTATTGTCATTCTTCAATGTCTTTAGCATCTTTGACATAAAAATATATATTTTTTTTAAATTCAAAACCCATGATTAACTTGATATATAACTTTATTACCCACCTTTAGATTTAGTTAAACTAACTCACAGAGCATTGAGTGATAGTTGACTTCAGATGAACACAAATTAAATTCATCATTATTTCAACACACACACACACACACACACACACACACACAGACACACACACACACAGACACACTCACACACACACACACACACACACACACACACACACACACACACACACACACACACAAAGAGAGAAGGATGTAAATGTGTCACTGTCCGTGGTGCTGAAACAACATCTACAAACATTTAGTTAGGACAGAGGTGTCAAACTCAGATTCTGGAGGGCCACAGTTCTGCATGTTTTTCCATGTTTCCCTGCTTCAACACAGCTGACTGTAATAAGGCTCGTTATCAGGCTTTCTGCTGGACTCGGTAAATAACCTTCAAGAGATTCAGCTGTGTTGAAGCAGGGAGACAGTGAAAACATGCAGGGCTGCGAACCTTCAGGATCCGAATTTGACACTCGTGACTTAGCTTATTTTCCCTTCCTCACACAAACCCACGGGCACACAAACACACACTATCACACGAGCACACTGACACTTACGTTTATAAACACAAAGAGGGAGAGAGATATAGAGAAAACATAAATGCGGCACTGTCCATGGTGCTGAAACACCTACACATATTTACTAAACACATTCCGCTCTCCCAGCACACACACACACACACACACACACACACACACACACACACACACACACACACACACAAAGTAGTTACAAACATACATGCACATATTAGTGTTGTTGGTGTTGTTTGTTTTGTTGGTTAAGTTAACTAAAGAATAGAAATGCAGTTGTATCTTATGAAATAATGAAAACTGACGCCACCATTATGGCAGAGTGACAGCCTCCAAACTTCCTCAGCAGGTGCATCTGGATCTCTGCTGCCACTGTACATATTATGAAGAATGCAGTCCTTATCGAGGAGAAACACTCCAAATGCACTTTGACAACCGACGTTTGTTTTATAACAACTTTAAAATACATATGCAACAATTCGCCACACTCCTCATTTCACAAAACACGGTCAAGCCAGATTCCACTTAGTTCTGCGGTGAGCGCATATGCTGTGCATTACAGTAACAGCGGTTTCACAATGATTTCACAATGAAAATCACATTAAAATAATGAGATCTCGCCTTCATTAAGTTAGTTAAATAAATACATTGCACTGCTGCGTCTTCGCAGGAGAATTAATTTTGAGATCTGGTTGCCATGACCAAACAAGCACCATGGGAGTTTGGGGAGATGTAAATATTCTTGTTAATGTTTGACAATGTTACTAATGACTGTGTCTTATTGCGTTCTTATGATTTAGTTAACCCAGTTAGTTTTGTTAAGTTTTCATGACCTTCAGTGACATGCATAGTGTATTTGATATTCTCCTGCTGCAATGTCAGATCTTCCTGTATCAAACTAAACACAAAATCAGACTGAAATTAAATGGAATTGCCCTGTTGCCAACAAACTATTCCATGTATTGCTGATAGCAGACCACCCCAGGGTGCCACTCACAAAGTATCATTCAGATCTGATGTGTAGTTTCAAAAGAGCCCGGTGAAATAGCTAATTTTAACTTCATACCATCCCACTTCAAACTGAAAACCATTAAAAACATCCTGTGGCCAAGAAGCCATTCCATGTCTGGCTGATAGTCGGCTACCCCCTGGTCTGGTTTCCTGGACGGCAATCCCGATCCCCAGACGCTGATCTGGATCCCTGTTCGGCCCTGGAGTGGCTCAGCCTGGTGACCCTACAGCGGTTTGCATTTCTCCTGGAAGGCCTGGATCCCCTCCTGTAAGTCCCTCAGCCTCATGTCTCCCTGAGACATTTGTCTTTGAAACACATGTCACAGCCGTCAGTGTTGAACCGGTTGAGACCGGATTCCCGTCCTCCATTGTAGAACATAAGTAAAATTTATTTATGTAACGCTTTTCACGAATCAGTTGTCACAAAGTGCTTCACAGTGGAAGAGAATCATATAAAGGTCAGCGATATAAAGAGAAAAGATCATATAAACAGAGCGTGATACACCACACATAACATAAGAGATCGTATAAACATTGCACATAACATAAGATCACAGAGATAAGAGATCATATAAACAGTACATAATACAGAGTACAGCCAAGACAACACTGTGTCAGTTTGCACTAGAATGCTTTTTGAAACAGATATGTTTTTAAATGTTTTTTTTTAAACATCCACTGAGTCCAGGGAGCGCAGGTCTAGAGGACGTTTGTTTCAATGTTGAGGCTCAGTAGATATTAACAAGTGATCATCCCTTGTTTTAAAGGAAGTCGGGGTAACTCTCAGCAGGTTCTGCTCAGATGAATTCAGGCTTCAAGAAAGCTATAGGGCTTGATTGAGTCTCTGATATACACGGGAGCCTGGCCATGTAAGGCTCCAAAGGTCAGCACCAGGATTTTAAACTGGACACGAAACACAACAGGGAGCCAGTGAAGAGATTTTAAAACAGGTGTGATGTCGGACCTCCTGTTGGGGCTAGTCAACAACCTCGTAGCTGAGATTTGGAAATACTGGAGACCAGTGGTGGGCCGTCGGGGCCTGCAAGGCCTTCTCTGCTGGCCAAAAAAATATCTGAATTACAGACTAATGTAAATTATATTTTGTCTATGAATAATTATCAAGGAATTTTAAACAGTATGTTCCAGTTCCTTTCATAGTTTTCCCGTGATAGAGCTGCTTCTAGACATGTTTTTTTCATATTGCAGCATTTAACCAATCACATTTCAGCTAACATTTGTTGTTAGGGTCAAAGAAATCTGCCTGGAGGCTTTCACAGTCAGTTCTGATGGCTCAGTAAAGTAAAGTAAAGTAAAGTAAAGTAAAGTAAAGTGTCAAACAGACTGTTCCTTCAGCCAATCACATTTTGACTTGGCGACTCAGCGCCTTCTCGCAGGCGTACAGTTACATCGGCGTATTCAGACCTTCTAATTGCATAGTCAGAGAGTAGACTAGCAAGTGTTAGCAAACAGCATCTGTAGTAAACTGCATGGGTGAAAATATAGTTTGGCAATGGCGGAGGGAGGAGAAACTGATGTGGTAGCTGATTTATTATCAAATCTATTTTCAAGAAGTACTTTTCAAGAAAAACTGGACATTCTTAAGAAAGGTCAGCCAACTCCGAAGCTTGCAAGCCTGTCTCAACCAGGAAAAGGATTTGTCCGACACCTTCAGTAGACTAACTACGAGAGGTACACTTGGCTCACAGGCTCTGAGGAACACTGCAAATTATATTGCTGGGAGTTCTTGTTATTTGCCATCAATCGACATGGTGCTTGGAGCCACACTGGATTTGTAAATTTGACTTGCTTAACCAAGCCAGCAACGAGACGCCAAAAGACTGCCGGACACTTACAAACAACGATGCTTTCAAAAACATTTGGAGACACCAGAGTGGATTAACAGCTGAGCGAGCAAGTGCGCAGGAAACAGAGCTCGACAACGAAAAGGTGAATAAAAAACAGGGAAATCTTAAAAAGACTGATAGACTGTGTCATTTTTTTGGGGGGCAAGCAAGAACTTTCACTTCGGTGACATGATGAAACAGCAGGATCTAAAAACATAGGAAATTATGTGAAGCTTCTTTTTCTCATAGCTGAGAGCAATGCTGATCTGCCTTGCCACCTGTCCACTAATGAAGTATTTCGTGGGACGTCGAGCAAAATACAAAATGCATCAACATGGTGGCAGTACACTTCAATACAGTCTTTGAGAAGAGATATTCTAAAGGAACTGTTTGATCACATTCTGGAGCATCATGAAGAGAATGATGAGGAATCGCGTTGATGAATTTAAAGCACGTCTGGATAAATGAGTTTTGTTTTTTTGCTTCACACATTTCATGGCGTCTTTGAGTATTCAGATATTCTCTTCTAAATACTACAAGACCAAACACTGGATGTACTGTTTTGTCTGGCAAGAGTCAAGGATTTTGTGACACCGTTGAGCGAGAGAGGAGCCGATACAAGGAAATCTACGAGGCCACCGAACGCACCACAGGTGAGCCGAGGGCAAGAAGAAGCCCAGCACAAGATCCTGGCGTGCACTACCACCACGACAGCATTCTGAACAATATTATTTTCCAGACACACACACTCCTTGACACCCAGAAGTTTCGAGATTATCAGAAAACATTCCCACATGCAGCCTTCTCCAGCTTAACACAGAGCCATGGAACACTATTCGATCTGTCTCATCTACCAGCAGAACTGACTGAAATGTATGCCATGGAGGATTTTGCAGGAAAGCCTCCCACTGATCTCCTTGACTTCAACAGAAAAAAAAAAACTGAATGAGAGCATAAGATTGTCCACAACTGTGCACAATTGTGTGTTTGGCGGTGACCATCCCAGTGTTCACTGCTTCTGTTGAGCGGACATTTTCAGGCCAAAAGTGAATTAAAACTTACGCCAGAAATGCCACAGGGCAAGCTCGACCTTCAGCAGCAGGTTTGATGGCAATTGAGAAGGATCTGCTGATGGAACTGAAATGCATGGATAATCCAAATGACAGAGCCACTGAACTCTTTTTAACGAAGGAAAAAAGGATGGATTTTGTATACAAATAATCAGGATTTTGGTGAGTAAAATGTTGCCATTTTCCTAAATAATATTGCTACTTTATCAAGTTGTTGATGCTTATTGTATGTGCACAGATATAGTAGGAGACTTGTGCACTTCAGTAAAGGCATTTATTGTGGCTGCACAAGTATCTATCTGCTATGCAACAGCTCTTTATACTGCATTTATGCATAATAGGATGTCTTTATAGACATAATATAGTAATTGAGAGGTGGATTGGTTCAGGCACATTGGTTCTGAAGGTCTTGGTGTGCAATGCATGATCCGCCACTGGTCCTCAGTAACTGACATTTAATGTGTCCTGATGTCAGATGCAAAATATCTTTTTTTTGTTTTTACTGCTGTTTTAAATCACGTTTTCGAGGACGAGGCACAGGTTTGTTGGTTTTCATTGTTGGTACGATGTCGTTCAGGTAATCTTCTCCGTAGTCAATGATCTTTCTCATTGTGTTCATCAGCAGTGTATCAGTGTCGTCATCTGTGTTGATTTCAATGCTGTAGTTCTTCACCAGGAAGATGCAGTTCTTTGGAATCCCCAGATTGGCACTCACACATTCCACCTAAGTTAAAAAAAAAACAAAAAAAAAAACAATAAACATAAACTTTGTTTTGTTTTTCTTCTGACTTGTACCTTTCAGTATTCAATGTCAATGCACTCTTCAAAAAAGACTACTTACACACTTTTGCAGGATCTTGCTCTTGTAGACATTCCTGATATCTTTTTTGACCTTTGAACAGGCTTCATCAATTTTAGTGAGGACAGCTACTTGGGGGATCCCTGGAAAGAAAGAGTACAACCCAAAATCAATCAGTTTTCCTGGGTTTATGCCAATGTTTCAAAACAGTGACTGAATCTCTAATGGTGTAAAAAGGACTTCTTTTTGTGTAGCAGTATGTGACAGATATAAAATCCCTGGTGATCAGTGCCGTTCTTGACTTGATTTACAAAGCTACTAATGACAAAAGTTTGTACAGCTGAGGCATTGCACATTGCTGCATGTTCTCATTTAAGACATCAAAAACAGACTGAGCATCTCTTCCCCCGGAAACATAAAAAAAAAAAAAAAATCCAATGAGGCGCTCCTAAATTTTTCCTGCACTATCTACATAGCAAACAATGACAGAGAGTTGGGCATGGCAAGCTATATCAGTTGTCTCATCCACCTGCCATGCAAAAAAGAGAGCAGCCTGAATTTCTCCTTTTATCTCATGTGAAACAGTGACTCAAACAGCAGTGATCAAGTCATTTTGGATTGTATGAGACATGCCAGAAAACACAGATGATGACTGGAATTGTATGGTCAAGATATTTTGATATTGTTTCTAGAAACTCCCTGTAATTCCCCTTGTTGGATGATTCACCACTCCCATCATGCCCCCTAAATGACAGCTCCTGATGGCCAAGCAATGAAGTCACATCAATAAGGCGGTTTCGGAAAGCCCTGTTATGTTTTACGGTTTCATGTTTTGCCACATGAATGCAATCGCCTTCATTTATTGCATGTTCAACCCTGACTCTGCTGAGGCAACTCAACCTTGCACATGCACTCACATGATCATTGCTTTTTTCATGCCTTTTGTTAGCCCTGTCAAAGTTAGACAGATCCCCAAAGCCAACTTTTGACCAGACAACACATCCCTGAGATGGTTCCATCAAGAGGCATGGCCAACAGTACATTTGTATTGGTGACAGCACTTCCAGTCAGCCAGCTCATCTTGTCATACCAGGACAACTGAAAAGACCTGTTATGTTTCTGCACCTTTTGCACCAACACAATCTCAGGAGTTGATCTGCCCTGCAGTTCAGCGCAAATTTTCTCTTTGTAGGAAAGACTATGAAATGGCTTCGCCAAAATCCGGTCCACAACATTCACACTGCCTGTCATTGTGTGCAGCTTGCTAGCAGCTGCGCGAGGCCAGAGTGCTGTGTGAGCGCCTGAGTGTGAATGACGGGGAAAAGCTCCGCAGCTGCTGGTTGGGGACAGAAATCGCAGAGTGACCTAAAAGAGTCGCCAAACACATCGCTAGTCATTTTTCACCAACACAAAGTCTCTGAGGATCAGTAAAGCCTCCGGATCAACTCAGCCTGCTCTCCATTCCTACAATAAGCTCAGCTGCCTTTCACCAGTTTGAGCCTGTTTCTCATTACACACTGAAATAGTTGAATACCTCTGTCCTGCTCATTGTCCATTGGATGGCATTCCATCTTGTCTATTTAAGAGGGTTTTCAACTCAGCCAGGCCTCTATCCTATCTCTTTATAACCTGTGTCTGACTAGATGGGTTCCAACCTCCTTTAAATCTACCACAGTGCAGCCTCTTTCAAAAAGAAAAAAATGGATCCCTTGGTCCTGTCGAATTTCAGTTTCTAAACTGTCTTTTATTTTCAAGGTTGTAGAGAAAGCAGTTCTTAACCTTAAAATTTTTGAAACAGGCCAACGTTTGTGAATTGTTTCAGTTTGGGTTTAACCCTGTTCACAGCACTGAAATTGTTCTTATCCTTTTTTTTAATGACAGAGATGATCAGATTGTGTGCCGGGGTGGAAAGAGGCGTGCGCGCACACACACACACACACACACACACACACACACACACACACACACACACACACACACACACACACACACACACACACACACACACATACGCACAGTCTTGTATTTCTATCCTTGTGGGGACCGTCCATTGACTCCCATTCATGTCTAGCCCCTAACCCTGACCCTTACCCTAACCCTAACCCACACCACAACAAAGCCTAACCCTAAAGAAATGTTTTTGCACTTTTACTTTTTTCAGTAACAACAACATGGTCAAGAAAACACTGTTTCTCCTACTTAGGACCGGAAAAAGGTCCCCACAAGGCACGTCGTTCCACGTTTTGTTATCCTTGTGGGGACATTTGGCCCCAACAAGGATAGAAATACGAGAACGCACACGCACACGCACACGCACACACACACACACGGAGAGAGAAGAATGTAAATGTGTCACTGTCCATGGTGCTGAAACAATATCTACAAACATTTACTTTGGACAGTGTTGTCACATTGATTCCTGAGGGCCACAGTTCTGCATGTTTTCCATGTCTCTCTGTCAATCACACACTTACATTAAGTACATCCCCCCACCCCCCCACACACACACACACCTGTGCTGAGACAATTTTTTTTATTTAATTTAAAATTTTTATTTTTATTTTTTTTTTATCTGTAAATAAATGACTATTCAAGACGAAAATTCCTTTTTCAACGTTGTTTTTCTTGTTTTAAATAAGGAAACCACTGTTCATATGTTTGAGGTTCCCAAAAGAAAAAAAAAACCTCAGAGTCACAACTTCACTCTGTGGGTCTTGAAAGATCAGTGAAAATAAAATGCTCTGAATTGGCCGGCAGTGAGAGGTTGGCTGATCTGAAAATGGCTGGCAGCCAATGACTTAAGGTCTATTAACAGTCCAGGGGCCTTACCTATGAAACTCTGCGGGAATATCTGACAATAATCGTGTGTGGGAACGCAAAGCAAACTTCTGTATGCAAAAAAAAAAAAAAATTCAGAGCCAAAAAAAAGTCTGCTGCACAGCTGTTCGCAATTTCCAAGTCATGGTTTCAAATCCTGCGGAGAACGTGACGGTGGCCGACCCCACCCCACCCACAATCCCGCCCCAAATCCACCCCTTGGCACCATATATGGGTACGCAAATGAACTCAATAATGAAATTTGGGTATATTAGAGGGTGCGGCGCAGCGCAGAGCCTGCAGATAACAGCGGATCGGGCGGATGAAGCGTCGAGAAATTAAGATTTTAATCACATTCGGGTGGGTTGCGGTTGATGCTTTCAAATAAAAGAAAAGCAACATTTTTAATCTTATTCCAAACATAAAGAAACGAACGAAAACGATAGAAAAACACTTTTTGATCAGCCAAACGAGCAAAAGTGTGCATCATCATGGCATTTACAATTTAATCGCACACTCAGCAGAGCACAACGCAGCTTTTCCTTTTCAAGGGCGATCAGCGTCTCGCTGCAGCAGAACACAAGTGTCGGCCAGCAGGTGAGATGCCCTGAATGCAGGGCCGGCGATTAGGCTGGGCATCCGGGGCACTTGCCCAGGGCGCCGAGCCATAGGGGGCGCCTGAGGCCGTGAGGCACACCGCCCAGGGTGCGCCGCTGTGACGGTCGTTTGAACAGCGCACTGCTTGGCTTCGCTCTCGCTCCACCCCCCGACCACTTTCGGCGACACTCGGCGGACATTCCGCCCCCCCCCACTCTCAACAACTCTCGCGGCGCGACTCTCCGCGACACTACCACGGGGCGCTCGTGTCGACCTTGCCCAGGGTGCCTGAGAAGCCTGCGCCGGCCCTGGCTGCATGCAGGTGGATCTGCTGTTGTGGAAGTTTGAGATGATGCTGCCCGCCAGGGGCGGATCTAGGATTCTAGGAGATCAGGGGCTTAGCCCCGAGGGTGCAGATGCCGATTTGTTTTTTCCAGCATTTTTTGTGCCATGCACACTACACTATCTTTATTTTATTTTTTTTTACATCAACTTACCACCAATTCAAAGCTGAGAAAGGCACGGAGAACACTTAAAAAATCTGACCCTTTAATGATGCAGATGTCTTCCCACCAGCAGCCTTGAAGTCATTGTTTTATGCCCCATGTACACTGAAAGAAAAAAAATATAAAATACAAAAGTTATTCAGACTGATCATAAACTAAAGAAATAAAATACCCTATTTCCTTACTGCTGTGATCCTGGCTGGCACCTCTGCTGTCCTTTACTGCTCTGTTCTTCAATCCTGTCCTCAAATTTTTAATGATTTCCTGTTCATTTTCCCCCTCACTTTCTCTTTCACTCCTTCCTCTCTTCTGTCTCTGTTACTCTTTAAATACAATATTTCAGAGCTGTTCTCATGTCTTGTCATGCCTTTTTTTGAATGTTAAAGGTGTAATACAACATTTTGATTTCCAGGTGGATCACCTAAATAATTGGTGGGTCTGTTTGTCAATCATTCTGACGAGCTGCTTTCGTAAGGCGGTTCTACGTGCTTGCGCCCAATCAGCTTCTCCTTTTTGCGCATGCGCGTTCAGAGTGTTTATGTAGCCGGTGAGCTTCTGAGCTAGTACTTACCGACTGCGAGTCTGACATAATGAAACTGTAACTGTTTCGGAAAAAAAGCTTTATTTATTAGCGAGGCGGATCGCAGAAACTGTAAACAGAGCCGTGCACGCCGGAGAAGAGGAGATCGCGCTCGTACACTTCCGCGTTTCCTGGGAGAAGCAGGAGAGCCGGGCGGATGGTCTGGCGCATGCGCGTTGTTCAAAAAGTGAGTAACAGACGTGGGGCTTCGTCTTTTCGAGAAAATCGTGTATTAGACCTTTAAATGTGGGTCATCTCCTGTCTTTTCCTCTTCACTCACACATGAACCAAAATAAACTAGAAATTGGCACTCAGAGAGCGCAGACCTCCGCCACAGCTCAAATCAGTCACCAACAATCATAAGAACACCATATATAATCACACATTGTGATCGCTGGTGTGATCAGAGCGGAGCGCTGCAGCGTGCGGTGCCTCTCTCTGTCACCCTCTCTCCCTGTGTGTGTGTGTGTGTGTGTGTGTGTGTGTGTGTGTGTGTGTGTGTTTATCTGAAAAGGAAAACCGAAAAGCAAAATAATTTATGTTATTTTACTTCATTTTAATTTGAAAATTGACCGGATTGTCTCGTATTTTCCGTTCCCGACCTCCTGTGAGGTGCAATCTGCTCTGTCCAGCTTTACAACTGGCGGTGCATGGCGCGCAGCTTGTGGAGAAAATAGAGAGGAGCAGAGCGGCCGTGGTCCACAGTGCGAGCCGTTACGCACGAGGCGGTCCCCTGTGTCTCCTGTATGAACCGTCAGATAGGTTAGTGGGGCGCCGATCTGACAGTCGGTGCGCGGCGCTTCCCACTTCCGCGTCGGAAGGGACGCGTCCTGTGTGAACCAGGCGTTTGTCGCCCCCTGTCGGCGGGCCTGCCCAACCATGTGAAAGACTCCCTGTCTGTCAATGATAAAGAATCCTTTAAAAAATTATTGGATCCAGACAGTGATCTGGATCATCACCAAAATTTCATCAATTCTAAGTTAGCCCAAGACCCACCTTTCCACAAAGTCTCATTGCAATCCGTCAATTACTTTTTGCGGGATCTTGCTAACAAACCAACCAACCAACAAACCGACATGATTAAATAACCTCCTGGCGGAGGTAATAAAAATATTTAGAGAGAAAACCTATGAAACATACTGATATGTTGAGTTTACATGTTTGAAATGTTTCTTCATGAGATTAGAAAATTCTCCCTCTTCTTCAAATAAATGAACTGTTTTGAACCCCCTTGGATTAGCTGAAAAACACGTCATTAACTGCTGACTGAACCACCCAAAAGTGTACATATTTGCTAAAATTAGGACAAGCTTAAGCATCTGCAGTAGTAATATACAGTATAATAATCCAAAAACATCCTATATAATGACAAAGCCTTGACAGGGAGCACTTTTCTGCACAATGAATACTTTAATCATTTTGCTAGTAATACTTTTCATTTATATTTCATAAAGGGTTTTTAGTCTTATCCCGGAATGCAACACTGATCTGCTGTCTTTCATTTTGAGTGCGGTTGTGTTGTTGTTGGTATTAACAGATAATACTGATAGCCAGCGAGCAAAATCAGTCAGAGTTTCGCAAACCGGGAACATCAATCTGTGTTGCAGCTTCTGCTGCTGCTGCTGCTGGTGATGGCGACGTCCGCTTTTTGAAAAGCTTCTGATATCCATTACTTGAGTCGACTCTGAGCAGTAGAATCAAGGAGCAGCGACTTGCGCGCATAGACGTGAACACTTCTTCTTCTGGACAGGCGGCAGACTGCTGGCTGCTGTCCAGCGCATGCTGCCACTCTCTGGTGAATTCCAGTATTACGGTGTTTTAAAAGTGTCAACATCGGTTCCTCTTTAATGGCTTGGTGGGACTTTCTAAAGCTAACCAAATCTTCTCTGATCCCGTGTAAACTCACAACCCGGACATCCTGCAAAACAAAAAGATGATAAACTTCACTCAGTGGAGAAATAAAGGAATCAGCCAGCTTGAACATATCATTGAAAACGGCAACTTTCTATCATTCAATACTCTCATCTCACAATATGGAATCAGCAGCACAGCATTTTTAGAATATCATCAACTTAAATCTATCATAGGTAAAAAGTATACCTTTAATCAATTGCAGGGACAGCTACCTCTCGGGCTCGAAGAATTCTTAAACCTTAGTTCCCCAAAGTTGCTATCAAAGATATATAAAATATTATCAAAGGTAGAAGATGAAATCTTCCTTCCGACCTTAAAATGGGAGGCTGACTTATCTAACAACTTTGACCAAAATGCGTGGTCACTAATATGTTTAAATACTTTCAAAATGACAAAGAATTCAAATATACAACTAATACAATTCAAAATTCTGCATAGAATTCATTACACAGGACGAAGGATGTTCCAGATGGGTCTATCACAATCTGACGAGACTGAATCTCCTCCTGCTGCTGCCTGTAATTAAAGCTGGCATCCGACATGGCTGCCGGACAGGACCGGGACAGAAATGAGAGACAGAAAGAGATAAAGATAAAGAGAGGGAGAACGGTGCATATATATACGAGGGTGTACCCAAAACAATCCGGAATTTCACTGTAACTTTTTATTTCTGACATTTCAAAATAAAACATCACTGTCGCCTTCAAAATAATCTCCATCCGCATTAATGCAGTGCTCCAGCCATGTCTCCCACTTCACGAACGTGTCGTCAGACCCGCGCGTAATTGTGCCATTTTTTGCTGGCTGCGATTTTTCTGTCACCTCCTCCACATCTGCAAACCGCTGTCCCTTCAGCTCTTTCTTCAACTTGGGGAACAAGAAAAAGCCACTCGAGGCTTCATCTGGCGAAAAAGGCGGATGGGAGAGGAGATTCATCCCATTCTTCTCCAGAAACTGCGTGACGCGCAGCGCCGTGTCCGCTGGCGCTCTGTGGTGGTGGATCAACCGGGCTCCACTCCGCCACTCCGCAGGCCGCTTCCTCCTCACATCCTCACGGAGCCGTCTGAGGACTTCGATGAAGTAGTCCTGATTTACAGTCTGACCTGGAGGGACAGACTCGCTGTGGACGATACCCTGGACAGCGAAGAAGCAGCTCAGCATTGTTTTCACGGCTGAGCGGACCTGACGCACGGACATCTGGCCCTTTTTAAACCACCCGAACCACTCATGGACCTGATTCTTCACCAGAGCATCATCCTTGTAGGCTTGCTGCAATAAGGTGAGTGTTTCTGCTGCTGTTTTTTCCCAGCAAAAAGCAGAATTTAATGTTTGCGCGCTGCTCTGGCTTCCCAGTCAATGTCGCCATTTTGGAAAAAATCGCAGACCTCCGCTGCACTCTGTTGATATAAATAGCGCCTGACAGGCGTCAGTGTCACTCTCGGAGCTCAGATTTCTCACAGATGCGCATGAGGCTTACCAACAGCACATCTGATGGCCAGAAGTCGGAATTCATTATTATTATTGTTTTCTGACCAAATTCCGGTTTCCTTTGGGTACCCCCTCGTATGTATGTATGTATGTATGTATGTATGTATATATATATATATATATATATATATATATATATATATATATATATATATATATATATATATATATATATATATATATATATATGTGTATATATATGTGTATATATATATATATATTTATTTATTTATTTATTTTTTTTTTCCCCCTGACGAACCATAGTAGTGAACAGACCAGGCCACAAAAATAAAAGGAGGTGTAGGGAAGGAAGGAAATGCAAGGACACCACAAACCTTTTTTTTGTTTTTGAGAATATAGCTAGTAGTAACTAGTAGTAAACTCGGGGCGTGCATCAAGAGAGGGCTACTACAGATCACCATTAGTCTAACCACCACAAGAAGACAAGGTAAACGAATATGTGAAGAGTGATTAAAGATCAGCGTGATCATGCAAATATGATGGTGATAGTGATGGTGATAGTGATCATGCATATATGACCTCTGACCCCTGAGAGGGCCAGAAGCAGGCCAGAGAGGCCCTCAGAGCCCAGACAGCCGGTGGTCATCACAGAGCCCGGATCCAAGCTGCTCCCCCAGGCAGACGCCCCCGCGCCGGTTCAGAAATGGGGCAGAGGAAAGCCCCGGCCGGGGACCCCGGCGGGCCCAGGGCCTGGGGCCTGGACAGGAGCCGGTCCACCCCGGGCACCGGACGCCCGGGGTGGGCAGAGCCGAGAGCCCAAGGCCCAAGAGCCCAAGAGCCAACCCCCCCACACAGGCAGAGGGCCATGACCCACCCGGGAGGACCGGCCCACACGGGCGGCTACCCACCCCAGGACAGTACCCCCCCAGCGCTCCAGCCACTCACCCCGAGATCCAGGGCATCACTCTCCCACCTCACTCCCCCCCGCCCCAACCCAACACTCACACCCACTCACTCACACTGACACACACACACACGCATGCACACACACACATACATACACACACACACAGTCCATCCTACCCCAAACACACTCACATTCCCACGTCATCCAACCGTCATGTCCTGTGGGAGACCCCCGGAAGGCAAGGGAACACCGAACCACACATCCAGGCCCCCCTGCCACCCACAACCGCCGCCCCCACCCCCAAACCCCACTGCTGCAGACAGGTATGCGCCCCCCAGAGCCAGCAGCCCCCCAAACCACAGCCGGTCCAAACCCCAGGCCTGTGGGGAAACCAACAGCGCTCCCCCCCCCATCCCCCTCCAGAAGGAATCCGAAAACGGGGGCGCAGAAGACCCCATTGCCCCCCCCCCCGGCTCGTGAGTGTTGATGGAGTATATGTTGTTTGCGCCTGGTGGCCGGGTCTTTGCCCACGGGGCCCGGCCGGGCTCAGCCCGAATGGACGACGTGGGCCTGACCTCCGGTGGGCTCACCACCCACCGAGGGAACCGTAGGGGCCGGGTGCAGTGTGGATTCGGTGGCAGCCGACGGCAGGGTGCCCGGCGACCCGATCCCCGGACACAGAGACTGGCTCTAGGGACATGGAATGTCACCTCGTTGGCGGGGAAGGAGCCCGAGCTTGTGAGGGAGGTTGAGAGGTACCGGCTAGATATAGTCGGGCTCACCTCCACACATAGCCTGGGCTCTGGAACACAACCTCTCGAGAAGGGCTGGACTCTCCACTTCTCTGGCGTTGCCCGCGGTGAGAGGCGGTGGGCTGGTGTGGGTTTGCTTATAGCCCCACAGCTCAGCCGCCATGTGTTGGAGTTCACCCCAGTGAACGAGAGGGTTGCATCCCTGCGCCTTCGGGTCGGGGATAGGTGCCTCACTGTTGTCTCGGCTTACGGGCCGAACAGCAGTGCAGAGTACCCGGCCTTCTTGGAGTCCCTGGGAGGGGTGCTGGACAGTGCTCCGACTGGGGACTCCATTGTTCTACTGGGGGACTTCAACGCCCACGTGGGCAGCGACAGTGAGACCTGGAAGGGGGTGATTGGATCGCACGGCCTCCCCGATCTGAACACGAGTGGTGTTCTGTTATTGGACTTCTGTGCTAGTCACAGTTTGTCCATAACGAACACCATGTTCGAGCACAGGGGTGTCCATAAGTGCACTTGGCACCAGGACACCCTAGGTCGGAGGTCGATGATCGACTTGGTTGTCGTGTCATCTGACCTCTGGCCGCGTGTTTTGGACACTCGGGTGAAGAGAGGGGCAGAGCTGTCGACCCATCACCACCTGGTGGTGAGTTGGATTCGCTGGCGGAGGAGGAAACCGGACAGACTTGGCAGACCCAAACGTGTTGTGAGGGTCTGCTGGGAACGTCTGGCGGAACCCTCTGTCAGCATGGCTTTCAACTCCCACCTCCGGGAGAGCTTCTCTCATGTCCTGAGGGAGGCTGGGGACATTGAGTCCGAGTGGACTATGTTCTCCACCTCCATTGTCGAAGCAGCTGCTCGGAGCTGTGGTCGTAAGGTCTCCGGTGCCTGTCGTGGCGGCAACCCCCGAACCCGGTGGTGGACACCGGAAGTAAGGGCGGCCGTCAAGCTGAAGAATGAGTCCTATCGAGCCTTGCTGGCTCATGGGACTCCCGAAGCAGCTGACGGGTACCGGCAGGCCAAGCGAACTGCAGCCCGAGCGGTTGTGGAGGCAAAAACTCGGGTCTGGGAGGAGTTCGGGGAGGCCATGGAGGAGGACTATCGGTCGGCCTCGAAGAAATTCTGGCAAACCGTCCAGCGCCTCAGGAGGGGAAAGCAGGTCTCTGCCAACACTGTTTACAGTGGAGGTGGGGAGCTGCTGACCTCAACTGGGGATATTGTTGGACGGTGGAAGGAATACTTTGAGGACCTCCTCAATCCCGTCGCCACGTCTTCCGTGGAGGAAGCAGAGGCTGAGGTCTCAGAGGTGGACTCGTCCATCACCCAAGCTGAAGTCACTGAGGTGGTTGGCAAGCTCCTCGGTGGCAAAGCACCGGGGGTGGACGAGATTCGGCCTGAGTACCTTAAGTCTCTGGATGTGCAGGGACTGTCTTGGTTGACACGTCTCTGCAACATCGCGTGGCTGTCGGGGACGGTGCCTCTGGATTGGCAGACCGGGGTGGTGGTCCCCCTGTTTAAAAAGGGGGACCGGAGGGTGTGCTCCAACTATAGGGGGATTACACTCCTCAGCCTCCCCGGGAAAGTCTATTCCAGGGTACTGGAGAGGAGGATCCGACCGATAGTCGAACCTCGGATCCAGGAGGAACAATGCGGTTTTTGTCCTGGTCGTGGAACAGTGGACCAGCTCTATACCCTCCATAGGGTGCTCGAGGGTTCGTGGGAGTTTGCCCAACCAGTCCACATGTGTTTTGTGGATTTGGAGAAGGCATTCGACCGTGTCCCTCGTGGTGTCTTGTGGGGGGTGCTCCGGGAATACGGAGTCCAGGGCCCCTTGCTAAGGGCCGTCCGGTCTTTGTATGACCGGAGTAGGAGTCTGGTCCGCATTGCCGGCAGTAAGTCGGACCTGTTCCCGGTGCATGTTGGACTCCGGCAGGGCTGCCCTTTGTGACCGGTTCTGTTCATAATCTTCATGGACAGAATTTCTAGGTGCAGCCAAGGGCCGGAGGGGGTCCGGTTCGGGAACCACAGGATTTCATCTCTGCTTTTTGCAGATGATGTTGTCCTGTTGGCTTTATCGAACCCGGACCTACAGCATGCACTGGGGCGGTTCGCAGCCGAGTGTGAAGCGGCAGGGATGAGGATCAGCACCTCCAAATCCGAGGCCATGGTCCTCGACCGGAGGAAGGTGGCTTGCCCGCTCCAGGTTGGTGGAGAGACCATAGCCCAAGTGGAGGAGTTCAAGTATCTTGGGGTCTTGTTCACGAGTGGGGGACGGATGGAGCGTGAGATTGACAGGCAGATCGGTGCAGCGGCTGCAGTGATGCAGTCGTATCGGTCCGTCGTGGTGAAGAAGGAGCTGAGCCGAAAGGCGAAGCTCTCGATTTACCGGTCAATCTACGTTCCCACCCTCACCTATGGTCATGAGCTTTGGGTCATGACCGAAAGGACAAGATCCCGGATACAAGCGGCCGAAATGAGCTTCCTCCGTAGGGTGGCTGGGCGCTCCCTTAGAGATAGGGTGAGGAGCTCAGTCACCAGGGAGGAGCTCGGAGTAGAGCCGCTACTCCTCCACATCAAGAGGAACCAGCTGAGGTGGCTCGGACATCTGTTTAGGATGCCTCCTGGACGCCTCCCCAGGGAGGTGTTCCGGGCATGTCCCACTGGGAGGAGACCCCGGGGAAGACCCAGGACACGCTGGAGAGACTATGTCTCTCGGCTGGCCTGGGAACGCCTTGGGATCCTCCCAGAGGAGCTGGAGGAAGTGTCTGGGGACAGGGAAGTCTGGGCATCCCTGCTGAGACTGCTGCCCCCGCGACCCGGCCCCGGAAAGCGGTAGAAAATGGATGGATGGATGGATATCACGCATGTCTCTGTTAGTTATAGTGTACTAGTGGACACAGGTGTGGAAAAAAAACAATGTATTCTTTCAGGTTTGCCTGTCTGTCATTTTTCATTTTTACGGCAGCCTCTTGGCAGCTGGACAGTTTGCTTTTTTCTAAAGCTAAGACAACAGGTCAATTGGATCTCTGTCTCCCTCTTGTGCAAATGAGGCTCATTGGACAAGGAATGTGACACTATGTGAATTGTTGCACAACACCTGGCATTTGGGAAGAATGGATGGAGACTTGATGGAGAGTTGATGGAGGCAATAAGGCCTCCCAAGGGGTCACGGACATTCACCTTTGTAGGGAGGGGGGAAGAGAGGCAATTGAGAAGCAAATGACAAGTTCACAATTGTGCCTCAATGGAGGGTTACGGAATGGTTTAGAGCAATTGTGTCTTGACGAAAAGTCATTTGAGATGCAACGAATTCCCACAAAATAGTATAAATAGATGGAGCGGAGAGCGGTCTGCACGTCAGTTCTTTTTGGTCTGCCTGACTGCCAGGGGTTTTTTGGAAATAAAGTCCTCTTTTTGCATCCTGACTCCGACTCTGCCTGATTGTTCCAAGGAGAACTACGATTGAAGACTTCAAGAACCAAGAGTGGATATACTTGAAGATTTTGAGATTTTCCCGGAAATATGTTTGTGGGTTTTTTTTGCACCGTGACTGGCCTAGGATACTTTTTAAATAAAAATCCACGACACATGTCGCAGGATTTTTCAACATATATAATTCTTGCTTTGCGTGTCGACTGGCGACATTCCCGCACTGGCGCGCAGGAAATTATGCATTTTACGTCACAACAAGAAGGGAGGGGGAGGACGCGCAGAGGGTCTCATAGCAACAGGCAGAGCTCAGGCAGAAAGAGGAAGCGGCATGGCGGATAATCCAAAGAAACGGCCGAGAAAGAGTCCTGAAGTTGATCCAACCACCCAAAAAAAACCTGGACGGTCGGCAGAAAGATTGCTGGTGAAGAAGGAAAGTGACCGACGGAGAAGGCAAAGGAGGATTTTGTATTGGCGTGGCTTTTCCTCGGTGGAGAGCGTTGAAAGCAGAAATTGGGCAGACACAGACACAGATGTTGCCTTGCTGCTGTTGGATAAGTAAGTGACTTTGTTGATAATTATATAAGTAGGCTACTTCATTATTTTTTGTAAATGGTGCTTTGAACGTTATGTTGTAATGTTAGCAGCCTACTAATATAATGTCACATGGTAATAAACACACATTCACAAATCCACTAACCTGTCAGTTACAAATTAGCAGGCACCTTGTCTCCCGTTTGTAATAAGCTATTTGCGTTTCTGTGGCAAAAAAACAAAAAACAACCAAAAAAAAAAATTAATAATAATTACCTCGTCGGAAGAATCCATTTGTTTTTCACCAGCTGTCCTTATTCACACAGAATAAAAACAAACGGTGATTCGCGCTGTGAAAACGTGAATCACTGTGGCAGCGGTTGGGGGGAGGGGGGACACCGGGGACACCCGGGCATACATATGGAAGTGCTGGCTTTATTGTTGTAAGAACACAGAGTTCCGCTAGAGGGCAACCGAAGTTACGCACTATAGCTTTAAGGGGACTTTTGGAAACCAACATCATCGCCCCCTGTTGGAATTTCCTCAAAATTACAGTGTTACTGCACTTCCGCATTGGCTTCATTAATCATGACTTCCATAAGTTGTGCCTGACTGAGGCACAAATTGCTGTACACGTGTAATTCCTCCCTGTCTCTTCTACACACACACACACACGCACACACACACACGCGCAGGTTTGCTCTGTCAACTAAACTAAAAGCCAAGACAGAAAAACAGATTTCTTTAAAGAACAAATATTTATTCTAATTTAACAGCAGAAACCATTTTATTCCAACTCACAAACAATTCCATCATGATTCATGGTCGACCTTTAAAGGTCACATCAATTATGAGCAAACAGTTAAATTTACTTGTGCAGTCTTTAATATATCTGTTGGATATTTTGAGCTGTATAGTTTTTGTCCTGATCTTCACAACTTAGTGCACATATAATACAATATTTAATTCATAAAGAACCAAGAAAGATAAAGACATCAAAGTTAAAAAGAGAGCAGTGCATCTTCAGGATTTTATGTGAGCTTTGAACTTCTGTCACTCACATCTTATAGGAGGCTTGGGATACAGCTGATCAGTGAGGAACTCATTGTTCTTTGTAGAAGCTGCAACGTTTCAGCTCATTTCTACTCAGTCTCGAACACAGTAATCAGAACTATACGCTGAGTCTGTGTCATCAGTGGGCAGGTGCATGAAAGCGTCCATTACTTTCCGTGCGCGCCTTACTGTCAATGTGTAGCTGCCAGTAGGTGGGCGGCCTGCTGAATGACCGAGTTCTGCCCTGATAAAGTCTCCTAGTCCGATCGGGGTGTTCTTTGAAGGTACAGTATTGCGAGGTGCAGTGTCATTCAGGAAGTCTTCTCCGGAGCTGATGATCATTTTCATTGCGTTCATTAGCAGTGTATCAATGTTGTCATTCATTTCGTTTTCTTTGCTGTAGTTCTGGACCGGGAAGATACAGTTCATTGGGAATCTCAGATTCGCATGCACGTGTTCCATCTAAGTTTCAAGAAATACACACACACACACACACACACACACACAAAAAACCTTTGAATGTTGACGTTTTGTTTTTCTTCTGAGATTAATGTACTTCTCAGTATTCAATATCAGTGCACTCTTGAAAAAAGACACCAATTACCTGCTTTTTCAGGTGCTTGCTCTTGTAGACATTCTTGATATCTTTTTTGACCTTTGGACACGCTTCATCAATTTTAGTGAGGATAGCGATTTGGGGGATTCCTGCAAGGAAAGAGAAACAAACCCAGTGCAGCCAGGTTTCCTGAGTTTATGCAAATGTTTCAAATTCCAAACAGTAACTACTTAAAAGTTTTTCGATATTCAAGAAACATGGTGTCCCATTTCACTGATTTGCTGATGTACCTCTCATTAAAGGTCCATTCAAAGGAATCGATTCATGCTGTGTTTTAATTGCATGAGGTATATTAAAACCTGGATGGGCTTGAATTTGTTAAAATTTAATTAAATTAAAACTGAGATTGTCCTGTTTGGCCAGCCGTCCTTGCCAGGTAGAAACTTTTTTTTTTTCTTGTGAAAGAAGAGAGTCCACTCTTTCATTAGGAAGTTTCGATGTTTACATAATCTTATAAATCAATATTTTGTGGGTCTTAAAAGACCAGTGAAAATGCTCTGAATTGACTGGCAGTGAGAAGTTGGCTGATCTGAAAACAGCTGGAAGCCAATGAGTTAAGGTCTATCAACAGTCCAGAGGCCTTTGGTCAGCGGACCAGATGATCCCCCATAAAAGTCAGAGGAGTTTGAGCCTTTGCAGTTGTGGCTCCCAGGCTGTGGAACACGTCCTTCTCTGTGCAATCTGCAAATAGCTTCTCCTTTAAGATAGACTTGCTCAGCCTGGCCTTTGGCTGAGCAGAGTCACCTCTTCTAGATCTTGTAATTGATCTATTTCACTGTTTTACTTTGAATGTTATTGTGTTATTGTACTGT
Organism: Salarias fasciatus; assembly: GCF_902148845.1. Taxonomy (NCBI): domain Eukaryota; kingdom Metazoa; phylum Chordata; class Actinopteri; order Blenniiformes; family Blenniidae; genus Salarias; species Salarias fasciatus. Next base: position 10,378,057 of record NC_043761.1, on the reverse strand, counting down.
AAAGCACTTTGGCTGACCAGAGGCCTATTTTAAATGTGCTTCATAAATAAAGCTGATTCTGACACCAAAAATAAAATGGACAATTCTAGAACTATTGCAAAGACTTACCTAAGATCCGGGCTGCTTCTCTGACCTCCCACATCTTCCGAACAGCACGATCATCCATCAAATGTGCTTTGGCAGCATCAACAACACAAACCAGAACATGAACTTTGTCATTTATGTTCGGAATTCCATTGAAGTAGCGTTCAGATGGGGAAGCATCAGGATGGAGCTGGAAAAACAAAATAAATAACAAGGCAACATTTTCAAAATCACAACAAGGCTTGTCATAAAATTTGGCAATTTGGCCATTTTTCTGTGCTTTGGATCTTTGTCTTGCTGGAGGACCCATGATCTTCAACTCAAAACAAGTTTTGACTAAACTGACTAGGACATTTCAGTCTAAAAACTCTTGATAATTCTCTGATTTTATGATTCCTGTGATGCAGTCAAAGCCTCCAGTACCAGATAGAAAAAGCAGCCCTTAAGCTTTGTGGATCTTCCACCATGGTTAACTATTAGCAGGATGCTCTTGTCCTTTCAGCGTTCGCTGTCTGTAAACAAACTCTTGGCGTGCCTCATCAGAAACCTCTGTTTTGGTTTCATCTGTCCACAAAATATTTCCTCAGAAGTATTGCATTTTGTCCAGGTACTCATTGGCAAAGATCAGTCTTTCCTTTTTGCCATTTCCTCAACAGAGAGTCTTCCTTGGCCTTGGTCATTAAGACTGTTTGGCTTTGTATGCAGCGTACAATACTTATTGAATCCATGACCACAGACTGTTCCACCAAGTTTTCCATCGGGTATTTGGATGTTTGATGTGGTGCTTTCTTTTTTCTTTTACCATTTGCACCCAACGCTAACCATAACCTTTGAAAGACTTCTGTTGTTAATGTTTGTCTTTATTTCATGCCCAAGGAGTTTCTTCACAGTTCTATGCTTGGCAAATTTCTTAAAATACACACTAAGCACATTGTTGAAACATGTTGAAAGAGGGATACCAAGGGATTTACAGATCTTCTGATAAAGTCTGGAGGTCGTGTGAAGACCAATAATATATCTTCTGATGTCCTCAGACAGCTCCTTTGTCTTCAGCATAGTGACAAAGGATCAGTTAAAGTTAAGTTTCAAAACTGAATTTCATCATTCATTGGCTAATCCATGTCACAAAGCTACAGATGATTTATCACAGCTGGTTTTGATTTGAGATTTAGCAATTCTTGAGTTTAAAGTTGCTCCATTTGATTTGTCTTTGTTCAGGAAATATTCCATATTATGTTCTGCAACTTCAGAGATGCCAACATTGATGATTGGGACAATACCTTTAAGTTTTACGTTATTAAAAGGGCTGTGTTCACTGCTAAACAAAGTAAGAGAGAGGATAAACAATATCATTTTCATACCGGGCATCCTTCTTTGAGGTGTCCCTTCATGATCAGTCTCATAGTTTCCACCTCAATTCCGTTTCCAGCGCCATTCTCAATACCCATGGTGTCACTGAAGACAAAAGGATAGAAGGTCCCAGGCCACTTTTTCTGGATTTTATAAGTTTTGTACTGCAAGTTAAAAAAAAAAGAAAAGTGATTGAACTGTTAGTGTGTGCTGAAAGTCTTGAAACATGTTTTACTCTGTGTCTTTATATGAATGTTAAACAGTATTCAAGTTATGACAAGCTCTCCATACTTCCTTAGTGAAGCTTTTATCAACGCCGGCGTCAGCCAAAGCTCGAATGGCAGTTCTTCCTTGTAGAGTGCTGTCAACAGAGTTGATGAAACTGGACTTTCCAGAGCCTGTTGGTCCATGCAGCAGAATCCTGAGATGTTGGGCTTCTGAATGAGGTTCATAGCCCCTCACATAAATGTTGTCTCGTTTATTTCTGTTCAAAAAGAAGATTGAATAGGATGAAGTATTAGCCTCTTAAAATCCTACAAATACTGTTTCTTGTTGTGGTTTAACAGAAGTTACACTCCACCATGAATACTCACCCCCATAGTACGTTTCTCCATGGTTGATCAAGAACTGTCAAGACAAGCACATCAGCATGAATCACATTTTCTACTCATACTGTGTAATGAGCACTTGTGCTACGTACTAATGTGAATTTAAAAAATTCTGTGAAAAATAAAAATTGACTTACGAGGAGATTTGAACAAACCCTTGGAAGAAGAAATCATTTGTTTTCATGAAAAACATAAGTAGAATAATTAGACAACACATTAATGACTTAAACCTTTCAACGGTCTGAATTATGTTTACTGTGTTAAGATGACAAACTGAAACATGATGCTTAAATTTTAACATCTAGAAACTCAATCTTTTTGAAAAATTGGCACAAAAAAGCTTATCTTTATCAGTATTCACAACATTTATCACGTTTCAATTGATAAAATGTAAAAGTATAAAACAGTCTTACCATTGCAGAATTCATGCTGAACAAAGTTGCAAACTTATCAGAATTGTATTTCAGACGTAAATCCGAGGTGAAGAGTGTCCAATAATGTGTGAAGCTGTTGCCGTCTGGTTACATATGAAGCCAATGCTCAATAAAACCATACAACAAATACCTGTTATGTAAAAAGACTGTTAATGATTTCAGTTTCTTTCAGAATGTATAAACGAAGGGTGTGCTCGGTCACAAAGTTCATCAAAGTTCAAGGACTATCACTGAATGAACAGATTACCAGCACATGTAAAACTTATCTACCTGACAGGTGGTTCAGCTCGAGCCAGACTAAGCCATTGCACTGAGGCTGTGCTGATTGGGCCATTCGAGGGAAAAATTCCTGACTCCAGCATAAAGAGCATTACAGTAATCCAGCTGAGATGTAATAAAAGTATGAATTACTGTTTCAAAGTGCTGATGTGTGACAACTAACTTGGCTGTTGCCAAATTTCTGAGATGGTAAAAAGCTGCACTTGACCAACGTGCTTATCTGTGCATCACATTTAAAATCACCGACCATTTCAAAAGTGGAGCTACTGAGTCATCGGTGGACTTCAGTTTACTGTAAAAATCATCAACGATAAAATGACAGAGTGCAGCTAAATGTACAGAAGGAGTGCTGTGTAAAAATTCTAAAAAACCTACAGTCACTTGAGAAGTTAGGTAGCGTCTCCTCACTGTTCTCACGGGGGCCCCCTGCAGGTTAAAACTGCCGGTGAAATCTGAAGATCCGGGTGGTTGCTGTGTCTCCCGGACTGCGGAGAAATGATCTGGCTCTGGGACAACAGAGCAGCGACAAGGTCAGGATTCGGTTACCGTCACCGTGTCTGACAGCAGAGAGGGAACCACGGAATCCATGGCCGCCGGATCATGGAGTCAGAGAGCGGTGGACACACCTGTGCTGCAGGAGCAGCAGAGACCACAGCAGACCCGGAAGCTGGACGTGAGTCTTCACCACCGGCCGTGCCGTTTCCGTGGTGCTGCGTCAAGGTCAGGAAGCGGTCTGAGACAGGGACTAGTCAGGTTTACACTTGCACAACTTTTTGCCACGATGTTGTCGTGGCAAGGCGTGCCAATCTGGAGTCACAAACCGGCAGACTCCCGCACTGTTCATGACTAGTTCACGCACAGTTCATGACCAGTTCACAGACAGTTGGCGCACAGTTCACGGACAGTTCACGAATGCGCCCGTCAGTGTCGCGAACTGACACGACGCATTCACGGCAAATTCACGCATAGTTTGCGCATAGTTTACGAGCTTCCCGCACCGGCACGACGTGGTTGCGCGCGCAATTACGCGCGTCATATACGAGTAAAAAGGGGGTTTCCTCAACCCCGGGTCATTTTTGTGTTTGCTGTGGAACAGACAACATGCTGAATGCCAGAGACACCATCACTGCGGAGAAGAGAAGAAGCCTGGACCTGGCAGCTGCTCTGTGTTGAAGAGCAGCAGAAAAGGCGCTGCCTAGGGCCCCGAGCTGAAGGGGGCCCTGACGGACGGCTGATATCAGTCAGTTTCAATGACAAATTAAAGGCGCTACACTTGATGCTGCAACGACAGTGGGTCGAAAATCCCCTGCATGGGGCCCTTTTCCGGGTACTCGCCGGTGGCCACGACTGGCACGCATTCTCCCGCATTGTCCCGACGCGTTCACAAGGAATTCATGGACAGTTGGCGCATAGTTCACGGCCGGTTCGCGATATTTTGTCGTGACCAAAATTTGGAACATTTCAAAATTCAGATTCAGATTCAGATTCAGAAAACTTTATTAATCCCAAAGGGCAATTTGTTTGCAGCACATCTCGAGTCGTTTCACACGTAAATACAACATGAGACAGTCCAGTTTAACCACAAGTGGAACTCAGGTGGAACAATATTAAAACAAGCAATACAATAAAGGAGCTGGGATTCAATAATTTGATTGCAGAAGGCACAAAAGAGTTTGAAAAACGATTAGTTTTCCTAGCTGGAGCATAATACCGGCGTCCAGAAGGCATCAAGATAAACTCTGAGTCAGAGGATGAAGAGGCTGAGCCAAGATGCTGTGTGCTTTACTCAGCACCTGCTGCTCCCACAGAGAATGCAAGTCCCTCAGTTTAACACCTGTGATTTTAGAGCAGGTCTTGACAATGTTCTGCAGTTTGTTTTTGTCCCTCACAGACAAGGATTGAAACCAACAGATAAAAGAAAATGTGAGTAAACTCTCAATAAACGAGCAGTAAAAATTATTTAAAAGAGTTTTGTTCACATTAAAAGAGTTCAACCTTCTTAACAAGTAGGCACGCTGCTGCCCACGTTTGACAATGTGCTCAGTGTTCATGTCAAATCTTAATTTGTCATCTATCACCGTGCCCAGATATTTATAACTATTGACAATTTCCACGTTTTCTCCATGGATGACACTGACACTGTGGGAGGAAGTCTGTCTAAAATCAATGACCATATTCTTAGTTTTTAAAACATTTAAGTCAAGGTAATTTTCCTCGCACCACTTAACAAAATGGCCTAAAGCAGGACCATGATTTCCCTCCTTTCGTGACAGTAGAGAAACCAGAACTGTGTCGTCTGAAAGTTTAATCAGAAATCTGTTCTCCTCAGCAGATCTGCAGTTGTTGGTGTAGAGAATAAACAGAAGAGGAGACAGGACACAGCCTTGAGGAGACCCCGTGTTGGAGGTGGTGGGAGGAGACAAGCAACCATTGACCAGAACACGCTGGACCCGATCAGTGAGAAAATCTAAGATCAATGACAACAATTGGTCCGGAAGGTTAAAATCTGAAGCCAGCCTTTGAATCAAGATGTGAGGCTGCATTTTATTAAAAGCAGAAGAGAAGTCTGCAAATAAGAGTCTGACATGGGCCCCTGCGTTTTCAAGGTGCTTGTAGATAGTGTGAAGTAGGAAAAGCTTTGCGTCCTCCACCCCTTTATTTGATTGATAAGCGAATTGCAGTGGATCTAGTCTCCCTGCTGTAAAAGGCAATATGTGGGCTTTTAATATTTGCTCAAAGCATTTCATGACGAGTGACGTGAGTGCGACTGGTCTGAATTCATTCAGCTCTCTTGACTTGCTGGATTTTGGAAGAGGAATTACTGTTGAGGTCTTCCATAAAGAGGGGATTTTACAGCGATCCATACAAGACTGGAACAGTCTGGAGAACACACCACTGAGCTGTGTGGCACAGTGGTGCAGGGTACGACCACAGATGGCATCAGGGCCCCTCGCCTTCCCTGTTTTGGCCTTCTTAAAGAGGGCAGTGACGTGACTCTCAGAAATTACAATCTCACTTACAGGCTTCTCGTCCCGACATGGCACGCAGTCCCGACGGGTTTACGCACACTTCACACCACTTTACGAGTGGTTTGCGACCGTTTGCGACTCGATTCATGGCAATGCGTGCCACAGAATCGTGCAAGTGTAAACCTGGCTTTAGCCAGCATGGTGTCTTTTTTTTGAGCCCCTCTGACAGCCAGCAGATGTCCTCTCTTTAGGTCAGCAATAATTTTGTAAGCTTTTGTGATGGGCAGGTGCGGGTGAAGTCCGCGGTGCATGGCGGCCGTCATGCAGGTATGGGTGTTGGAGCTGTCAGATGTTGACGCTGCAGCAGTCAGCCAGCTGTTACCCATGGGAAGGCGCATCCGGTTTCTGGGGTCTATTTCACCAAGCAGGTTTTAAGAAAATTCTGTGTTGAATAACCCGGAAATGAGGGAAACTCTGAGATTTCAATTACACAAAGGGAGAGAACTCAAACCAGAGACAGAGGAGTAACTCCAGCCTGTTCCACTAGGAGAGGGAACTTAAACTGTCGGTCAGTTACCGCAGTAACACACTCCGTGACTCTAACCTGGTCGGGAGCAGGTTTTTCTGAGTCAACCCTGAAGTTTCTCTCTGGCTCCGCCTCCTTTCAGCCACACGCACTGCTCCATTTCCTCATTCATTCAGTCAGCTGGCGAGTTTTTGTGTAGCTGTCAAAATTTCATGTCCTTTTATCAGCGATCCTGCAGATGAAGGAGCGGCATTACTGCAGCGTGAATTGAATATTCGTCGGGAGATTATTTACAGACCGCGCATAGATGTTTTGACGTTTCCGGACAGTTAGGGCGAATCCCAATTCTCTGCTTAATCCTCAATCTTACTCCTCATTCCTCAAAATGCGCGCTCCCGTGAAGTTAAGTGCTGTCCCATTCCTTAACAAGTTGAGGAAAGGAGCGAGACTAAGGAGCGTTATCTCCCTTAATTTTGAGATTCTACAAGACCTACCTTGGAGTTAAGGATAATCCAGAATGCTTGTTAAATAGTTCGTTTTGCTGTTATTTTATTAATAAAAAATCTTGTATATTACTTTGGGACTAATTGTATTAAGTTTCTACCACAGATACTATTTACAAAGGCTATTAGAAAGAAATCAAGAAAATTCATTTGAATGCATTTATTAACAAGGTCACACATGCAAAATGTTAAACATTTCTAATGCAGGGCGCATTACTTACAGTTATAAAGGACGTTGTTATGGATCATTGACCAAAATTATTACAAAATTATTGCGGAGAGAAAAAAAAACAGCGCTCCACGCGTGTGCGCTCTCTCTCTCTCCTTCGGGCGGTCCAAAGAAGCGTCGCGCGAGCCCCTAGCACCCTCCCGACGTTCCGAACCCCCCCCACCCCCAAACTTTTTTCCTGCAGGAAACACTGCACTTCCAGCTTTCTCCTACCCTCTTGCGCAGTGCTGCCCCCTGTGGTCCAAGGACGTAACTGTCTTTAAGGGTTGTCCCATTTCCAAGTGACTTTACATTCCTTAACACTTGTTTTGAGGAGGCACTTAATTTGAGATTGAGGATCAAGGTTGAGGAGTGAGGATTAAGCAGAGAATTGGGATTGGGCCTTATCTTTATGAACGGTACCGCTTCACGTCTCAATCCGCTACATTCACAATCTTTTCCGTCCATATTTTGCAACATAACCAAACATAGTCGCACACTCACATCCGAGCACATATTGTGTGTTGCGCTGCCGTTCTTTGCAAATGGGAGTTTTTTATATAACACTGGAGATGCAGAGCACGTAGGAGTTTAATCACCACCATCATTACCACCACAGCAAATAAAAGACATGACACACATTTCATTTTGTCTTCTTTATTTCCTACAATGATGATAATAATAATAATAATAATAATAATAATAATAATAATAATAATAATAATAAGAAAGGGTTTAGTTCATGTTCCAATAGTGAACATAATTCACCTGTGACCATGAACCCTCCTGCAACTTGTGCTCCAGTATCTCAATTTCCAATTTCGTCTTCTTCATCTGGAGGTCCAGATGTTGCTGTTCTTTAAGGGATTTCTCTATCTTGTTAAGTGGATTTTGTAAATTTCTTTGACTGGTAACTGGGAATACATAGAGGACATTAAATTATACAGCTGCACATGAATTGAATGAAATGAACCTCTGGTGTTTACTGAACATCCATGTCACAGTGTTGATCTGTGATGTGGAAGTTGAGGGACCATCCTGCTGCCGACCAGCCATGATCTGTTAAAAAGATCCTCTGTGAGGGCAGCAGACACAGTTTCATCCTCCTCATCCTAGATAAATAACATCTTTCAGTATATTTGCGTATATTTTTCCAAACTAACATTTGGCAAAAATATTCTGAGTATTTCCTCCTGACAGTTTCAAGGTTGGTTGTAGCATGAAGGGGCTCCAGCAGGCAGATAGAACCTTCACAATCTATGTGGCCAAAAGAAGAAAAGAACATGAAAGACAAAATAAATATTTGTATCAATAACATTTTTTAAATATTATACTCAAATAATAGATAATAATATTAGATTAAATAGGATTAATTATTTAACATAACATGATATAGATGTGTGACATAAAACAACTGCACAGTCCATCAGCCACTTAGTATTTATGCTACTTTACAATGTTAAACATGCTTAAAAAGATGTGCCTCAATGAGATTATGGCAAGGTCTTTTGAACAATGTTTTTATTTTTCATCTTTAGCTGCTGCGCTTCTTCCCCGCGGGATTACAACTAAATGAAATACCTTAACTGGTGACGATTCAAACAGTTTCCCTGTAATAATATTTAACATTCAAAAATATTGTGATATAAAGGACTACATTTAAACTTACTCATTGACACGGGCAGCAATTTTCTGCCACGGCATCTCCCTCTCTTTCGCTGCTGCAGCGTGTTGCATTTTTTTCGAAAAATGTGTTCCAGCTTCTATATGTCGCTCTCCGCTTCTCTGTTGCCATGGTGACTCGTTGAATCGGTGCTCCATTAATGCTGGCTCTTTATAGTTGTCGTGCACGTGCTTAACTCCAGGTGGAACTACTTGAAGTTGAGTAATACAACTCAAATCAGCTGTTGTGTAACCAAAAACCCAGCGTTTTCCCTTTCAGAGTAGATCAACACAGAGTTCAGGATTAATCTCAGAGTTTTTTCAACCTGCTTGGTGAAATAGACCCCTGGTCTCCCACTACAACAATAGCCTCCATACACTCCTAAACAGTCATGCTCCACTAAAAACCAGATCTGTCTCTTTCACCCACTCTGCACCCTGGTTCACCCCTGCCCTCCGTCAGCTCAAATCCCGAGGTCGACAACTGGAATGGCTGTACAACAAAACTGGACTCACCATACACAAAGAAATGTACAATAATCATGTCATGCTTTATAAGGACCATATTTCCTCAGCCAAATCTGCTTACTACTCTGGTCTAATTCACTCCAATCAACACAACTCAAAAACCCTGTTCTCTCTTCTCAACAACATCACAAAACCCCCTGACTCTCTCCCCCAGCACATGCAATCTACTGATTTCTGTAACTCCCTTATGTCCTTTTTTGTTTCCAAAATCTCTGATATCCACCGGCAATTGTCTACATGTGGTACTGCAGTCTCTGGAGTCTCTACGATCCCCATCTTGCCCATCGTAACCCCGTTTTCTAGCTTTGTCCTCCCCTCAGTCCAAGTCATTTCTGAATTCATTCTTAAAGCCAAACCCTCCACCTGCCAGCTTGACCCCCTCCCTACAGTTTTTGTAAAAACCTGCTTATCTTCACTTGTTCCCCTCATCACCAACATCATTCATTCCTCTCTTATTTCATTCAAAACCGCTACTGTGACCCCTATTCTGAAAAAACCCGGCTTGGACCCATCGAATTTCAATAACTTTCGTCCTATTTCCAACTTACCCTTCCACTCCAAAATCCTTGAAAAATCTGTAGCCTCTCAACTCCACAATCATCTCATCACCAACGACATCTACGAGCAGTTTCAATCAGGCTTCCGTCCCCTACACAGTACTGAAACACCACTCCTCAAAATCACCAACAATCTCCTTTTAGCCTCAGACTCTGGTTTACTTTCCATTCTTATCCTCCTTGATCTCTCAGCAGCATTCGACACCATTTCTCATAGCACTCTGCTTCTCAGACTTTCATCCATTGGCATCTCCCAAATACCCCTCGCTTGGTTCACCTCCTATCTTTCTGACCACACACAATTCATTCAACTCAAATCTCATAAGTCCAACACCTTCTCTGTCTCTGCCGGCGTGCCCCAGGTTTCTGTCCTGGGTCCCCTTCTCTTCATCATTTACATTCTCCCGCTTGGTCACATCTTCCGTAGACACAATATAAATTTCCACTGCTACGCGGATGACACCCAGCTCTACCTCTCTACCAAGCCATCTTCATCACTTCCTCCAGCCTCCCTTTCCCTCTGCCTACAAGAAATTCACTCCTGGTTCACTCTCAATTTCCTGAAACTAAATAGTTCTAAAACTGAAGTCCTCCTTGTAGGCACCCCCTCCACTCTCTCCAAATCCAACAGTTTTTCTATTTCCATCCACAACTCGACTGTTCCTCCCTCCCCTCAGGTCAAGAGCTTGGGTGTCATCCTTGATAGTACACTCTCTTACCACTCCCACATCAATAACATTACTCGGTCTGCATACTTTCACCTGCACAACATCTCTCGTCTCCAACCCTTCCTCACTTCTCAAACCACTGCCATCCTCGTCCACAGCCTTGTCACCTCCCGGATTGATTACTGCAACGCACTTCTCCTTGGTCGCCCCAACAAATCCCTCCAGAAACTGCAGCTCCTCCAAAACTCTGCAGCGCGCCTCATTACCCAGACTCCCGCAATTCACCACATCACTCCCATCTTACAACAACTCCACTGGCTTCCAATAAAACAGAGAATTAACTATAAGACACTTCTCATTACATTCAAAGCACTCCATAACCTGGCCCCACCTTACATATCTGACCTCCTCCACATCGCCACTCCTGTCCGTTCACTCCACTCTTCCTCCAGCCTCCAGCTTTATGTTCCCCCTGCCCGCCTCATCTCCATGGGGCACAGGGCATTCAGTCGCTCTGCTCCCCAGCTCTGGAACGCTCTCCCTCCTGATCTCCGCACTATTGACTTCCTGCCACTGTTTAAAGCCAGACTCAAAATTCACCTCTTCAGACAGTCGTACTTCAACAATAGTCGCACTCACCATTCAATGTTGTTGCCTTTTGTTTATGTTGTTAAAACTGCTTTTAATTTTTTTCGGTGTTTTAATGTTCAGCGTCCTTGGGTGTTCTGAAAGGCACTTTTAAATTGAATAAATTATTATTATTATTATTATTATTATCATCATTATTAGTGGAACAGGCTGGAGTTACTCCTCTGTCTCTGGTTGGAGTTCTCTCCCCTTGTGTAATGGAAATCTCAGAGTTTCCCTCATTTCCGGGATATTCAACACAGAGTTTTCTTAAAATGTGCTTGGTGAAATAGACCCTGGCACCATAACACTCAATCTCATCAACCCACACTCACTCACTAAACCTTGGAGGGTCCAGGGTGATGTTACCTGTACATCCTGTGCCTGGTTGCACACATGACCCATTGACAGTATAAAAAAGATGGCCGAAGCTCACGAGACATCACTCACAGTGTTCTGCAATCCTGCGCTGAGGACTTCAGCAGGAGGTCTCCATATTGAACACTTGAAACTAGATTTAAATGTGTAAATGTGCCTGTCACATGACCGCATCACGTGGACTGAGGAGGTGCAGAGATTGGGCAATGAATGCAAAACTTTAACTTGTAAAATAAAATCAACAGATGATTTACGTGAAAATCTGAGTCTGGTCAATATAGAGACCAGAACATGTTCCGAAATCGACCGTATTATATATTTACTTGCGCTCTGAAAATTGGCATTATTGAAGAGGTTCTTAACTAGAGGAGAACTATGCAAAATTTGCTTTAGCGCTCCCCCTACTGGTCTCCTGTGAAAGCTCACTGTTGTAAAAGTTCTCTGCATCACCCCCCCTCCCCCACCCCTGTCCCCACACACAGAAAGCGTCTCACTCCTGTTTTTTTTTCTGCTCGTCAGACAAAGGTTTTTTCTGTCTTTTTGGTTCCGCCATCCGCGAGCACCTAAGGGTGGCATTGCTAACGCTAGCGAGGGTTTCATGTGGGTTCGCGCTTTTATACTTGTAATCCCGTATGAGTGCTGTAAAGCAGGTTTGTTCTCGCGAGATGTAGTCGGGTCGGATCCTCTGAAATTGCAAGCGCTGTTTTCAGGACTCAGACCCCGGGGAGAGTGAAGGGACCAGCGAATCACTGTGACAAGTCTTTGTTTCCCCCCACAGGGATTCTGAAAAACATTTATTGAGGTAAAAAAGTTGCAAAGTTCTACTTTAAGGGGACTTTTTGAAACCAACATCATCACCCCCTGTTGGAATTTCCTCAGAATTACAGCATTACTGCACTTCTGCATTGGCTTCATTATGACTTCCATAAGTTGTGTCTGGCTGTGGCTGTCTCCTCTCCACACACACACACACACACACACACACACACACACACACACACACACACACACACACACACACACACACACACACACACACACACACACACACACACACACACACACACACACACACACACACACACACACACACACGCGTGTTTGCTCTGTCAACTAAACTAAAAGCCAAGACAGAAAAAGAGATTTCTTTAAAGATCAAATATTTATTCTAATTTAACAGCAGAAACCATTTTATTCCAACTCACAAACAATTCCATCATGATTCATGGTCGACCTTTAAAGGTCACATCAATTATGAGCAAACAGTTAAATTTACTTGTGCAGTCTTTAATATATCTGTTGGATATTTTGAGCTGTATATTTTTTGTCCTGATCTTCACAACTTAGTGCACATATAATACAATATTTAATTCATAAAGAACCAAGAAAGACAAAGACATCAAAGTTAAAAAGAGAGCAGTGCATCTTCAGGATTTTATGTGAGCTTTGAACTTCTGTCACTCACATCTTATTCTTTCTCCTCATGAGCCGTGTTGGGATAGTTACGCTAAAAAAATCAATTAGTTTCTAGAAAGCGTTCATTGCTTCTGTAAATAGTTATAAAATTACTAGTTACTGCACTTGAAAAGTAATTTCACTACTTGGTACTTTAATTTCAAATTTCTTATTTCACTGTGTAGATACTTGGACAAACACGATCGTATCATTGCTTATCCTGTCTCCCTTGTGTTTAATGTATAATGTAGAACCTCATAAACACAGGCTTTTGGAAATACAATGAAAAAACTAAAAATAGATTTTCTTTATATTCATGTATTTCATGTAAAAAAAAAAAAACCGTCAATAAGAAATACACAAATAATGGCCTTATGATTTTACCCTATAAGATTAAAACAGAAATGCACTTAAAACCATTAAAATGAAACAAATACTTATTAAAAAGAGAAAATTCTCGACACCTGTGAATGAATTGTAGAACTATGTACATGATCTATGGATGATATTACAAAAGAACAGGACGGCAGTTTTTGTTTGATGACAGGGTGGAGAGGAGGCTTGGGATACAGCTGATCAGTGAGGAACTCATTGTTCTTTGTAGAAGCTGCAACGTTTCAGCTCATTTCTACTCAGTCTCGAACACAGTAATCAGAACTATACGCTGAGTCTGTGCCATCAGTGGGCATGTGTGTGAAAGCGTTTATTACTTTGCGTGTGTGTGTCGATGTCCATGTGTAGCTGCCAGTAGGAAGGCCTGCTGAATGACCGAGTTCTGCCCTGATAAAGTCTGTCAGTCTGGCTGGGGTGTTCTTTGAAGGTACAGTATTACGAGGTGCAGTGTCATTCAGGTAGTCTTCTCCGGAGCTGATGATCATTTTCATTGCGTTCATTAGCAGTGTATCAATGTTGTCATTCATTTCGTTTTCTTTGCTGTAGTTCTGGACCGGGTAGATACAGTTCATTGGGAATCTCAGATTCACATGCACGTGTTCCATCTAAGTTTCAAGAAATACACACACACACACACACACACACACACAAAAAACCTTTGAATGTTGACGTTTTGTTTTTCTTCTGAGATTAATGTACTTCTCAGTATTCAATATCAGTGCACTCTTGAAAAAAGACACCAATTACCTGCTTTTTCAGGTGCTTGCTCTTGTAGACATTCTTGATATTTTTTTTGACCTTTGGACACGCTTCATCAATTTTAGTGAGGATAGCGATTTGGGGGATTCCTGCAAGGAAAGAGAAACAAACCCAGTGCAGCCAGGTTTCCTGAGTTTATGCAAATGTTTCAAATTCCAAACAGTAACTACTTAAAAGTTTTTCGATATTCAAGAAACATGGTGTCCCATTTCACTGATTTGCTGATGTACCTCTCATTAAAGGTCCATTCAAAGGAATCGATTCATGCTGTGTTTTAATTGCATGAGGTATATTAAAACCTGGATGGGCTTGAATTTGTTAAAATTTAATTAAATTAAAACTGAGATTGTCCTGTTTGGCCAGCCGTCCTTGCCAGGTAGAAACTTTTTTTTTTCTTGTGAAAGAAGAGAGTCCACTCTTTCATTAGGAAGTTTCGATGTTTACATAATCTTATAAATCAATATTTTGTGGGTCTTAAAAGACCAGTGAAAATGCTCTGAATTGACTGGCAGTGAGAAGTTGGCTGATCTGAAAACAGCTGGAAGTCAATGAGTTAAGGTCTATCAACAGTCCAGAGGCCTTTGGTCAGCGGACCAGATGATCCCCCATAAAAGTCAGAGGAGTTTGAGCCTTTGCAGTTGTGGCTCCCAGGCTGTGGAACACGTCCTTCTCTGTGCAATCTGCAAATAGCTTCTCCTTTAAGATAGACTTGCTCAGTCTGGCCTTTGGCTGAGCAGAGTCACCTCTTCTAGATCTTGTAATTGATCTATTTCACTGTTTTACTTTGAATGTTATTGTTTTATTGTACTGTAAAGCACTTTGGCTGACCAGAGGCCTATTTTAAATGTGCTTCATAAATAAAGCTGATTCTGACACCAAAAATAAAATGGACAATTCTAGAACTATTGCAAAGACTTACCTAAGATCCGGGCTGCTTCTCTGACCTCCCACATCTTCTGAACAGCACTATCATCCATCAAATGTGCTTTGGCAGCATCAACAACACAAACCAGAACATGAACTTTGTCATTTATGTTTGGAATTCCATTGAAGTAGAGTTCAGATGGGGAAGCATCAGGATGGAGCTGGAAAAACAAAATAAATAACAAGGCAACATTTTCAAAATCACAACAAGGCTTGTCATAAAATTTGGCAATTTGGCCATTTTTCTGTGCTTTGGATCTTTGTCTTGCTGGAGGACCCATGATCTTCAACTCAAAACAAGTTTTGACTAAACTGACTAGGACATTTCAGTCTAAAAACTCTTGATAATTCTCTGATTTTATGATTCCTGTGATGCAGTCAAAGCCTCCAGTACCAGATAGAAAAAGCAGCCCTTAAGCTTTGTGGATCTTCCACCATGGTTAACTATTAGCAGGATGCTCTTGTCCTTTCAGCGTTCGCTGTCTGTAAACAAACTCTTGGCGTGCCTCATCAGAAACCTCTGTTTTGGTTTCATCTGTCCACAAAATATTTCCTCAGAAGTATTGCATTTTGTCCAGGTACTCATTGGCAAAGATCAGTCTTTCCTTTTTGCCATTTCCTCAACAGAGAGTCTTCCTTGGCCTTGGTCATTAAGACTGTTTGGCTTTGTATGCAGCGTACAATACTTATTGAATCCATGACCACAGACTGTTCCACCAAGTTTTCCATCGGGTATTTGGATGTTTGACGTGGTGCTTTCTTTTTTCTTTTACCATTTGCACCCAGCGCTAACCATAACCTTTGAAAGACTTTTGTTGTTAATGTTTGTCTTTTCTTCATGTCCGTGGAGTTTCTTCACAGTTTTATGCTTGGCAAATTTCTTAAAATACACACTAAGCACATTGTTGAAACATGTTGAAAGAGGGATACCAAGGGATTTACAGATCTTCTGATAAAGTCTGGAGGTCGTGTGGAGACCAATAATATATCTTCTGATGTCCTCAGACAGCTCCTTTGTCTTCAGCATAGTGACAAAGGATCAGTTAAAGTTAAGTTTCAAAACTGAATTTCATCATTCATTGGCTAATCCATGTCACAAAGCTACAGATGATTTATCACAGCTGGTTTTGATTTGAGATTTAGCAATTCTTGAGTTTAAAGTTGCTCCATTTGATTTGTCTTTGTTCAGGAAATATTCCATATTATGTTCTGCAACTTCAGAGATGCCAACATTGATGATTGGGACAATACCTTTAAGTTTTACGTTATTAAAAGGGCTGTGTTCACTGCTAAACAAAATAAGAGGGAGGATAAACAATATCATTTTCATACCGGGCATCCTTCTTTGAGGTGTCCCTTCATGATCAGTCTCATAGTTTCCACATCAATTCCGTTTCCAGCGCCATTCTCAATACCCATGGTGTCACTGAAGACAAAAGGATAGAAGGTCCCAGGCCACTTTTTCTGGATTTTATAAGTTTTGTACTGCAAGTTAAAAAAAAGAAAAGTGATTGAACTGTTAGTGTGTGCTGAAAGTCTTGAAACATGTTTTACTCTGTGTCTTTATATGAATGTTAAACAGTATTCAAGTTATGACAAGCTCTCCATACTTCCTTAGTGAAGCTTTTATCAACGCCGGCGTCAGCCAAAGCTCGAATGGCAGGTCTTCCTTGTAGAGTGCTGTCAACAGAGTTGATGAAACTGGACTTTCCAGAGCCTACTGGTCCATGTAGCAGAATCCTGAGATGTTGGGCTTCTGAATGAGGTTTATAGTCCCTCACATAAATGTTGTCTCGTTTATTTCTGTTCAAAAAGAAGATTGAATAGGATGAAGTATTAGCCTCTTAAAATCCTACAAATACTGTTTCTTGTTGTGGTTTAACAGAAGTTACACTCCACCATGAATACTCACCCCCATAGTACGTTTCTCCATGGTTGATCAAGAACTGTCAAGACAAGCACATCAGCATGAATCACATTTTCTACTAATACTGTGTAATGAGCACTTGTGCTACGTACTAATGTGAATTTAAAAAATTCTGTGAAAAATAAAAACTGACTTACGAGGAGATTTGAACAAACCCTTGGAAGAAGTAATCATTTGTTTTCATGAAAAACATAAGTAGAATAATTAGGCAACACATTAATGACTTAAACCTTTCAACGGTCTGAATTATGTTTACTGTGTTAAGATGACAAACTGAAACATGATGCTTAAATTTTAACATCTAGAAACTCAATCTTTTTGAAAAATTGGCACAAAAAAGCTTATCTTTATCAGTATTCACAACATTTATCACGTTTCAATTGATAAAATGTAAAAGTATAAAACAGTCTTACCATTGCAGAATTCATGCTGAACAAAGTTGCAAACTTATCAGAATTGTATTTCAGACGTAAATCCGAGGTGAAGAGTGTCCAATAATGTGTGAAGCTGTTGCCGTCTGGTTACATATGAAGCCAATGCTCAATAAAACCATACAACAAATACCTGTTATGTAAAAAGACTGTTAATGATTTCAGTTTCTTTCAGGTTATATAATGTCAAAGGACTGCTCTTTCCCATCAAACTGTATAAATGAAGGGTGTGTATGGTAGCAAAGTTCATCTTATCAGGACTATCAATGAGAGAACAGATTACCAGCACATGCTGAAACTACCTGGCAGGTGGTTCACCCAAAGGTTCACTGAAGACTGTTGAATAATTTTATAATATTCTTTACATCATGCTTATTATATTATGTTATTTACTATTGTTCATATAACGCAGGTCTCTGTTAGTTATAGTATGCTAGTGGACACAGGCGTAGAAAAGACATGTATCCTTTTTCTGTTCGCCAGCCTGTCATTTTTCATTTTTACGACAGCCTCTTGGCAGCTGGACAGTTTGTTTTTTTCTAAAGCTAAGACTACAGGTCAATTGTCTCTCTGTCTCCCTCCGGTGCAAATGAGGCTCATTGGACAAGAAATGTGACACTATGATTTGTTGCACAACACCTGGCATTTCGAGACTTGATGGAGGCTGAGAGGGCCTCCCAAGGGGTCACGACATTGACCTTTGTAGGGAGGGGGGAAAAGACTCAACTAAGAATCAACAAATGGTTTTGAGCAATTGTGTCTTGACGAAGAATAAATTGAGAAGCAACAAACTCCCAAAAAATAGTATAAATAGATGGAGCGGAGAGCAATCGGCGCGTCAGTTCTTTGGTCGGCCTGACTGCCGGAGGGTTTTTTTGGGAATAAAGTCCTCCTTTTGCATTCTGACTCTGACTCTGCCTGATTGTTCTGAGGAGAACTGCGATTGAAGACTTCAAGAACCAAGAGTGGATATACTTGAAGATTTTATGTTTTTTCTGGAATATATGTTTGTGGGGTTTTTTTGCACCGTGACTGGCCTAGGATACTTTTTAAATAAACATCCACGACAAGACTCATGTAAACGCTGTAATACATATGCCAGGCCCACTGGTGGCGCTGCAGTGCAATACCAGTCGGGTAGTGCGCATGCGTATAAAAGCGCGTAGTAGTCACGTTGTATGTAAACAAACGCAAAAGATGGCGAACTCCGGAGCGAAAGTCAAGGAAAGTTTGGTGTGGACGGATGACGAGGTACAATTACTGCTACGGCTAACTTTGGACTATAAAACCAGTAAACTACAGGAGAATGTGGATTGGGAGAGCTGTCAGACAAAACACAATGATATTATGGCTGCCTTCCAGGCACAGTATCCACGAGATTCTGACCGGGATTTCCCGCACAACCCTACATCGATAACAAAAGCCCAGTTAACGGCCAAAATCAAGAATATAAGGCTGAAGTATCGTCACGCAGTGGACACGGGCAGACGCAGTGGCCAAGGATGCATGGTCCTCCTGTACTTCGAACTGTGTGAGCAGATTTGGGGTGGTTCTCCGGTGACGCGCTCCATCGAGTCCGGGATTGAGACAACGGACTTGGATGAGTCGTCCTCCCGGAGCGCCTCACCAGCCACTCTGGAGTCGCCCCAATCACCAGAGTCCACAGACGGTCTGCCACCATCGGGTGCCAGGCAGCACAGGGACATGCTGCAGGTAGTGGTAGTTTTGTAGTAGTAACAGTAGTTCACTGACAGGACACAACTCCAATTCGGGTCTTTCATTTGTATATGTGGATGTTTTAACCCTGTCATTGCAAAAGTGTAAGAAACACTAATTGACAAGCACACTTGTGACCTAACAGAACAAGCAAATTGTATACATGTGTAATTTAATGTTGCAGAATACATTTTAGAAGTGAAATGTATGGTGAGATAGTCATGTATCCAGATACATTTAAACTCTGTTGTGGGACATCAGCCTGCCCAGGGACTACAGGTGGAAATTAGCATTGTCTGCTATAACCTTTTGGTCAATGTTAATTGTACACTGTTGTTTGAGAAGACTAATATTTGCATTGTTTCACTTTCAAGGCCAAGCTGAACAGCCACAGAGGGGACAGGCTAAAAAGGAAAGCGCCCACAAAATTATCTCCATACCCCACAGACACAGCCCAGGAGGACATCAATATTAAAAAGTGAATGCTTGATTTGATGGAGGAGTCCAGCAGACGGAATGCGGAAAATATGCTGCAGATCAACCAGAACATCTCAAACATAACATACACTATCCAGCAAGGATTTACACTTATGAGAGAACTGCTTGTGCAGCACCCACACACTGGACAGCCACAACACACCAGCCACAGCTATCCATTCCACCCACCACAATACATGCACCTAAACCCACACCCCACAACTTCTACATTCACATGCACACATACTGACACAGGTGCCCACTCTGGACACATTGCTTCGCCACCCCCTACACATGACACCTCATTGCAGCATACCTTCTCATACACCAGAGCACTTTTGGAGGAGGACTAACTATGTTTAAAGTTATGATTAGCTATAATTCAGTTCTTATTCATGCATTGTTTACATTTGTGCAACTGCTACTTTTCTTTAAAGCACTTATTGAAGTGTTCAACAACCATGTGAATGATTAACATGCTCCTTAAGTTATTATGTGGCTTTCTGTTAACTGTTTTGAAATAAATAACAGAACACTTGTACAAAAGCATCTTTATTCTGTGTATAAATAAGTTTCCAGTGCCATTTGGAGTAGAGCATACTTTTTAATCAACATTTTACAGAAGTTGTACACGATAGTATTAACAAATCAAGATCACTCTGCAGAGGTAGTAATCACACAGGATAGTATTAACAAATGAAAATCACTCTGCTGAGGTAAAAGTCATACACAAACTTAACTACACATACTTTATGGGTCTAGGTACCTCATGACCACTCTCCTCACCTGTTTTGCTTCTCCTTCATTGCTGTCTGTGAGGTAGTAATTGTTCAGTGTGGCCGGTTGTGAGTCCCTTTCATTCTGTGTCACCTGCATCACAGATGTTTCATCCAGGAACTCCTATTTTGACTCACAGTAATTGTGCAAAACAAAACAAGAATAGATAACATAGGGAAGATCCACAAGGTTTATGTCCATGGGCCGCCTGAGGGCAGAAAACCTTGCTTTGAGGCGACCAAATGCACCTTCAATTGTCATTCATGCCCTGCACAGATACAGGCCAAAGTATTGTTCCTGGGGTGTGGATCCACCATTTGAGAACTCCTTCATGAGATAAGGCAACACGGGTTAAGCAGGGTCACCAAGAAGAAAGATGGGTATGGCCTCCTCATCATCCAAAATCTTCCTTTTCAGTGGAGGTATCTTTCCATTTTTGAGAAATGTATTAATGGTAGAATTGGCAAACATTCTAGCATCATGCACACTTCCCGGCCACTTTATAACCACATCTATGAACCGGTACCTGAATAGAATAGAGTAGAATAGAATAGAATAGAATAGAATAGTTTATTGCCATTGTCAATGAACAGGATTCACAGACTAGGAATTTGCTTGGGTTTAACTGTGCAATATATTACAACAATAATAAGTAAATAATAAGGCATGCAAACTAATATATATATTGAAGTCAATGGAATAAAATAACTACATAATTAAAGTAATTTCAAATATACAGGTCAGAGAAATATGATATACCTGTAGTCACAGACAGCTTGGATGTTCAATGTAAATCTTCCCTTTCTGTTTATGTAGTCCATTGAGTGGAGTGGCGGCTATTTTATCTCGATGTGTGTACAATCAATGGCACCTACACACTGGGGCATGCCGTGGACTTGCTGGAAGCCTGCGACAAGTTCTGTTGCATCCTCCTCGGTGAATGGTAACTTTATCATCTTTGGACCAAGGTGAGTGGAGATGGCACGGCATGTCTGTCTCACAACGACGGACACTGCCTGCCGCGATCGGCCAAAGGCGTTGGCGGTCTTTCGCAGCCTCCCCTCGTCACTGAGGTAATATAATGTCATCGCGACTATTTCCAGTGGATCCATGGGGGTCCTCATGTTTGTTGTTTGTCCTGTGATGTGTGGACGCAGTTCCCCTGTGAGTGCATAGACAGAGGCTCTGGACATGCGGAAATTCTCTTCCTCCTCCAGCATGACACCACAGACAAAATTGTCCCACCAGCTGCTGGTTCGTCCGGGTCTGACCCAAAAGCGCCGCCTGCTTGCCCTCCTGCTCCTTCTGCGAGGTTGCTCAAGGAGGACATGGTGTACGTAGTTCTCCAGCAACTCTTGCTGCTCACGGTGGTGGTGTGGCACACGGAGATTCTGCATCAATATCCATAAAAGTGAAAGTGAGCGTCTGAAGCACGTACACGATACTGTGGAGCGCCATTGTTGTCGTGGTTCTGTCAGACTTCTGCGCATGCGTCCTGTTGTAGAGGCGGGGCGATGACGCAATCGTCTCAATAATATATGCAGCGAAGGCGTAACAGCGGAGACATCTCAGGCGCGTCTTCAGATTTTTCCACTCTGGGACCCGGCCTCAAACTTTGTCGTTTTCAGAGCCCTGTGATGCTGGCTCCGTGTGGACGATGGGTGACTTAGTACAAATATTTGTGTGGATTTGTCTGAGCTTGGCTCTGTGTGGACAGGGCCTCAGCCATTGCACTGAGGTTGTGCTGGGCCCTGCAATTTCCCCAAAAGCTGCATAATTTCTGCTGGAGGGGAACCATGTTGGTGAACTCCTCTGATTTGAACTTGATCCCTACCCTATCCCTGGCCTACGACCTTTATTATGTGAGATGAAAATAATAACCACTGCTGCACCATGTGGCTAAAATGTACAAAAGATGTCACTACTGACTAATGCTAAACTCATCAATGAAAAATATGTAGTTAATATAAACCATATTAAGTTGGTGACTGCTTTATTGTCTATGGGGGATGATGATTCTCTTGAATCTATCACAATTCCAACAAAAATTAGAAACTTTCTCATTACAGTAAAGTGTGAGATGAGCTGCTGCCGCTGTATAATGCTACTCCTAAAATGGCTTTAATCGTCCAAAAACTCATTAGCTTCATCATGGTCCGCTCACGCCACTCCTCCACATCCACAACATCTTCATCCGATAGATATTCGTCCATTTTGCACTAAACTGGAAGAAGAAAGTTGTTGTGTAGCCCCGGAAACAATGATCCGTACTGCGCATGCGTGTGGCAGCCGTAAACAAAGCTTTCAGTTCAGAGGTCAACAAAAGCACTACAACATTTATCTCGCGACACCGGGCTGTTGTGGAGGAGAGGCTGAGCGGACCATGACGAAATATTGGTGAAACTAACGAGTTCTTGGACGATTAAAGCCGTTTTAGGAGCAGCGTTACCGATGCACCGTCTGCTAGACGTATGCCGATGTCCGCTGCTCGATTTTGGATCTAAATTTCTCCCAAAGCACTGTTCGGATCAGAAAAGCCTTCTGCGTGAGTATATTGTTGTACTTCATTCTTTAAACAATGTGAAAACTGTTTAAACCATACTTTTCCTTTAAAGGGGAACGGTCGTTTTTACAATCTGGACCTTATTTCACATTCGTCACAACAACATTTACTCACCCGTTTGACTTTCGTGTGATTTGCAGTTGGTTCGGAGATAATTAGATGCTCCAACGGCAGCGGGCGGGGCACCGACATGCAGCCGTTACAGACGCTCTTTTCTCTTATGTTTGTTGTGGAGTGGTAGATACATGTAAATTTATTAAGTCAGCATCACTTAGCGCTACTGGGAAGTCTGTAAATCGGCTAGATTGAGCAACTTTCCGGGAACTCTGAAGCGATGATGTCATCACACTGTGCCGTGGCGCACATTCATTGTTTGTTTACATGGAAGTAAAGAAAAAAATTAATAGCGTTAGCGTCTTGTTACCTCGACCTGTCCTCCTCCTGCAGCCGCTGGAATGGCATTCTTTTTGAGGTTCATTCTCTGGATCTTCTGGCCTTCATTTCATTCCTGAACTGGGAAGAAGTCCTCCGATGTGAAGTGGGCACTACACACCCGATAATCCAAATGTGGTAAAGTTGGAACTTTTATGCTGGGGTCCGTGTTGAGCGCTATTAGCCATATAGCTTCAATAAATCCCGGTCACGAAGTGGGAGCCTGTGAGCTCAGTGACGTCCAGCTGGTCATTTTACTTTCACAGCCAGGATGTATGCACACTCAAACCATTGCACCAAAGTTACAACCAGCTGAAAATAAACTCTGACTGACTAAATAAGCCGATCGAGATGTCGTGGTCTGGCTGCAGAGCAGAGACGCTACTTCCATGTAAACAAACAATGAATGTGCGCCACGGCGCAGTGTGATGACATAATCGCTTCAGCGCTCCCGGAGAGTTGCTCAATCTAGCCGGTTTACAGACTTCCTAGTAGCGCTAAGTGATGCTGACTTAATAAATTTACATGTATCTACCACACCACAACAAACATAAGAGAAAAGAGCGTCTGTTACGGCTGCATGTCGGTGCCCCGCCCGCTGCCGTTATATGGATATGGGAGCATCTAATTATCTCCGAACCAACTGCAAATCACACGAAAGTCAAACGGGTGAGTAAATGTTGTTGTGACGAATGTGAAATAAGGTCCAGATTGTAAAAACGACCGTTCCCCTTTAACTACTATTCTTGTTGACTGGGTCCTAAAAGCCTTGGAAAGCAGAGGGATTAGTGTGTTTTAGGTACAGTCTGGAGCAAAGTGAGCAGGATTTGGCCAGCCTGACTTACTGCATAGAACGCTGCTTCAACTGGATCATCATGGGAAAGCTGCACCAAACATCCACCCCCTCTACTTCCTCATCTAAAACCAAGAGACAGCGGAATGAGAAATCGTTTGGAGCCATTTCTTCACCTGCAGAGGACTCGACAGACGTTTTCTGTATAGATAAGAAACTATTCAAATTTGATGCTAGTCTGAACCTGTTGAAAATTCTCCATAAGGAATTGAAGGCCATACATGAGTCACTGGAATTCAGCCAGCAGCAGGTTGAAACACTGGCGGCGGAGAATGCCAGCCTCAGAGAGTCGGTGAAAACCCTCACTGAGGGGATGACCCAATTGTCTGAGGAAAACCAGAAAATTAATTGTCTGAGGAAAACCAGAAAATTAAACAAACGGCGATCAATCTCCAGTCCAGGAACATGAGGGACAACTTAGCTTTCCCTGGAATTCCAGAACAGTTGCAGGACCCGGAAACGACAGTGATAAGTTTCATTTAAATGCACCTGAAACTCCTTTAGGAAGTGATGAAAAACATCTCCTTCCACAGGGGGCACCGTCTGGGAGGGAAAAGACCCAATGAGCACAGACTAAGACCCCTTGTGGCCAAGTTTGTGAACTTTAAACAGAAGGAGCAGGTGAAAAAAGTCAGGGCTGGGAGCTGAAGGGAACCAACTACAGCGTGAGCGATCAGTTTATAGAAGAGATCCTGGATCGGTTTTATTTCTGATCAGAAAAAAGTCAATCTCTGAGAGCTCCTATGCTGTCATTGCTGGGGATAAACGACCAGCTGTTCGGAGACCTAACCATCACTCCATGGCTCTACTGATCTCAGGTGCTGAGCTCTCACTGTCCCATAACGACTCCACAATATTAATACATAAAACAATTTATAGTAAGTCATTGACTGTCTCCACTGCACTGCTCACAGCGGATGAGTTATGTAAAAAAAAAATGTTTTTTCACTGTAACTCTTTTCACTTTTCACTCTTCTTCAATTGAATTCATTTTTCATTTCAGCTTAAAGGCCCGTCCATGCTTCACATGTCCACATGGGTGCGCATTGTGCATTGGTCCCCATGATGTAAAAATGGTCATGAATTTCTGTCCTCTAGGGTCAGCACGGACCGATCCGCGGACGTCCGTGCTGCACCCAGATTTTGTGACCGCGTACGAGTCCACGTGGAAGTCACGCATGGGTCCGGTGGCTTTATCCATCGCGCATGTGCCAGAGTGCGTCATGCATGCGACAGCCAGTGTGATCCCCAGTACCAACTCCGAACACTGTACTGACGCTTGTTTTTTTCCTCTTCTTCGGCTAAATACAGCAGACACAGGAGCTGTGTCTTCCTCTGCTTTCTCTTGGTCGCCATTTCGGTTATGTGCATGCGTGCAGCTTGTTTTCTCTGAGAGGGCGCAGGCATCAGTGCGCATGCGTGGAATGTGTGCCATCATGATTTCAGAAATGTAGCATGGGAGTAAGCACGTGAGCATCGGTGGTGCGCGGACGCTCCAAAGCGGACATGTGTTACTGATATAGTGCCCCTTACAACATCGTCATTTCTGGACACTTTTACAGAGAAAACCCAAAAGACCCACATGCGCAGGCATAGGCAACTATTGAAAGGAAAAACTCAATTTTAAAAGAAACCTTTCTTCACTCTCACCCTCTCACAGTTCACTATAACCTGTTACCATAGTAACCCGAACCACGGGCCACACAGACACTGAGGTATCAGTCTGCTGACATGCTTCAACACTGCACAGTCACACATGCACTCAAAGCATGTTAGAAAACCACAACTACACTTGCAGACTTTTAATAGATGGACTCACATGCACACTCAGCTGACATGCGTGCATGCACACAGTGGCGGCCGGTGACAATTTTTTTAGGGGGGGCGCAAATTACCTTGGAGGCAAGTTGATGCTGCAAACCTCGCCACTTTAATGTCCGTGCAGTTACTGTAAATGAGGAAAGGCGTGAGGCGCAGTTCTTTGGGTTGATCCAGCATTCAAGATGAGTGTCGGTCAGAACACAGGAGGAGGCAGAGGTTTGGCTCTTCAGATGTGTTTATTCTTTGATGCCCGGGATCACAAATCAGTTCTGGAATAAATCATAATAATAAACAAATCAGCTTCAGTCTTTGTATTTCCACTTAACAGGAACATAAATACTTCACTTAATGACAAATAATACAAATGTATAGGTGAATAAACGCCACCCGCCCGGATACGCGGGTGTATGAAACGAGCGCTCCTATAACGTCATGAAAGACCGAGCATATCACTTAACCCCGCCCGCCTGGAATGCGCAGGTGTAGGAACAAGCGCTCCCACCAGTGCAAACGCCGACAATCGGCTTATCAATTAAGGAAATAAACACGGCGTAAACTACCGGACGGCACACAGGCACGAATTGGTAGCGGCAGGAACAAACATCTGTCTGTAATAAGAAAGGACGGCACAGCACGGGGAACACACGGATCACAGCTGACAGGGACCAACGCAGGCTGCGGATGAACGGTACTCACTTTGGTCAATTACTGTGGATCCGAGGCATCAACCGCATCACGCACGTCTGTACGGTGAGGCAGGAAAGGTGGAGGAAAGGCCAGGCTCACAAGAACAGGTAATTTAGGCAAATCTGAAGGAGCAGGGTCTGCTAGCCTCCATGCTCTGCTGAGCATTCAAACACCACAGCTGATGACACGACGTCATCTCCGGCTGCCAGGAACCAACCCGGACGCTCCCTAACCCAGCCTTTTATACAGCCGCCCCCAAATGTGCGTAGAACATTTGCAACACATAAAGGCTCAGTCAATCTTACAGCCCAGAGGTTGAGGCCAGATGGGCTACCGGTCCTGTGAAGAGGTGTCAATGTCCGCAGGTCTGATGCAACTGTCGTCGCTCTGCAGACCCTGGCCCATGCGCCCAATCGGCCATGGGCTCGAGGTAGTGGGGCTCCACCCACATGACAACGGTGTCGCCCTGTAAACTCGGAGGACCAGGATTGGTCCGCCAGGACCTGGGAGCGCCGGCGGCGGCGACAGCCGAGGATCTCTTTCTCGGGGTGCACCACCTGGGGGAGCGAACCATCAGGCCGCCCCATGAGGAAGCTGTTGGGTGTCACCGGATCCACACCAGCTATGTCTGCAGGATTATGGGCTGAATCCACGTAGCGCCCAGTACGGCTTCCTGTCAGCTTCTGCTTTTCTGCTTTGTAGGTTGTCACCGGCCCAGGGTCCTTCAGGAACCGCCGCTCCGTTCTCTGCAGATGGATCATGACGGACTTCCTCGGTGCCTCTCTATCGGTTGTCTTGGCGCCCAGCAGTTTGACCGTCGGTGGGTCCTGTTTGGACCGGGTCACTTCTCTTTCTGGTCGGTGAGGTACAGCATTCTTCTGCCTAAGCCTCTTGACATGGCGGTTCAGCTCATCCATCTGTGGAGGAACAGAGGCGGAAAGACACTGCACAGAGTTAGCTGGCCGCCCCATGGAACCGATTGGACCTTGGAGGGTCCACCCCAACCGAGTGTGGACTGCTGCCGGTCCGCCCGGTGATCCAAGCCGGACCGGTCCTATAGGTGTTATAAGGTGGGATTGATCTGAGCCAAGGAGCAGCGATGGTCTGACATCCTTCAGGGCCGGGATAGGAAGACCACGGAGGTGTCTGTGCCTTTTCTGCAGTTGTTCGATAGGGTAAGTATGCTGGGCTAGGCTGAGGCGACCGGCTGTGAAGGCTCCGTCGACCTTGTAGCTGATCTTGGGGTTAGTAGCTGGGGACACCCGGAAGGATATCCTTTGTCCATGTAGGACCTGGATGTCCTGCTGGACTGTGCGTAGGGGGAGGTCCTCTGGAGTGCCCTTTATGCCCAGGGATTCGGCTGCGGCTGGTAACAGCATAGACCGCTCCGAACCATCGTCCAGCAGGGCGAAGGTGCTGATGGTTCTTCCTTGGTGATGCAGGAGTACTGGAACCACCTTTAACATGACCCGATTACTGGTTTCAGGCCTGTTGAGGAGGAGGGAGCCGGAGGCGGAGTTAGTAAGGCAACTCTCTTCTTTAGGTGCAGCCTCTCTATTATTCCTCTCAGGCCTGAAATTTATCTCATGGAGGGCGAGGAGGTGTTTCCCTTGGCAGATATGACAAGGTTTCTTCAGGGTGCACTGAGCTGCTTGATGATTGCGTGCACAGCGCCAGCATCGCTTGTTGGCCGTGATCCACTCCTTGAGCTGCTCTTGGGTGAGTTTGGCAACCTCACCGCACTGACTCAGGTAATGTTCTTCACTCTGACAGTAGGGACAATAGGCCTTCCTCACATGTTTCTTCTCCCCAGGTTTTGGTGCAGACACAGCCCCGGAAGGTTCGTTAAGGCTGTGCAGGACTGTCACTGGCGGCTTGGTGCGAAGGTCCGGCCTGGGAAACTGTCTCTCCCTGCTGGTTGCTGTACTGACTTGGCTGTCGAAGCTCAGGCACCAGGACTCGTAGCTGAGCCACTCGGAAAGGTCGTGAAGGGTGTGAACTGTTCCAGGCTGCTTGAACTGATGGCGGCGGAAGTCAGCTCTCTGGTCTGCTGGGAGCTTGGTCAGGAGGCGAGCTACATGGGAGCCGCAGTTGAGCTCAACTTCTCCCGCTGGGCCTAGAGTCTTGAGTAGGCCCACTAGAGACTGGACCTGAAGTGAGAACCGCTGAAAGGCTACCGAGTCCCCACGTCGGATTTCGGGAGCCTCCAGGACACCAGCTATCTTTCTTAAGGCAATCTGGTGAGGTTGGCCATACCGGTCGTACAGAGCTCTCATGGTGTCAGTGTAGGGAGTAGGAGAGTGGAGATAGGCGTCGGCGATCAGCTGGGCTTCCTCCAGTCTTAGATGATCTATGAGGATCTGGTATTTGAAGAGCTCTGTGGAGTCTGGGGGTAGAAGATTCTCCAAGGCAATGCGGAGTCGAATGAACTCGCTTGGGTCTGGCCGGGTGAACTTGGGAATCGTTGGTGTGGGCCCTCTATACACTCTTTCAGCCCCAGGGAGCTGTACAGGGAAGCTAGGTGTGGCCCTGGTAGCTATCGGAGGGGGAAAGGCCTGCGGCTGTCCTGAAGGTCTGGAGCCTGAAGAGACACGAGCAGGGTGAGAAAGTGGCTGAGGGGCCTGCACAGGAGGATTCAGCATGATCCCACTGGTGGGTGCAGGAGGCACGGACTGTGGTGGTGGTGAAGCAAACACAGTGGGTGTTTGAGCCGAGTATCCATAGGCGTGAGGTGGGGGGTTCTGCTGGAAGACTTCTTGGCCCAGGTTGAGACCACCCATACTTGCTGGCAGGTCATCTTCAGGTTCAGGCCAGGGTGGGGGAGGAAGCCAGTCCTCCTCATCCTCCTTCTCCGGCGGTGGTGGAATGGGGTTCAGCTGGGACGTGGCGGCACTGGCCCCCCGAGGTCTGGAACTGCTGCGCCTGGGGGTCGAACAGGCTGACCGGTCCATGTCGTCCCTGAGTTCTCGAACCACATTGAGTAACTCCCTCATTTCAGCTCGGGCTTCCTGCAGCTCCTCCAATGTGGCCCGGACTGCCTGCTGGGACTGGAGCAGCTTGGCGGTCTCCTCCTGGAGGACTCGAGGATCGGGATAGGGGGGGGCCTCCATAAGAGCTCCATGGATCGGCAGGGGGGGCGTCAGGTACGGGCTCTTTCACTGCGCTTCTCCTTCGCAGGTGGTCCTGGGCTAGCTGATAAGTCTCCAGATGAGCAGCATCCCTGGGGGATCCACCGGAAGGAGGACGGAGGGCATAACGGGGACTCAGAGGGGTTGGCCCGTAAGGGGAGAGAGCCGCATGCTGTTTTGGAGGAGGTTCAGAGAGAGGCGGCCCCCGCTGTCGTCCCCTGGGAGGACGATGACCCATGTAGTCCACCTCGAAGTCCTGGAACCTGGCCGGCCGTTGTCTCTGCCGCTTGGGTCGCACATCCGGGAAGAGCTCCTCATCTGAATCCATCCGGAATGCTGAATCCGGCTCGAAGGACCAATGTAAATGAGGAAAGGCGTGAGGCGCAGTTCTTTGGGTTGATCCAGCATTCAAGATGAGTGTCGGTCAGAACACAGGAGGAGGCAGAGGTTTGGCTCTTCAGATGTGTTTATTCTTTGATGCCCGGGATCACAAATCAGTTCTGGAATAAATCATAATAATAAACAAATCAGCTTCAGTCTTTGTATTTCCACTTAACAGGAACATAAATACTTCACTTAATGACAAATAATACAAATGTATAGGTGAATAAACGCCACCCGCCCGAATACGCGGGTGTATGAAACGAGCGCTCCTATAACGTCATGAAAGACCGAGCATATCACTTAACCCCGCCCGCCTGGAATGCGCAGGTGTAGGAACAAGCGCTCCCACCAGTGCAAACGCCGACAATCGGCTTATCAATTAAGGAAATAAACACGGCGTAAACTACCGGACGGCACACAGGCACGAATTGGTAGCGGCAGGAACAAACATCTGTCTGTAATAAGAAAGGACGGCACAGCACGGGGAACACACGGATCACAGCTGACAGGGACCAACGCAGGCTGCGGATGAACGGTACTCACTTTGGTCAATTACTGTGGATCCGAGGCATCAACCGCATCACGCACGTCTGTACGGTGAGGCAGGAAAGGTGGAGGAAAGGCCAGGCTCACAAGAACAGGTAATTTAGGCAAATCTGAAGGAGCAGGGTCTGCTAGCCTCCATGCTCTGCTGAGCATTCAAACACCACAGCTGATGACACGACGTCATCTCCGGCTGCCAGGAACCAACCCGGACGCTCCCTAACCCAGCCTTTTATACAGTTACAGAGTTAGGAAGAAAGAAAAACTGTATATAATCAAACATTGTCATCTGTTTTATTTTGAAGAAATGGTATGTTTGCCACATCCACAGGTCCATTGTTCACTGTATTGGTCTTTGCAACAATTACACATTGATTATAGTACCAGATAAACAGAAAAAAATAACTTTGTTTTTCCCCTTGGGGAAATACAGCTGCCTGGTAATCAGCTTATTTACACATACAATAATATCAACATTTTCTGTGCAGTTAATTGTCTCAGAAATTATTGCAATAAGTGATAACATTGCACTAAACAACAATGTTATTTTGAGACAATTTTCAACTAATATGCCATAATAATGCAAGAACATCCTATCAAAATCAATAAACTTTCACTTCTAAAGAACATTTTATCCTGGAACTGGAAGAAAATTTAAACCACTAAACAAAAATAACAGAATGGATTCTCAGTGTCATTAACAATGAATGAAAACCAAACACAACCAATAAATATGACAGATAATGAAGTCTCTGTAAACAAAGCTGCCTTCACAAATGATTAAACATGGAGCTCTGACTGAAAAATCAGGAACATTACCAGTTAGTACCTTTGTAAATGAAAAAAAAATATAGCAACAAAAATATTCTATAAAGCAGATGCCTCAACAGATCATATGAAATATATGTTCCTTCAGTCTGGGAGAACGAACAAATGAAACGTATTGCAGCCGTCACTTATTGCACTTGTAGAGACTTTACTGAATTAATTTTCATTATTCCAGTTCCACTTTCACACACCATCCTTCTCAACAGTACGACTCTCCTCTGCCACTGTGGATGTTCGTTAGAGCTGAAAATGCACGAGTGCAGATGAGTGACAACAGCAGTGTCCAAACACAACGAAACAACAGAAATAAAGCGATTCTAATTGGTTGATGATAAAAAAAGTGGGAGTGTGTGTGGCGCACAGAGCTGCGCCACAAACCCGATTTGTAAGGAACCAATTAAAATGCAGCCTTAAGTCACGTTTTAGTAAAAAGTTTGAGGCTCTCCATAGGGATCCATTTGTCCGGCGCCCCATTCGTCTTCTTCTTTGGAATAATGGCGGCTGGCGACCAACAACTGAGGTGCACACCGCCCCCTACTGTATCTCTTGGTGAATGTGTCCTGGCGCCGTCAAAACCAGGAAGTGTTATTCATACAGAAATACCATGACAAATTATTAAAAAGAAACAAAGCATGCCCTTTTGTATGCACAACAAGGCTGAAAATACAATATTTTACATATATTACACATAAAAATTATACACTCAAAGTTTTATATTTTCTGAAAATTGTGTAGACCAGGGGGTTTCAAAGTGTGGAATAGCGAGCCTCCCCAAAGAGAAGTCAAAAGCATGGTGGCCCCCCTTTACCCGCCTACTTCTACAGTCTTGGGGGGGGGGGGGGGGGGGGGGGGGGGGGTGTTAAGAATTTAGCGATCCGAATTCCATTATCAGTACTGCTAATTGGTACGATTCCTTATCAATTCTCTTATCAATTGATCCTCATTGAGTGAGAAATGAAACAATACAAATGGGGTGTTTGCATTAACTCTTTCATATCTTCATCCTGAACAGAAGAAAAAAAATATCCATGTCATGAAAACTTTGCAAGGTGCAAGTAGCCCCAGTTTCATCTTTTGGTGTGACATACAGCCAAACTCTGGAGCTTCTTCCTGACGCCAGGTTGGAAAGCTCAAAACCAAATTACACAGGCCTCACACTGGATGCCCCTGCGTGTCTGGTCCAGCTCTGCAGCACTGTCACTCACAAGGGCCGTTTCTCAATACGCGTACTTGTCTGTTCTTGTGTACTCACGGACTCGTGAAACGTCATCAGCCAGAGACCAAGTACTGTTCCAATTCAAAGTTCGCATCTCACCAAGTACACATAAAGTACCCGGATGTGACTAACTCCGCCCACTTTACCGAGTCTGCATCGGACCAGACTTGTGCAGACTTGAGAAGCGAAATTACCCAGAATGCATTTCGCAAGACATGCCTGAGGTGTAAACACACAGCGGTGAGTAAAAAAACTCTGAAATATTAGCGTTATTGTTTAACAGAACGTAGTTTTAACGGTGTTTTAGGCGAGAATATAGCTGTTTAGAATGTTGATACGGGGTCAGTCTGTCCACATCAAGCTTATTTGAAAATTTGTTCTGACGATTTCGGACATCTGGGGACTGGACGGCTTAACGAGGCGAGCCGGTGCTGAGCTGCTGCATGTCGGCTGCAGCAGGCTGTGACTCTCCGCTGTGCTTAAACAGAGGATATGGATCGTTTTGTGTGAATTCAACGGTGTCTTGGTCCAGTTTAATCTGTTTCAGAGTATTTTTTTTATTTAATTTTTGTTTATTTGAATGGGACAGTGCACATTAATGAACATGTTGAAACATGAAAACATGTCGGATTGTAGCTTGATGCTAATTTCCATCCGTAGTCCCATTTACATAAAAACATATCAAGACAGTACAACATTTCACAGTAAGAATAAATAAGAGCAAAGAAAAGGAGCAGTATTAATATAATACGAGTACAAGCATTGACAGTGAAAGATACCAAAAGAAAAAAAATAAAAAGTAAAGAGTAAATCTGCTCAGCTGAAGGAAAAGTTCACGTTTAAAGCTGTTTAATTTAACTTTAATGTATAAAATGAGAGGTGAATGTTAATATCGACTATAAAGTTCAGTCTCAGTGTGTAAAGGTCTTCTACTGGTTCTACTGGTGAATGTTGTGCATTCAGATTAAATCTATGAACTGTTTCAATCAAGGGGCTACTGAGGAACCAGAACCTGGTCCAGAGGTGATCTGCAGCCAGATGTGGATGGAGGGAGGTTTGTTTTTTCATGCTTCAATTAATGCACGTGTGAATAATATATTGTGTTGGTAGTGTGTGATTCTTTTTTTTTTGTCCTCCTCAGAGACTTTGGGACTTCTGCAGGGTTGGCTGTGACGCCAAACAAGCTATAAATATAAGAGATATAATCTGAAGGCCTGATCCATGGTGTCAGACCTGGTTCTGTGCTTTGAATGACACCAGAAATGCTTCCTGTGATTGATAAATTGTGATATTATAGTAAGAATTCACTGTGGACATGTTTGTGTTTCTGGTTATTGAGATAAAGCTTCTTCCTTCCAACAGGTTGTCAGTCTGGAGTCATAAAGGCTCCTGGTTCTGCAGGTCTGAGTCTGAACCTCCACCCAGCAGAACCCAGCTGGTGGAGACCGGACCAGCTGGTTCATGGTGGATCTGAGCAGGACCAGGGCCTCATGACATCCCAGGTTGTCAATATAGGCCTCAGTAAACCTCCCTTTGGCGTCACAAACACCCTGCAGTATGACGGAGGGAAAAACATTCTGTTCAGGGAGCAGATGTTTTTGTGGTTCTGCAGGAGGACGACTCCAGCAGGACGGAGAAATGCCTGAAGACCAGAAGAGCAAAGCTCCAGGTTCCTCCACCTGCTCCTGTCTGGAAGTGGATCACTGAGATGAGGTTCATCAGCTCATCCACAACACTGAGGACGCTCCAGCAGAACCCTGCAGAACCAGACCGGAGCTCCTGACTCCATCCAGGGGATTTTTCCTGGAGCAGAATCTGTAGAATCTGTTCTCCCAGGAACCCCTGAAGACTGGAGTCACTTCACCACCTTATCATTGACCTGTGCATATTGTTGTTGTTCCTGGAAAATAAAAGAACTGTAGAACTTTTAAAAACATGTCATTTTTTAAAACTTTCCTGATGTTTCCACTTATTTTTGCTTTTATTCTTGAAGGTTCTGTTGAAGTTTGTTTAATACATTTTCCTTGAACTCCTAACTTTATTTGTTAGACATCTGTTTCTGATTAATATCTGTCTTTGCTTAATAGTGGAACACATTGATGTATTTACTGAAGAGAGAACTGAATAGTGATAATGATGTGTTTAGCTATATAATGTTTATTTAAGTCACGTAAATCAGCATCATGAAGACGGGAGCAGATGGATGACAAAAGGCACACAGGTATGACAGGCAGTAAAACAAAGTGAAATAATTGTGTTTGTAGAAATGCCTGATCAGCTGCTGTTACACTGAGATTAGCTCCAAGTTGTTAAACAGTAATTGAAAAGCTGTATAGGAGGGTAGGTAGGTAAGAGTAACTCTGTATTACACACAGCATTTATGTGACAGAATAGGTACAATCAGTTTTGCCACATTTTTCTGCAGTGTAGACCATCCTGTATTGTCATTTTAACCTCTTTCCAATATTTAATGCAGCAACTTTCTGTATAAACTTGTTCCACACCAATGTCTCTCGTCCTCTAATACTTCCTGATCATTGGCCTCACTATAAATACTCATCTTATGTTGCTTTTTGATCCATCTTTTAATGTATGAATGAATGAAAACTGTCAGATATTGGCGTTGTAGACACACGAAGTCATCAAGTCCGCATGTTCCAATTGTGCATTAACTTCGATGCCTTCTTGCCTCGTCGAAAGTCTGGACTCGAAGTCCGACTAACAGGTGTGTACTCTCCAAGTCCACGAGTGCGCACTCGCGGACTAAGAATTGAGAAACGGCCATGGTCTTGATGTGTCTGCTGTCAGCTGATGTTGGTTGCCAGATCTGCCCCAAATATATTGTTAAAGCCATCCAACAATAGAAAGGAATCCAAACCTCCATCTCTGTAGAAAACGCATGCTAAAACCGTAAAACCCGGATTTGCATTCAAAAAAACACGTCACAACACATAACCATTCCATCAACCCGCCTCGGGTTCAAACAAGCTTGATTGTGCAGAAACCCGCCCAATCTGGCAACACAGCCGCTCCAGTCATGGAGCTTTGATTTGTGCAATTTTGGTGTCTTTGACTTTCCTGCAATGAGTAAGAACAACATCGTTCATTTTTCTAATCCATATAATGATTAGATCGCGTTGTTTGTCATATATTCTACCAGAAGAATTACAAAAAAACAATGTGAAGGCAAAAACACGACACAGATTTTATTTTGAAATAACTGATTTAGGAACACGTGTCTACTTTCATCTGGCACCGACTTGTTTCTGTTCAGAGTGAAGCAGCAGGGCTCCGGAGTGAGGAAAAATATGATCCTTGCTGAAAGTTTCCGGCCCGCGGCTCTGAAGCTGCGCAGAGGGACCGCAGCTGCCCCGTGGCTGCTGTGAGCGCATGCGCGGAGCGCATGGTACGTCCTCACGCACACAGCGGAACCGATAAGCGGAGTCGTTAAGGTGACAGACAAATAACTCCATGGAATGGGGTATTTTCACAGCTTCACTACTTCCTGAAAATAGCTGTGCACATTCATTTCCTGTCTTGCATTATTGGGCAAACTGATTAATCCAGGTGTGTCTTGTTTAGACTGCTGCAACAAGACACACCTGGATTAATCATTTTGGCCAATAATGCAAGACAGGAAATGAATGTGCACAGTTAATTTCAGGAAGTAGTGGAGCTGTGAAAATGGCCCATTGAGACATGAGGAACCGGTTCTTTACCGGTTGTCGATTCCCATCCCTGGCGTGAGGAATCTCACAGGACACACTGCTTCGGAAGCCCACACGTTTTTTTTTTGGTTTTTTTTTTCTCTGTCGCGCCGCGCCTCCCCTGAAACCCTCTGGCGCCCCCCAGGGGAGGCGCGCCTCACACTTTGAAAACCGCTGGTGTAGACTGATTGTACTGACTGACTATAAACTGATGAGGGCGGCGCCCCAGCGCCCCCTATTGACTAGCCGCCACTGCATGCACACGAATAAACTGTGGGCTCCATTTTGACACGAGGTTTGGTGATATGCATGGAACACTCATTTTAGTTGTCCAGTCATGAGCAATGTAAACTTCATCTCCTCGACTGTGCATAGAGCTAGTAGAAGGAAAAAGAGATTAAAAATTACCTATCAGCTGCAAAATTTACAGGCAGACATTGTGAAGGAGTTTGGTCTTTGCGATGCCTGGTGTTCTCACCGCCCCACTGCAAGTGAATACACACTCTTCTCTTCAGTTACCATTCATACTCCAGATTAGATTATTTCTTAAGAAGGAGAATAGACTATTTATCTCATCATGGAGAAATTTACCAAAACTTTGGTGGAGCAACACACTGATGAATCACATATCAGAAATTAAAATCCATCATATTACTATCAGCGATCATGCACCAGTATCATTTATTCTCAAAAATAAGATGAATAAACCGCCAATTAAAAACTGGAGATTTAACACATCATTACTTAAAGATCCTGAGTTCATCAGCGGCGTTAAAAGAGAATGGTCTATATATTTAGAAAATAACCATTTCCCTGACACCTCAGCATGTGTTCTTCGGGAGGCAGGAAAAGTGATGCAGGGAAAAATAATTTCCTTCTCCTCACATAAAACAAAAAGTGAGAGCTTTCAAGAACTTTAGAGTTGGAACTCTGAATTAAATGGCTGGAGGAGGCTTATATCTCCCCACAAGAGCACATGCCTAAGGACATAAGGAAAGCTAAACTTGAGATGAATGAAATTATAGATTTAAAAAACAATTCTTGGTGCAACGACTCAGTTTAGAGAACTTCAAACATAGCAACAAATCCAGAAGATTCCTGGTCAATCAATTTATATTAAATAAGGAGAAAATAGGACCAGCAGCATCAGTGTGAGCAGTGACATGTCACCGGTAGACCCAGAGACTGGAGTCGTGGCTGACAGCTAGGCAATACACGCAGAGCCACCATCGTAAATATCTATGTTGAGTCTGCTACCCACTCAGAACTCTGTGCTATTTGGTCTTTCTATCAAAGAACTTACCAACCTGAAACAGGATGTTTGCTCGCTGAAGTCTGAGCTGGAGGCTCAGTGCACCATGCTGATGTTACCAGCCTCCAGCCTTGGGGTGCCTGGACTGGTGGCATTGTTGCCTGACAATCGTGAAAAAACTGTGGAGCAATAAGAGAGGACACGATTATGTGTGTGTGACTGACTGTACGCGCCATTTTTATTCTGCCACTTCCGTGACAGTAGTGTTTTCCTTACTGATGGTGGTACTTCAGTGACACCTACTTTCAAAAAAGGGTAATAACAGTGACATTTGAAACATGATATGATTTATCAAACCATCAACATAGCAACTTATTTTGTTTAATATTAGGGTTTTTTTTTTTAAAGGTGGGGCGAGTGTCAGTCTTTCTGTTTACTTAAATTAAAGGCTTCTTCCCTTCCTCTACACCGAGGGTGTCCAAACTCGGTCTTGAAGGGCCAACATCCTGCATGTTTTTCATGTCTCCCTGCTTCAACACACCTGAATCTCATGAAGATTCGTGGCCAAGTCCAGCAAAAAGCCTGATAACGAGCCTCATTGCAACCAGCTGTGTTTAAGTAGGGAGACATGAAAAACATGCAGGCCTGCAGCCCTCCAGGAACACATGTGGCACTGGTTGTCAAAGTGCAGTCCTCGAGGGCCGGCATCCTGAGAGCGGAGCAGCAGACAGAGTTAGAGGGCTGCTATGGGACTTTAAGGACATTTTTGCCGTGAAAAACGAGGACTGTACACATACAGGGCTGCTGAAGCACCACATTGAGACCGGTTCTGCCCCTCCCCACAGGCTGGCTTTCGCTAAACAGCAGGCTGCCATGAACATGACCAGTCAGATAGTGGCTGCGGGTATGATCGAGCCATCTGACAGTCCGTGGGCTATGCCAGCAGTGCTGGTTAAAAAGAAAAATGAGGGACTGGGGTAGGGCTGAATGATATGGGCAAAATTTCATAGCTCGATATCCATGCCAGATATCTCGATATCGATACGATATATTGCAATGGATTCAGTGAAAGTTAACCATTTTTCAGAAAAACAAAAACATAATACTAAAGGATGTAAAAAAATGCAGTTATATTTATGAGAACTCACTGCCACTACCACCAAACTCGTTTGTGCAGATTCTGCAGCACCCTCTGCCATCAGCTGTCAACCAGTAAATGAGGTTTGTGGTTGGCTGGCCTTACCTGTGCATGGGCAAGCTTACATGCAGGGCAAGCGGGGGAAATCTTGATATCGTTGATTTTGAGAAACTAATATCCTGAATGTTCATATCCCGATATCGATATGATAACGATATATCGTTCAGCCCTAGACTGGGGGTTTTGTGTGGATTACAGGCACCTTAATAATGTGACAACTAAAGGCTCTTATCTCCTCCTCTGAATCAACGACGCTTTGGACTGGATCGCTGGGTCCTAATGGTTCAGCTCTTTTGACCTGTGGAGCGGCTACTGGCAGGTGTCAGAAAAGTTACCACAGGGATAACTGGCTCGTGGCGGCCAAGCGTTCATAGCGACGTCGCTTTTTGATCCTTCGATGTCGGCTCTTCCTATCATTGTGAAGCAGAATTCACCAAGCGTTGGATTGTTCACCCACTAATAGGGAACGTGAGCTGGGTTTAGACCGTCGTGAGACAATTTAGTTTTACCCTACTGATGATGTGTTGTTGCAATAGTAATTCTGCTGGCAACCCTGACTGAAGCTACAGTCCTGACCTTTCCAGACCGCCCCTATTGTGGACATGGATACCAGCAACACTGGGGTCGGGGCGGTGTTGTTGCAGCAGGGGGAGAAATTGAGCATGCAGTAGCCCACTTCAGCTGCGCCCTCAGCAAAGCCAAAAAGAATTACTGTGTGACATGCAGAGAGCTGCTGGCTGTGATTTCGGTTGTGCAGCATTTCCGTCGGTACCTGCAGGGCAGCCGCCTTACTCTCCAAAATGAGCATGCCTCTCTCACGTGGCTGCTGAGTTTGAAACAGTGAGAGGGACAGGTGGTGTGGTGGCTGCAGACTCTGCAGAGCTACGACTTCGACCTCCTTCACTGGGCTGACTTTCCCTAGTCTGACCACACTCGCTTCAGTTGAGGAGGGTGAAGCGGAGGTTGGCTCACCCGAGGAGGGTGAAGTCAAGATCGACGACCTGCTGATGTATTTTGAACCAGAATTGTTGGAGGGTGAAGCGGAGGTTGACGGTCTGCTGACAGATTTAGCTCTGAAAGGGATAAAGACCGCGGTGCTTTATCTGCTCAACATTGCTCAGAAAAAGTACAAGCAGGAGAAGTGTTTCGGATGTGCGGTAAAACACTCCAGCCAGCGCCAACAAGAGTGTCTGTGAACCACGGAATACGATGATTTTGCAAAGCACTTTTCCCAGCTATTGAGGATACTGTACAACCCATAGTTCATTAAGGCTGTCCAGAAATACCTTTCCTTAAGCAACATTCATGTGGAGCGCAACATCGTCGCCATTACGGTTGTGAAATTTTTGCGAGAGCTGAAATCAGAGGGTGACATCTCTGAACCCGTGCGCAACATGTATGATGAGTTGGAAGGAGAGGGAGGACTGAGCTACGGACCACTAGAGACTGCAGCGAAAATATGGGCGACTTGTGAGTAAACAAACAAACAAGCTGAAAAAATAAATAAAATGGACATGGGGGCCTTCTTTGACAAACACCTGTTTGAGTCGGAGAACAAGGAGAACTATGAACCTGATGCAGAAGATATGAATAAACGTCTGATGGATATCGAGAAACACGCTGAACTTTGTCAGGTCATGGAACTTTTGACAATAGCTATCGAGAATGAAGCTTCAACCACAAGACGCGCAAGAACCTGGGAATATGACAGACTGGAAATGGCATTGAGCAGAGTTCGGACCATTTCACCTGGAGAGTGGAGCTCAATGGTACAACAAGGTGTGTCTTTGTCTGAATCTGGATTGGCAGAAAACTTACTCGATATTTTCAATATGTTGCTTTGCCATAGGTAAATAATAGGTGGGGTTGAAGTGTTGTGTGACAAAATCTCAGAATGCACCCTGGATTTCAACACTTCTCAAAAGTCCCAAACCGACCCTGGAGACCGCAGGTGCCTGGTGCGGTCACGCCACCCCCCCCTGCTTACTTGGACGATTATGTGGTGGCTGACGGTTGACCCCCTAAGGAGGGGGCAGTGTAGCGGCGGCCTGGGGTGAGTGGCCGAAATTCATTGTGGGACATGTTTTTTTGGGGGGGTGTTGGTTGTTCTCTTGGTTCAAAAGCGATTGTTACTGTTCTTAAGTTGTTATTTTGTGCCATAATCAGTTCTGTTATTCATCGTTTATTGTGTTACTTTGGCTGAGTTCTGTGATTTATGTTATACGGGGAGTAATTTTGGTACTGCAGCCGCAAAAGATGCTGTGTTTGTGACATGTTTGTGTTCCTGTAATAAAGTCGGACTTGTGAAATTCCAAACCATTCATTTATTTCAACTGCACCGACGCTACAGTATATTTAGTTTATAAAAAAGCCTTGAGTATTTAAAAAGATCGATGGATAGACAGAGATAGGAAAACAGATTGATTGATAAATCGATCAGCAGTTATCCCAAATAAGAGACTGAAGGTGTCCAGCAGCTCACAAAATAAGAATAAAAATTCACACAGCAAAAAAAAAAAAAAATCAATTCTGTACTGCTTTATCCAATTCGGGGTTGCAGGGAATTGGAACTATGGGCGAGGGCAAGATACGCCCAAGACAGATCACCTGTCCATAGCAGGACAGACACAGAGAGACAGACAACTATACACACTGACATTGATTTCTTTTGGCTCTTTCCAGTAGTACCTACTCAGGTCGACTCATCCCACCTTGCATACAGCCGATCAACAATAATAAACATCAATCAATAGTTATACAAGTCAAAGAGCAAGATATATATATATATATATATATATATATATATATATATTAGATATATATATATATATATATATATATATATGTATACACACAAATATATATATATATATATATATATATATATATATATATATATATATATATATATATATATATAAAACTAGATAAGATAAAAGATGAAGCAGAGACAGGGTGAAAGTCACTCATCTGCTCCATAAGGCAAACTGTAACCATAATTCTGGAGATGTTATTAAAAAAAAATTAAACACATTACAGATGCAGTCGAATTTACTCAAAACAAAAATAGCACGGCGTTGACACAAATCAGCAGTAAATATAAAAAAAAAAACTTCTTGACTTCTGATCTGAACTATTACATATGATGAAATGGTATTGATTATTTCTGCCCCTTGTAGCATTGGTAAAGTGCAATGATCCTTTGCGGTTAATTTCTTTTCATTTTGGTACTTGACTGTTTCCCCCTCATAGACCAACAGTTGCCAGAACAAAATGGCTGCTCATAACTTGTGGGACTTTCTGAACTTTATTACAAACATAAGGAGCGAGGTATCGTGTGAGGGAAGTGCGTCAGAGCAGGGGACTCTGATCCGAAATAAAATGTTGCCTCTTCACATCAAAAGATAAGATTCCTTTATTGTCCTGTTATGAAGAAACATGTGGCATGAGCACGTTTTAGGTCAGGGATCACATTCAGCCCAATATCATGTACACAGCAAAGTCTAAAGTGTTATTTCAACTCCCATAGTGTTAAATTTAACACCTTTTCTGTGTTGATATAATTCTCACAGACTCCGGGTTAAATTTACACTTTTGAAAGTGTTAACATTTTAACTCCCTCAGTGTTAAATTCTTAACACCCACAGTGTTATTTTATAACCAATAAAAGTGTCTTTTTTTACACCAAGATTTGTTGTTTTGCGTAAATTTATTAGATTTTCAGTGTAAATTTTTGACACTTCCAGTGTATTATTAACACTAA
Organism: Salarias fasciatus; assembly: GCF_902148845.1. Lineage (NCBI taxonomy): Eukaryota > Metazoa > Chordata > Actinopteri > Blenniiformes > Blenniidae > Salarias > Salarias fasciatus. The sequence goes on along the minus strand of NC_043761.1, from coordinate 10,335,442 downwards.
GTGATGTATCTTCACACTCATCAAGTAAATTTGTGGTATTCACAGTGTTTTGCTTAACCTTTTTAAGGTGTGTTTTTAACTTTGAATTGTGTAAATCTGTTTCACTCAGGGACGCGGGTGGCTGGAGCCGATCCCAGCTGCAGCAAGCGAGGGCGGGGCACAAGCTGGACAGGTCACCAGTCTGTCGCAGAGCTAACACATAGAGACATACAACCATTGACACCTAGGGGCAATTTGAGGTGACCAAGTAACCTGACATGCATGTTTTTTGACCGTGGGAGGGAGCCGGAGTAACTGGAGTTAACCCACGCACACACGGGGAGAACATGCAAACTCCACAACTAAAAGCCCCGAGCGTCAGCCGGTATTTGAGCCCAGGGCCTTCTTGCTGTGAGGTTAACCACAAAATGTCTTTCCTACCTGTGTAAACATCAGCCTGCATGTACACAGCTTAACTGAATCCTTTTTGTTTTCTTTTTTTTTTTTTTTTTTTTAATAAAGAAAATTCTTCCACTCCCACTTCCACTGGTGAGGGAGTTTGAGTGCCCGTGTGATCCCAGGAGCTATGTTGTCCGGGGCTTTATGCTCCTGGCAGGGTCTCCCATGGCAAACAGGTCCTGGGTGATGGGCCAGACTAACGGCAGGTCAACAGCCCCTATGATGAAGTTACAATCGAGGTCCGTGACGTCGCCCAGTATGGCGCAGCCGGGGCCCCACCCTGGAGCCAGGCCTGGGGTTGGGGCTTGCAAGCCTGGTGGCCGGGCCTTTGCCGAAGGGGTCCGGCCGGGCTCAGCCCGAAGGGGTGACATGGGCCAGCCCTCTGGCGGACCCACCACCTGCCGAGGGAACCGTAGTGGCCGGGTGCAATGTGGATTGGGTGGCAGTCGACGGCAGGGTGCCCGGCGACCCGATCCTCAGACACAGAGACTGGCTCTAGGGACATGGAATGTCACCTCATTGGGGGGGAAGGAGCCCGAGCTTGTGAGGGAGGTTGAGAGGTACCGGCTAGATATAGTCGGGCTCACCTCCACACACAGCCGAGGCTCTGGAACCCAACCTCTCGAGAAGGGCTGGACTCTCCACTTCTGTGGCGTTGCCCGCGGTGAGAGGCGGCGGGCTGGTGTGGGTTTGCTTATAGCCCCACAGCTCAGCCGCCATGTGTTGGAGTTCACCCAGTGAACGAGAGGGTTGCATGTCTGCACCTTCGGGTCGGGGACAGGTGCCTCGCTGTTGTCTCGGCTTACGGGCCGAACAGCAGTGCAGAGTAACCGGCCTTCTTGGAGTCCCTGAGAGGGGTGCTGGACAGTGCTTCATCTGGGGACTCTAATGTTGTACTGGGGGACTTCAACGCCCACATGGGCAGCGACAGTGAGACCTGGAAGGGGGTGATTGGGATGCACGGCCTCCCTGATCTGAACCCGAGTGGCGCATGCGCAGTGCTCCGTGGAAGGATATACCGGAGCACAGCAGTAGAAGCCATAGACTCAGCCGCTGTGCGCCGGTATATCCTTCCGTGGAGCACTATGCTTGTGCAGATCTTGTGTATCAACACGTTATTTTAAAGGATTGAAAAGGAAAACGCGTCTTTTAAAATGTTTTATAACCATTCGGATTTACTTCACGTGCTAATACGCCATCCCCTGGACCACTGGAAGGAGTATTTTGTCCACTTTTGTCAGTCCGGCTCTGTTTCCTCTTCACCTCCAGCAGCTCAGCTAAGCTAACTATGATGCTAACAGCTGGGAACCAGCCACTGGACGCACAGACAGAAATAAAGTATTTATGAGCTTATCTCACCTTGTAAATGATAGGGATAGGGCGAGGGTCAAAAATCTTCAGCATATTCCTTTAAATGTCCAGTCAGGAAGAAACTATGATCTGTGTGCTCAACTTGTAACATCTCTCAGTTAATGACTGTTCCAACAAGAATCAAAGGCAATAGGGCTGGTTTTGACACCGTCACCTGCATAGACCACATCTATACTAATATGCCCAAAATTTGCAGCAATGTAATATCAATGTGGTGGGTTTTAGTGATCATCACCTCGTGGCTCTGAATATAAAAATGAAATCCCCAAAATCTGGACCCAAAATTATTTATAGGTCATTTAAATGGTTCAATATTGATATTTTTTTACTGAACTTTGAAATATTAAAAGGGACAATATTTACTCTGAATCTAATCCAGTGGTGGCACTATCCATGTTTAATAATGTGTTCTGTCAACTTATAGACATTTTAAACAACAATTTAAAGAAGCTAGTGACAATAGTAAAATGATCAGTAGAACGTTCAACACACTGTCAGGAAGGAGAGTAAACTCCATTCCTGCACATATTGATTCTGAAAAAGGTTGTATTTTCAGGCCTGAAGACATTGCAAATTATTTCTCTGATTATTATAAGGACAAAGTCCAGGAATTAAGATCTAACATGAGCAAAGGGGACTCTGCACCTTCATCAGAAATAATAAAAAATGTAATCATGAAAAACAAACCTTGCAATTTTGATTTTACAAGAGTTGATGTGGAAAAAATTGAAGGGTTTCTCAATGCTCTATCTGAGAATATGTCAGCTGGTCTGGATAATATTGATGGAAAGTTTCTTAAACTTGCGGCAAAATCTGTGTCACGTCCCTTATGCCACATATTTAATAGGTGTCTGATATGTGAGGGTTTTCCTGATGAATGGAAAAAGGCAAAGATTATCCCTATTCCAAAAAACAATGAGGTGTCATTTAATAGTGTGAACAGTCAACCAAAGTACCGTATTGGCCCAAATATAAGACGATGTTTTTTTCCGGAAATTGCATCCTCAAAAGTGGGGTCATGTTATAATCGCGGACTTACGGTAGATGGTCAATACCCATCCGCGCCGCTAGATGGAGCCAAAGTATCACTGACCAGAGAGCGAGTGGAGCGATGAAATGGGATCAAATGATCTGATGAAAAATGGCGGATCATCTGGAACAAAGGGGCTGAACGCTGGACAACTGAGCAAACAACAGAGGCGAAGTTATGATACCAACTTTAAACTGATGGTGATCAACGCAGCAGAGTCATCAAACAACTGCCAAGCTGCCAGGAGATATGGTGTAGCAAAGTGCCTCGTTCTTATTGGAGAGCACAGAAAAAACGCCTCCAGAATGCTAACGCTATGAGAAAAGCTTTCCGTGGTCCCAAGAGCGAAGCTTCAGATAGAAGGGTGAGTGAATACCTTACTGAAAAACGGAAAGACGGAATACCCACCACCAGAGCCGTGATTCAGCTGAAGGCACTGGAAAGTTATTTACATCATTTATGCAGTTTGGACCCCTTGAGGCTTCTTATTTGTTGGCTACTGTTTCTTATTTTGAGAAAGAGGATATATTTTTTTTTTCAGTACTGCATACTTTTTCATTTTATATCTCGTGAAATGTTATTTCAGTTGTGAGTTGTTGAGTTTATAATAATTGTATAATAAAGAGTTGTTTTATGAGTGACCTTATTGTCTTCAGCATTTTTTTTTTTCACAAAATGATCTTTGAAAAATAGGGGTCGTGTTATAATCGGAGTCATCTTATATTCGGGCCAATATGGTATATTGCCTGTTTTAGGTAAGATGATGGAGAGCATTATATGCGAACAAATTCAGAAATACTTTGTGGACAGTTGCCTACTCACGAAGTTTCAACATGCATATAAATCGCTTCATTCCACTGTTACAGCTTTGGTTCACATGATTGTGCCTTGGACAATGGCAGCTTCGCAGGAGCTGTATTTCTCGATTTCAATGCCGCCTTTGACTTAATTAACCATGACCTCCTCACTTCTAAGCTCAAACGCTATGGACTTTCTTCAAGATCTTTATTTTTGTTAAAAGATTATTTAAGAGACCGAAGCCAGCAAGTGTTTTATAATGGCTCTCTGTCTAGTAGCACTGGTGTCCACTGTGGTCTTCCCCAAGGCAGTTGTCTGGGGCCATTTCTTTTTTCTGTTTTCAGGAATGAGCTACCTTATGTATTAGAGAAGGCATCTGTTATGTATGTGGACGATTCGACAATGTACTATGCTAATCCTGACGTAAATGTGATCTCTAATGTGCTGGAAGTGGAGTTGTCAGCTGTACTGAAATGGGTCAGAAATAATATGATTTTGAATGTTTCTAAAACTAAAACCATGCTTATAGGGAGTAAATTAGGGTTGCTGAAAAATGTGCAACTTGCACTTACCATGGATAATTCTTTGTTAGAACAAGTTCAAGAATTTAAGTTGCTGGGAGTCATAGTCGATCACTATCTCCCTTGGTCAAATCATATCAATCATGTGATCAGTAAAATGGGCAGAGCAATGGCTGTGATCAGAAGGTGCATGTATTATGTCACTCCAGAGATCATAAAACAAATCGTCCAATCTCTTGTCTTATCTCAACTCAAGTATTGTCACGTCATATGGTCCGCCGCAAATAAAACTGATTTAGCTAAGTTGCAGGTTGCCCAAAATAAAGCTGCTTGTTTAGTTCTGAAATGTCCTTATACTACCAGAGTGAAAGACATGCACTCCACTTTGTCTTGGTTAATGTTTCATAGTAAAGTGCAATATACGTTGTTAATGTTGTTGAAGAAGATCATTATAACTGAAGAACCTGATATTTTATTTAAGAAAGTGACATTTGTAAATCAGACCCATGTTCATCTCACACGAAGCACCTCTGGAGGAGACATGGTTGCTGACCGCCCTAGAACCTGTTTTTTGCGGAAGTCATCTTTATACAGGGCTTCTCAGCTATGGAACAAACTACCTCATAGAATTAGAGACACCACGTTACAAGCATTTAAAAAATGCTGATCTCAATCACATGCTGATTGAGTTGGGCTAAAGAGTTGTCAATATGTCTTTGAGAGAGAAATGTCTTTGTGAACTTTTGCTTTAACTTTTCTTTTACTGTAATTTCTTGTTAATGTTTTCAATTGGGAGCCCAGGAAGACTAGCAACCACCACGGTGGAAGCTAATGGCGATCCCTAAACAACAATAAACAATAAAGCCAGTTTCAATAAAACCTTCTGCTGTAAAATCCAGTGAAATTTCAAAATTAATAAAAAAAAAGAACTCCTAACTGTTGCATTAGAGTGTTTTTACCAACTCACCCTGACAGCATTACTTTCAGTATAAAGCTTGTTTGCTTTTTTTTCATGGCAGCATCTATGATATCTCAGCTCAACTCTCAGTGTTGTGTTAACTACTATTAAGAAAATGGTTTCAAAAATCACCATTTGCTTTGAAATATTTACAATTTGCTTGGTGCTTTGGTGACTGGATTGGAGCCTCTTGTGAGCCAGTTTTGGCTCACAGGCCTTATGTTTGACATCCCAGTGAACAAGGTAATAATTCTAATTGTTAAAGAGGGCTGGTCACTCCAACTACATATTCCGACTGGATATTTAAAGTGAAGCTAAATTGATTTTTCTTTTTTCACAACAGGTTAATCACAGCCTTGGTTACAACAGGTTGAAAGCTGCTTTTCTGAAAACTTCATGAATTGTCAGCCACCTTTTATTATTCGTTTCGTTTATTTGGGCATATCACATAACAAACATATCAACAAGAATATGCAACCATTCAATGAAAGCCCAAAAGGAGTAGGCTGAAGCAGAAGCTTATCAGTGCCTACCCCTTCCCATATCTCATAATTATATCACTGAGGGTCACATGGTGATGTCGTTGTATTTGTAAATGTTTTATCATCCATACCCAGGCCATTACACAGTAACATGTGCATGTGCCTGCCTATGAATGTGTGTGTGTTATGTAGTGCAAGATTCATATCCTGGCATGCCACACAAGCGTGTGTGCATGCCTGGACATGAGCTGCATCATTATCCATACATAATCATTATTCATCATTATTCAACCAAGCAAACAATATTTCATATTATTACAGTATACTCATAATCATACTAAGTCTGACAGTATTATTATATTTTGTGTGTTCATTATCCATACCCAGGCCCATGCACCCTAACACGTGCATGTGCCTGTTTATGAGCGTGTGTGTGTTATGTCGTACAGTATTCACATCCAGTATTATGTTTGTCTGGCATAGTTATCAAAAAATACGGCGCATATACAGTTTTTTGAATTGATGTATAGTTATGGCACTTTTTAGGTTCCATCTAAACTGTTCCATAGATTTACGCCTCTCCGGGTGATACATTGGCTTTTGAGGGTCGTACGAACCCGTTGAACTTTTAAATTAAGCATTTGCCTGGAAGAATAATTGCCCTCTCTATTAGCAAACAGACAATTTATGTTACCAGGAAGTAAATTGTTTCTTGCCTTGTAAAGTATCAACAAAGATTTCAAATTTACTAAATCCTCAAGTTTTAGAAGGCTAGATCTTAGGAACAGTGAGTTTGTATGGTCCTTGAAGCCCACATTGTGAATGATCCTGATAGATTTTTTTTTAAGTCTGAACAAAATCTCCAAGTGGCTTCTGTAGGTATTTCCCCAAACCTCTACACCAGGGGTCGGCAACCTTTTTGTCATGGAGTGCCAGTTTAAAATGTTCTCATCAATGTGTGTGCCATTATCAACTAAAACGCAAGTTAACACAAAATACAAAAAGATTTCCAATATACATGGAAATTTGTTCCATTCAGATAAAGCACATACAATCATATCTTTAAAGATATTTTTTCTGTTATTAACACCAAAAAGTGCTTTCATAAACTTTGTGTTTTGTGCTCTGCATGCTGATGTTTCGAATTAACTGGTGCCCGTGTTAACTTGTGACCAATAGATGAATGAGACTAGTAGTCAATCTGGCGAACGTCGGTTTTCTACAGTTACAGTGAATGTATAAGTTTAAAATCTTTTACGAGTCTTACTTTAACAGCTGTTTGTTATCAGCATGTGTTTATACAGAAGTCCGCCGTCACTCGTTAACACGGGAACCAGTTAATCCATAACACCGGCGGGGCGATCGCTCGTTTTCTGCTATGGAGCTCTTTAAACAACTCGCTGTAGCACGATTTGCTTCCATCTCTTCTCTCCAGTGTTTTTTCTCTCGGGGTTTTTATTAAAAAAATGTTTTTCTGCTTGTTTTTGACTGTCCTGTTTCCCGTTTACTGCACACATGGTCATGTCACTATGTACGGGCCGCGCATGCGGAACAAATAATCCCCCATTTTTTTTCTGCTCTGCTGTCAGGCAGCTTTTATATGAGACACGAGCGGATTATCGATAGGTGTATACCACCTCGTACAATCGGCTCCGAAATACAATCCGCTCAGAGTGAAGCGGATCCACTCGGATGTCTACATGACACATTCGCACTGCCCTATAAGCCATTATATGAGTCGCATGTAAATGTGCCCAGTGTTAGTGCCACGCGTGCCAAGGGTTGCCGACCCCTGCTCTACACAGTATGTGATGTATGGAAGGACAAGTGAGCAGTACAAGATTTGGAGAGCTTTTTGGTCAAGAAGGTGTCTGCATCTGCTCATAATTGCGATGTTTTTAGCCATCTTAAAGTGCGTTCACACCGGACGCTTCGTGGGCGTCGTCAACACTTGGGACGCCTCGAAGCTGACGCTTGTGACGCTTCGAGCACGACGCTTGACACCAGGTGGTCACAAAGCTCGCGACGCTCTTGACGTGCGTCAGTTTATCGGCACGCGGGAGGCTGATTTCTGTTTCCCGCTATGGCGGATCGCATCAGGAGAGTGGCTCGGCTTTATTTGTTAAATAAAGCTAGACCGCGTCGTCGTCGGAAAAGTCACTATTGGCTGGTCTGCTCCTCTCTGCTCTGACTGCAGCAGGGAGCGCTGCTGAGACTGACCACTTGTGAGTGCTTTGGGACGGGGAGTGGCTCATGGCAGCACCCGCAGCTCATTGACGACAGCAACGAGACATCCTGTCACGTCTCCAGAGCACCAGAAAAGGTCTCTAGATTTGTCGCTAGTCGCTTTTGCCAAAAAAAAGTCGCCAAGAGGCTTTGGAAAGTCGCCAGATTTAGCGAGAAAGTCGTCAAGTTAGCAACACTGGCTGGCCCGCATCGGTCCTCGGATCACTCGTTGTGACGTAGCACCGGAGGGATCGTCTCTGATTGGTTGACGCCCAGCGGCAGCGCGTCGAAAGTTCAGTTTTCCCAACTCTAAAAAAGCGACGCTCACGACGCTCCTGACGCGCCGCCCCGCCGCCCGCCGCTCCACGACACTCGTCCACCATAGACTTTGCATAGAAAAGCGCCACTCACGATGCTTGCGACGCGTCCGGTGTGAACGCACCATTAGTTCGAATACTGTTGATTTGCGGCTTCCAGCTCATGTTGTGACTCAGAATCACTCCCAGAAACTTGTATTCTTTCACTCTATTTCAACATTATCTATTTTAATTTGGATTTTAGTGTCTTCTTTGAATTTACCAAATAACATGAATTTTGTTTTGAGTACATTTAATGATAATTTATTTTTATTGAACCACTCTTTAATTTTACAAAGTTCTGCTGTAATCTCAGTCACAAGGAGCTGCAGATTTTTGCCTGAGCCTACTATTGTAGTATCATCTGCAAATAATATAAATTTTAGTTTTGGTGATACATCACACAGATCATTTATGTATAGCAAGAACAGTAAAGGTCCTAACACTGACCCTTGGGGGACACCACAGCTTATGCTTCTCCAACTTGAACTATGCTCACCTATTTGCACATACTGCTGCCTGTTTGTTAAGTAAGATTTCAACCAATTATATGCAGTTCCTCTAACTCCATTTAGATGTAGTTTGTTCAAAAGTATGTTATGGTCTATTGTGTCAAAGGCTTTTTTTAAATCTATGAAAATACCCACAGAATACATCTTGCTGTCGATTTTATCCATTACCTCTTCCATGAGATCAATCAGCGCAAGAGCTGTTGACCTGTTGTTTCTAAAGCCATAGTGGCTGTCACTGAGTATATTATGCTTATTAATGAAGTCTCTCAGGAGTGTAACAAATAACTTCTCCAAAATTTTCGATAATTGAGAAAGAATTGATATCAGACAGTAATTGGTGAACTGATGTCTGTCTCCATTTTTATAGATTTTGATAACTTTAGCTATTTTCATAAGATGAGGAAATTCTCCAGTTACAAAGGAAACATTGAATATGTGAGTTAAAGGTTTTACTATATTCAGTATTACTTTTTTAATTATAGTCATATCTAGTTCATTGTAATCCGTGTTTTTTTTATTTTTACACCCATGCACTATTTCAATAATTTCATTTTCGTTGGTTGGACTAATAAATAAAGAGTGGACAATATTAGTAACCTTTGTTGGAGCTTCACTATTATGTGAAGCAGCAATATTGGATGCCAGCTGAGGGCCAATGATGACAAAGAATTCATTAAATGCGTTAGTCATACACTCAGCATTAGTTATTTTTCCTCCATCTTTTATCATGTAGTCAGGAAAAGAGACACTTTGGGGGTCCTTATTTATGACATTTAAAACAGACCACAGATTTTTCATATTACATTTATTTTTTTCTATCAAATCTCTATAGTATTCTTTCTTACAGGTTTTAATGATACTAGTCAATTTATTTTTGTATTTTTTATACTTGGTTTGAGATTCAGATGTTCTTTTCCGTAGAAACATTGTGTATAGTGTGTTTTTCTTCCTACACGCATTTAATAATCCCTTCGTCATCCATGGGCAAGATTTTTTTCCTTTGTGAGGATGTATGCGTTATTACAGGGCAATGTAAGTCATATAGGTGTTTGAATGTGTCTATGAAACATGTATACTCTTTATTTACATCTTTTTCTCTTAATACGTCATCCCAATTTTGTTCCGACAAGCTTTGGTTAAAGGCATCTATTGCATGTTGTGATCTCTGTCTGATATTTTTCATGGTTATGTTATTAGTATTTTTTATTGCTCTGATTTTTTCGAATAATACAAAGATCTGTAAGTGATCACTAATGTCATTGATTAATAATCCGCCTGTCATTTTGAATTCCAGAATATTGGTAAATATATTATCAATTAAGGAAGTGCAACGCGCAATGACCCTAGTGGGGCACGTAATTACTGGATATAATGACAGGCTATACATAGTGTCCATGAATTTTTCTGTAGGACCATGTGATTTTACTTTCAATAAATCAATATTGAAGTCCCCACATATAAAGGTATCTTTGTGATTGTTATTTGCAAACATAGTTTCCATATACTCAATGAAATCATCCATATCTGCACCCGGCGCTTTATAGATACAAGATATACACATATTTTTCTTTTTCTCCACGAGAATCTCCACCGTGACACATTCAAACACATGATCCACTGCTATAGTCATATCTTTTACCAGTCGTGCATTCAAATTATTCTGCACATAGAGAGCAACACCACCACCTGATTTATGACTCCTATTTTGATTGTACATTTGATAATTCTCTAATTGGAAATTTCCACGTCTGCTTTCATTGATCCACGTTTCTGATAGAGCAATTATATTGAAGTTTATATCAAGCTTGTTCACATACTCATTAACATACAGACTCCGACAATTTAAGTGGATTATGGAAAAGTTATCTGACTTATCGAGCACTCCAATTTGTTCATCCTGGTAATATTTACAAGAATGTACGATGTTATTATGAAAGTAAACATCGGGATCCACATCATTTAATATATCCACAGGTTTGTAATCATCAAATTTAAATATTTCTAACTCTGACTCTTGAATATCTCTCGCGTCCTCACTGTCAGATGAGGACGAGTCAGTAGGAGAAATATCTGTCATAGTGACAAGTTATTGTTACCTTCTCATATGTACGCGTCCAGTTCAGAGCACTCCTTGATCAGAAGAACTTTAGCCTGCTCAGGTGGTCCATTTAGTTTCACAAACACTCTGCAGTTGGTTGTCCACGTTGCTTGAATCTTGTTTTGTTTCCATAGGTATCGAGCCTGCCTCGCAATGTCAGAGTTTTTCTTTGTTAGATGTTCATTCATATATACATTTGTCCCTCTCAATTTCCGTCCTTGCTTCAGTATGATGATGATGATGATGATGATGAATGCATTTATTTCGAAGCACAGGAAAAACAACATGAAATAATACACTGAACAATACTTAACACAAAATTCCCCACACTGGGCAGGGGGGAAAAAACAGATTATATAGAAGTAGTATATAAGAAAAACAACAACAGTAGAAAAAAATAATAATAATAAAAACTAGACATGTGTTGTATTCAATTTGATGAGTGTACCTCAAAAAGGAGTGGGATGAAGATAACTTATTAACTCCCACCCCTTGTCATCCTTCACGTCTTTAGGTTGCCATAATTGATGAATTAAGTGCATTTAGTATAGACATATATACAGTACATACCTACATATACACATATATATACATACACATACATATACAATGGGGGAAATAAGTATTGAACGCATTAACTGTTTTGTCATTACATTTATTTCCAAAGATGCAATTCATGTGACATTTCTTCCAGACACTGGTATTAACTCAAATAATCCACACATGAAAAGAAATCACAACATTCAAATCCATAAATAGTGATTATGTGGAATTAAGTGCAATAACACAGGAAAAAAGTATTGAACACACTATCTGAGACTCGTTTAATACTTTGTGGAGAAGCCTTTGTTTGCAATGACTGCTTCCAGACGCTTGTTGTATGTATGAACTAATCGCCCACACTGCTCAGGTGTGATTTTTGCCCATTCCTCCGCACAGATTGTCTTCAAATCCTGAATATTCTTTGGTGCCCTCTGGTGAACCCTTATCTTTAGTTCTTTCCACAAATGTTCGATCGGATTTAAGTCAGGTGATTGACTGGGCCATTCTAACACATTGATTTTCTTTTTTTTTAAACCATTCGAGAGTCAACTTTGCCGTGTGCTTCGGATCGTTGTCCTGTTGAAAGGTCCAGCCCCGTCTCATCTTCATCATCCTGGTGGATGGCAGGAGGTTCATCTCAAGAATTTGCCGATAGATATTTCCATTCATTGCTCCTTCAATTATATGAAGTCTGCCAGTACCACGAGATGAGAAACAACCCCATGCCATGATGTTTCCACCACCAAACTTCACTGTTGGTATAGTGTTATTTGGGTGATGTGCAGTGCCATTTCTCCTCCAAACATGGTGTGTAGTATGACAGCCAAAAAGTTCAATTTTGGTCTCATCTGACCAGACAACATTCTCCCAGTATTCCACAGGCTTATCCAGATGCTGTTTAGCAAACTTTAGACGAGCTTCAACATGCCTTTTTTTGAGGAACGGAGTCTTGCGGGCTGAGCGTCCATAGAGGCCATGGCGGTGGAGTGCATTGCCTATCGTTTTCTCTGTAACACTTGTACCTGCTGCCTCCATGTCTTGCTGGAGTGCTTTCCGGGTGGTCCTTGGCTCTTTGAGAACTCTTCTGACCATCTTTCTGACTCCCTGGTCAGAAATCTTGCGAGGAGCTCCTGTGCGCGGCCTGTTTGATGATAAGGTGATGCTTCTTCCACTTGCGGATAATGGCCCCAACGGTGCTTACTGGAATACTCAGATTCTTTGAGATAAGTCTGTAACCAGTTCCATTCTGATGCTGAGCAACAATCATGCTGCGAAGGTCTTGAGAGAGCTCCTTGCTTTTACCCATCATGAGATGTGTCTTGTTTGACTACTTGGTGAAAAAACAACCTGTTTATAGGGCCATCAATTAGCACTAACCCAGCTGATGTTGATTTGCACTTATAGGAAGTACAAAGACTAATTACTTTCAGGTGTGAGATGGTATGGTGCCTTTCCTTGACAAACTATACAGCTTTCCCATGATGTGTTCAATACTTTTTTCCTGTGTTATTGCACTTACCGTATTGGCCCGAATATAAGACGATGTTTTTTTCCAGAAATTGCATCCTAAAAAGTGGGGTCGTGCTATAATCGCGGACTTAGGGTAGATGGTCACTACCCATCCGCGCCGCTAGATGGAGCCAAAGTATCACTGACCAGAGAGCGAGTGGAGCGATGAAATGAGATCAAATGATCTGATGAAAAAATGGCGGATCATCTGGAACAAAGGGGCTGAACGCTGGACAACTGAGCAACAACAGAGGCGAAGTTATGATACCAACTTTAAACTGATGGTGATCAACGCAGCAGAGTCATCAAAGTACTGCCAAGCCGCCAGGAGATCTGGTGAAGCAGAGCCTCGTTCTTATTGGAGAGCACAGAAAAAAAGAGAAAAGCTTTCCGTGGTCCCAGAGAGACGCTTCAGAGAGACTGATAGAAGGGTGAGTGAATACGTCACTGAAAAACGGAAAGATAGAATACCCACCACCAGAGCCTGATTCAGCTGAAGGCACTGGGAAGTTATTTACATCCTTAATGCAGTTTTGACCCCTTGAGGCTTCTTATTTTTTCATTTTATACCTCGTGAAATGTTATCTCAGTAGTGAGTTTTCGAGTTTATAATAATTGTACAATAAAAATTTATTTTATGAGTGACCTTATTGTCTTCAGCATTTTTTTTTTTTTTTCACAAAATGATCTTTGAAAAATAGGGGTCGTGTTATAATCGGAGTCATCTTATATTCGGGCCAATACGGTAATTCCACATAATCACTATTTATGGATTTGAATGTTGTGATTTCTTTTCATGTGTGGATTATTTGAGTTAATACCAGTGTCTGGAAGAAATGTCACATGAATTGCATCTTTGGAAATAAATGTAATGACAAAACAGTTAATGCGTTCAATACTTATTTCCCCCATTGTATACACATACACACACATATATATATATATATATATATATATACATACATACATACATACACACATACATATAAATGTTACTATTACCATTATCAACACCACCACCCTTATCACATCATCAACACATATCAACATGTAGTGGAATATCAGCAGTAATTGTAGTCAATATGTCAATAGTCAATGGTGCTAATAGTTTATATTCATCTTTATTTTAAGCATTAGTTTTGCTTAGTGCATAGTAGAGGTGAGATTTGTGATGTCAAAGGTCCAGGTGTTATGTGGACCTGCTGCCAGAGGGGGTCAGTCCTAAGGCAACAGTACCACCCTTTGCAAAGTGTCCTATGCTGTGCATTAAAAAGACAAGAATTGGGAGTCTACTGATAGATGGTGGTGACCTCCCAACAGCAGAGCCCCCCTTGCCTGCCCTATACTAGAGATTTGTTGAGTGTAATATTTTGTATGTATTTCTTTAAGATTAGCACCACTATCACTTACTGTATCGATTTTGTGTTTGCAAAGTAAATATAACAAGTCATACATTGAAAATAACACAATATCAATGTATTGTGCATGATTAAGATGTAATAGTAGTTGTAGTAATAGTATTATCAAAGTAACATGTTGATGATGTAATTATAGTAACAATTGTAGCAGTAGTAATGATAATAACAACAATAACAATAATAATAATACCACCAATATATGACTGAATATTAGTTTATTATAATTGACCAGTAATCTAGTAAAATAGTCTTATCTAATACATACACATACACAGTATCACTGTTTTTTGTTTCCTGTTTATGAATCTCAGAATTATGCTTGGTTTTAACATTTTGTCCTTGCGAGGCAGAGTGTGGTAGGCTTCAATGTCCTTACTGTCCATGTTGATTCCTTTGCTCTGCATGAACCGGATCACCTGTTGCTCCACCGTCTCCAGCTCCTCCTCGCTGAGCTCCGCTTCTGCTGCTGCAGTAGCCCTGGCATAGGTCCGCGGTTTCACATCCAGACCAGATATGATGAGATCATTTAGTTGAGTATATTGTTCCAAATCTGCCAGGCGATTCTCAAGGAATGTTATTCTCTTATCTTTTTCTTCATTTTGTCTCCTTAGTTCTTTGACCTCAAGCGTGAGATTCATTATAGTCACTTGCTGTGTTGAGATTTTCTGCATCTCTGTAGTCAGGGAGATAAGAGATTTTTTTTTATCTCCTCCAGTTCATCCTCCAATATAGCACCGGCTTTCTTCGGTGGCATGTCGCTGGTTTCGTAGCTCCGTTGCGGGAGTATTTCTCAGAGTGGGGACATACTCAGCGCCTGGATCTTGTCGATGGTTTAGCTCGGTGGCTAACCGGCTACGCTCCGTTGGCTTGTGGAAGCTAGCCTACAGCTACACGCTGTCGATCCACAGGCTATCCGAGACGTTTTATCCCACGGTGTTATCTGATGGAGATCAACCAGACGTCCATGGTCCAGTTCTCTGGTTCTGGACTGATCACAACTGTTCTGGCTGATTTAATTCACTTTTCCACCCGCGTTTGCTTTCCAAACTCCGCTCTGCGTGCTGCGTGCTGCATGCACTCTCAGCAACCTTTCAATGACTTGACAAAACTAATCTTAAGATTTTTAGGTATAAACTCAATGGTGACAGTCAAATAACACTAATATTAGATCAGGTTCATTATTGGACACCTTTGATTTAATTTGATTTGATTTAGTATTGGTAAAATTGAATAATGATTCCATTTATTGTTTCAGAAACAATTATGAAAAGTCCTTACTGAAAATGAAATTAACAATTGGATTGCATAACTGAAAGACATGTTCTCCTTTGCTCTATCGTGAGTGTGTTGAAATGTAAATTGTTAATAACTATCACGTTAAAGAGGAGACATTTAATTAGTATTATTTCCATTGCTACAATCTGTGGTCGGTAAGCTTGAGGATGTTCATGAAATTTTTGGAAAACAGCAGTGCAATAAAAAAAACTATCAAGTGAAGTAAAACTATGCATGAATTAAAAAAAAGAGAAGTTAGAGCAGCATGGGCTAATGCAGTCAGTTCTTTGTGGTGATTTGTTTTGCTGTGGACTCTGCAGAGAGGGCAGGAGTCCTACTGATCTTCTCAGAAGCCTTTAGCGCTCTCTGCAGGTATTTTCAGTGCATCACATTTATTCTGCAGCAGCAGAGTGATGCTGCTGGTCAGGTTGCTCTCTATGTTCCAGCTGTAGAAGTTGCTGTGAGGATTTTTTTTTTTCACTTTACTGACACCTGAAAAATCAGGTTTTTCCTTTCCTTACCACAAGTAGCATATGTTGAAGAAGTACGGTGGCCAACAGGGGCAAACGCGCTGCAAATGGGAAAAACACTGCTAACACATTTTCGGATTCATGATGATCGGTCTGCTGCTGATTGGCCTGGGCTATGGTCTGATCCTCTGGAGGATTAAGAAGACCGCCACCATAAAAGACGTCCAAGGGTGGACGGTCTTTTCAAATCAATGGGCAAAAGCTGACGCTGACCGATTGTGCGAACTCTTTCGAAAGATAAACAATTTCACTGGGATTATGGTCGATCTGAGACGCAAGATGGATTTGATCACGAGAGGGTTAAACTCAGCTTCTGTCTAACAACAGTTGAGAAGCAGTGATAACTGGAAAGTCACAACGGCTCTTTCCGACCAAAACAAGATACCGAGAAACCTTCTGACTGCATCTGGCGCCCCTTGGAATTCAAAATAATCTCCCGGAAGAAGATAAAGGACACGAGGTCGCTCTCTATCTCCCTCTACTGACTACCCATGTAACCCTCCCACTTCTGGACTGCTTCTTTGCTTCTTTGGAGGACATCCCCATGGCAACGGAGGTCACCAGGCTGGAGCGCAGAGAGGACGGGCCAACCACACACACATACAGGGACTGACGAACTGATATAGCCACACACACACACACACACACACACACAGCCACCCCCCCCCCCCCCCCCCCCCCGCCCCTTCTCAACGTCTCCTCCCTCTCTTCTGCTGACGACTAGTGGTGATGACGTGTTGCGCTGATATAGCTGCGACCACTGATCCGTTAGTCTGATAGCAATTTGTCTTGTTTGTTTTTGCTATGTTGTGCGCAGGTTGGTTTCTTTTTTGGTTTCTCACTTCTAATCACGACTCCCTTTGGAAGCGTGAAAATTTTGAAAATTTTAAGTTAATCAAGCCTGATCAGTTAATAACGAAGTAAATGCCAGCTGATTCTGACAGTAGTTGACACAGCTGATCAATTAGTAGCATTAAAAATAGTAAACGGGGACAGAAGGGCAAAATGGAGAGAGTGTGAATTACGATTAGTTGTGCAACAGTGCCATGGGTTTATAATTACGCCAGGCTCACGCTGGATGCATTCCGGCTGCGTTCCATCTCCGGTACGGAATTACCTGAGCACTGTGACTCACACTGCCTCAGTTTCCGCTGTTGTCCACTGGAGGAGGCTGCCAGATCTGTCGCTCTCTCCCCAAAACAATATGAAACCCGTTTAACTCAATAGAAAGCAGCCCAAATTGCCATCTCTGTTGAAAATGCACGTTAAAACCATAAAAACTGTATTTGTTAAATAAAAAACTGGTCATAAACACATAACTATTTCATCAACCCCATGTTCAAAAAAGAAGCTTGACTTGGCAAAAACCTGGCCAATCTGGCAACATAGAGCTGCTCCCGTCAGAGAGCTGTTGTTGTGCAATTTTGGTGTCATTTGACTTTCCTGCTGTGCCGAAGTACAAAACCGTTCATTCTTCTAATGCGTGTAATGACTACATCACGTTGTTTGTTCTGTATTGTACCAGAATAATTAAAAAAAAATAGAATATTACGGCAAAAACATGACACAGATTTTATTTTGAAATCACTTATTTTCGAACACGTATCGAGTTTCCTTCCAGCACCCGACTTGCTTCTGTCTGGATTGACGCGGTAGGGTTATGGCGTCTGGAAAAATAGGATGCTAGCGGAAAGTTTCTGGAGCTGCACAAGGGCTCCGTAGCCAAACTGCAGCCGGACCGGAGCCGGTGTGCACCACAGCATTGATTTTATTGACTACGGATTAGCTGCAGTGTCCGTTCCACAGCCGGAATGCATCCAGTGTGAACGCGGCGTTAAACAATGACCTGCTGATCATCAAAGCACCACAACTGCCAGTAGGCCATTTCAGCACCAGGGACAGTGCCATATACTTCACCAATACTGTGCTCAAACATGGCAGACATGGCAGTCCACAACACAGACAGCAATGATAACTATGCTATTTAAGAAAAAGACCAGCCAGCCAGAAACTATGAAAAGCTTAGCCTATGTTGTCACAAATGTTGAATATGGAACAACTTTCTGATTATGTTTTCATCCAGCGGTAGGTGGTTGCACACACACACAGTTTATAGGGTGTAGATCGACAAAATCCCAAACTGGGTATATTGGTGTTTTAGACTGACTCACCTTTCCCTTGGTCTTAGAGCCTTGCAAGTAAGGCCAAAACACTGCAAAAAATATTTAAAAAATAAATAAATAAATAAATAAATAATTGGTCCAATTCAGCTTTCTTGTACGAGCTTCAGAGCCTGAGATATCTCAAATGACTGAGAGGTGGTTTACACTGACCGGGAAGTGGTTTATACCAGTGCTCGCCAAACTACGGCGCACCTCCACATTCGGCACGGCCCCCTGAATAATACCAGAGAAACTAGTGCTGTTTTTCAAACAAGTGAAAAGGCAAAACTTCATCCATCTTCCTGCTACTCAAAAACCTCTCTGCAGAGAACCCAGCAGTCCCGTTACCAGATGAAGAGTGTGGAAGCACTGGAAATGCTGAAGGCGGAATTCGGTGTGTGATTCCGTGAACAACATGCTAATGCAAAAGAAATGCGTCCTTTCCAGAACCCCTTTGTTGCCAACATTGATGAAGCCCCGGCCTTCTTTTCAATTCGAGTTGTCCGAGTTACAGAACTGTGATGTTCTGAAAGACGGACTCAAGCCCGACAGTCTCACTAACTTCTATGCCACCTCCCAAACGACACGTACCCTAACATAAAAAAAAAAAACACGCTATGAAGATGTCCACACTTTTTGGCAGCCCGTATATCTGCAAGCAAACCTTTCCATACATGAAACTCCGGAAAAGTCCAATGGGATCAAGATTGACAGATGAACATCTGCATCAGTGTTTGAGACTGGCTGTGACGAGCATGGAACCCGACATTCACCTTCTCAGCAAAGACGTCTGGCTTTTGAGGATGAAATATCCCATGGTGGGGAATGTACGACTTTTATCCTTCCTTTGCTTCACTTCCTCAGTATCACCCTTTTCTTTGAGATCACTCATAAACTTGGTGTATTGCTATTTGTACCTTTGGTCCTTGGACAGTGTGTTTTTGAGGTTTTGAAGCCGCACAATGGCCATTTGTTTGTTTGTCAGGTAAGTGCGGTCTCTCCTTAAATGGAAGTGGCATTTCATAATGTCCTTCTGCATTTTTGTAAATGCCTTCCTTTAATGTGTTCAAGAAAAGTATGTTATCTGGAGACACTGACCTGTTGTCCTTGTTATCGTCCTTGAAGTCCGACTTCATCCTGGGTTGAAAAGATGGTCTCTCGAACTGATGGTTCACAACCTTTACCAACAGCCGTGCGTATGAACACACCAGAAGAGCTACAAAAACAAATAAAACACAGTTAGCATCTCTTCACAGTATGTTTTCACCTCAAGCTTAATTCTCCTTTATCTTATTAAATCTCATGAATTACATGGGCTGTGTTCGAAACCGCATACTGTCTACTACATCCTTACATACTCATACTATCCATCCTGCATCCTGCTTACTCAGTCCATCAAACAGTATGCGAAGCGTTTACACTACAGCATACTACATAATAACCCACAATGCATTGCACTTCTTCCATGAGCAGAAATCGATCTGCTAAAGCTGATTTCACTTTAGTTCTAAACTCGTCAAATGTATAACTTCATCGAGATTTTTTTAAAAATTAGGCAACAAAGTGGTGGTTTAGAGCCCGAGTGTGTCGTTTATTTGTTCGAATACCAGCTGTTTATGATTTTGTTCGGACGAATTCGGCGAAATTCAAGTGAGCAACGCACTTCCGGTTACTTTCACCAAAATAAACCACCCCTTTCCCTTTCTCATGCAAAAAAACCTCAGTGATAAATCTGTGCTTTTACTTTGAAAACAAGAAGGCGATCTTTCAGCAATATATCTCGCTTAACATCACCGTTTGGACCGGTGTCCCGTTAACGGACCACTTATTATGCCAATTATGATGCTTTACCGACGGAGAGTTTTTTCGGCTCTTCAACAAAGATCGGTTCGCCGTCTTCGGTACATCATTGCTTTCAACATGGATTTGTTCTCAGATGTAAGTGTTTTTTTTGTTTGTTTGTTTTTTTTTTTTTACTATTTTTAATCATTGTCAATCCAATCACAAATCTCGTAATGTAACATACCTACGAGCACAAACAATGGAGGGAAGATTAAATCTAGAACAATACTCAGCTTGCTAAATGTACATCATGAGGAAACAGTCATTGTGAACTGAATAAAGTTTCTTCAAATGTCCGTCGCGTTGCTTCTTGGGTAATTTCAGTATGAGTAGTGAACTCACGATGTATACTTAACATTTATGGCAAATGCAGTATGCATCCGGGAACTTCTCGCCTACTCAAAATCGCATACTGCCAGTGTGAACGCACTGCATACTCAATAAGTTAGTATGGTAAGTACGCGGTTTCGAACACAGCCATTGTCTTTAAATTACCTTTGAACCTTAAAGCGATACCTCAACATTTTGGCAAATTGACCCATTTAGCGCAATTCCTGAGTCATTTCGAACAGCATACTTCCTTTTTTTGTGAGAGCGAGCTGTTGTTTATTCAGAGGCGAGTCGGGGAAGGTTTTCAGGACGGACACAATGGAAGTGGATGGTATTTTTGCTTCCCCTCGTCAAACTCATCAAATACACAATCCAACAACCCCAAACCACTTTGGTGGACACGTTATAATCCGCACATTCACTACGCTGTGAAATATTAATGCAAAATTACGAGATTTGAGCTATTTTTGCCAAGATTGCTAAGACAGAACTACTTACTAAACATGGCGTCTGGGCGCAGTGATTTCAAAAGAAAAAGTAGTTCCCAGTATTTGCTTCAATGTCGTAACGCTACAATATTATTTGTTGGTGTTTCACAGTGTAGTGAATGTGCAGATTATAACGTGTCCACCAAAGTGGTTTGGGGTTGTTGGATTGTGTATTTGATGGGTTTGACGAGGGGAAGCAAAACTACCGTCCACTTCCATTGTGTCCGTCCCGAAAACCTTCCCCGACTCACCTCTGAATAAACAACAGCTCGCCCTCACAAAAAAAGGAAGTATGCTGTTCGAAATGACCAGGGAATTGCCCTAAATGGCCTGTCACATGACCGCATCAAGTGGACACAGGAGGCGCTGTGATAGGGCGATTCATGCAAAACTTTAACTCAGAAAATCAAATCAACAGATGATTTATATGAAAATCAAAGTCTGGTATATATCTGGCCGATATTTGAGTTTTTTACTTCAATCAGCATCGGCCGATACGTGCAGATTTATTTTTCCCTGGCGTGATTTACAGACAGGCATCTATGGGCAGCTCTTATTTATTAAGAACTTTCAGTGAGGGATGTTTGGGGGAACTAAAAAGTATTAGAAGTGGGCCAAAATGCACATTTTGAATACTTCTTTATTTCTTTTTATGTTGTTTTTTGTTTTGTTTTTTATTGCTGTTTACACATTCCTTAAGAGTCATTTGCACTTCAAAATTAAGTATTATGCAGTGTGCACACTGTGCTGCTTGTTCTTGAGTGCATTATTTCAGTTGTTTTAATGATGTCTAAATATTTGTTTTAATTTTATTTTAATTTAATTTATAGGCATTGTTTGAATAATTAAAAGCACTAAATTCTTGTTGTTCATTTTAAAGTATGTTGTGTAAAGTTGAACATAGCTGTTATTTTTTTTACTGTTCAATAAATATTTCTTATTTTAATCTTGAGACCTGTAATATTTGTTATCATTGTGTCTTTTTTGATGTAAATTAAGGGAGCAAAAGCAGTATCAGCCCCAAATATCGGCTCAAGAACATCGGCAGTCCATAATCGTCCATCAGTTAAGGGAGATGGAAAAATATTCATATCGGTCTGTCCCTAGTTTATGTCTCTTTATATGTTGTTACTGTGACAATGATCTCTATGCTCTAGAAACTAAAATAAAAGCTAAGACAGAAGAAAGTTTTTTTTTTTGAAGGTCAAACATTTAATTGAGCAATAAAACAGCAGCAAACACTTCATTTCAATAATTTGTCATATATTTTGAGCATTGATTCATTTTGTCCTGATCCACAAAACTGAGTGCACGTGTAATATAAAACTGAATTCATCAACAAAAATGGGAAAAAAGACAATGACATCAAAGTTATATAGAAAACATCATGTTTTGGTGAGAACATTGAACCTCTATAACTCACATCATATTTTCCTCCACATGAATGAATATTAAGAAAGACCTCAGGAACTGACATTTAAAACATGTACATACTATGTGCCTTGATGTCAAGTGCTAACCATCTGTCTTTTTTGTTATTACCATTTTCAGTCAAGTTTTATAAGAAAAGACACGGGTTGCTCAGGTTTCTCGGGTTGGTTGGGATCCACTGCAGGTGCGACGTCATTCAGGAAGTCTTCCCCGAAGTCAATGATCTTTCTCATTGTGTTTATTAGCAGTGTGTCAATGTCGTCCTTTATTTTGGTTTCGTTGCTGTAGTTCTTTACCGGGAAGATGCAGTGAGTTGGAATCCCCAGATTCACACTCAGTGTTTCCATCTAAGTAAAAAAACAGAAAAAAAAAGTCATTGAAGATAAACATTGATTTGTTTGTCTTCTGAGATTAATATACTTTTCAATAGTGTTCTCTTGAAAAATAACTTACCAGCTTTTTCAGGATCTTGCTCTTGTAGACATTCTTGACATCTTTATGGACCTTCGAACAGGCTTCATCAATTTTGGTGAGAACGGCTATTTGAGGGATCCCTGGAGGTAAAGAGTAAAATCCAATTCAGCCAGTTTTCCACTGAGTTTACGCTGCAGTTTCAAATGACAGTGACTGTGTCCGGACTGGGAAAACACATTCAGACATACTGAGATGTTGGTGGAGGAAATAATTGGACTATTTACATACAATTGTGGCTCTTTTCTTCTGTTCGGGTTTATGTTTGGTTATTAGTATTGTATCACTACAATCACAGATTGCCAAAAGGTAATCAATTACTTTGAAGAATTTATACAAATGTAATTTTTAATAGAGGTAAATTATCATTTATTAATTGCTCATTGCACACCACGAGCAGTGAATTAGTAAAACAATAGAACACTAGAGTAATAAAATACCTAATGGAAGGCACCAAAGTAAATTGTACAAAGTTCAAAATAACTGAAATAAACAGTCATGTATCAATTAATAATCACAAGTAATAGATTACTTAATGATTGGAAAATTCAAGTAATTCAGATAATCAGAATTATTGATTAAATGAATGAATTCAATGAATTATGCCTTTATTAGTCTCACAAGGGGATATTTTACAAGAGGCAGCGCCACCTTCATGACGTGATAGTACAGTGCAGACACAGTAGGGGGCGATAAGCATTGCAAAAGCATATAAACAACATTTATAAATTTGATTTTGGACTGTCATGACCCCAGCTCCCAGGAGCCTCGGTCAATCAGCCAGTGAAACAGGGAGGGGGTGAAGAGGAAAAAAACAGCGCCGACAGAAAGGAATTGTGTGAATGCAAATATATAGCTTTGACCATAAACCGTGTGAGTGCAGTGTGTGTTTTGAACTTTGAAACAGTCTGCAAGGCTACTGATTAAACCATAGAGGTCAAACCCTTTCTGAATGTTTTGGTATTAGAACCTCACTCTGAGTCTCGAAACCCACCAGGGATGTTATTGCATTCACTCCCAAGACTTATTCTAAAGTGTTGTTACTCCACCCTTCCGACTCATCAGTGGATTCGATATCCCGAGGGAGGTTGGGGATATTGAGTCCAAGTGGACCATGTTTTCCACCCTCACAGTCAAAGCAGCTACACTGAGCCATGGTCGTAACAAAAAAATCAAACAGGACGTTTCTAAAACAGTCATAAAGACTCACTTAAGGCAGAGCCGTCGTCTCTGACAGCCTTCATCTTGGAGACAGAGTCATCATCCATCACGTTTATTTTGGTGGCATCCACAACAAAAACCAGAACATGAACTTTGTCATTTATGGTTGGAGTTTCATTATAGTCGGATCCAGTTGGGGTACTGCCAGGAAGGAGCTGGAAAAAAAAGGCGACATCTTCAAAAATCACATCAATGCTTATTTGTATAATCCCAAACAGCTGCTCACCATGAATGGCACGATAATCATTTAATCAGGATCTTTTAACTGGAGGTCCACCAAAGCCTTTTCAACCTCCATATTGTAATTTCAAAGAAGAACAAAAAATAGTTTCAGGATTAATAATAGCTCCACTCTTTCATATTTGTTTTCACAAAAAATTGGTAACGATGGCAGCCTCCACATGCTTCTTGTAGCCATAAATGTAATCACATTTTTATTACTGGGACATTACTGGGACATTACTGGGACATTTTACTCTAAAACCTCTCAATGCGGATCATTCACCATGCTTAACAACTGGAAGGATACGTTTCTCCTTTTAACCATCTCTGGGTGTCTCCTGTCAAAAAGCTCTTGTTCAGGTACTCATTGGCAAAGAGCTGTTGCTTGTTGTCATATCAGAGACAGATCATGCTCAGTGTGACTGTTTACTGCTAATTTAAGCAAGAGGGGGGAATAAACAATATCATACCTTACATCCTTCATTGACGTGTCCTTCCATGATCAGTTTGATATTTTTCACATCAA
Organism: Salarias fasciatus; assembly: GCF_902148845.1. Taxonomy (NCBI): domain Eukaryota; kingdom Metazoa; phylum Chordata; class Actinopteri; order Blenniiformes; family Blenniidae; genus Salarias; species Salarias fasciatus. The sequence continues at coordinate 10,310,684 of NC_043761.1, read as the reverse complement.
TTCCATGATCAGAGCCCTTCTCAATACTCATGGTGTCACTGAGGACAAAATGATAAAAGGTTCCATCCGTTCCTTTCTGGATTCTGTAAGTTCTGTACTGCAAGTAAAAAAAAAAAAAAAAAACGTCATGACAATGTTAGCGAGTGCTTGTAGTCATAGCAAGTATTCGAAATGCTGATTTTCATCTTTTCAACACTCTGAAAATTGTTTGCTTGAAAAAGTAGCTGTCCTGTCTTTAAGCTGAAGAAAACACAGGAAAAAGTCCTGAACATGTTTTAATCTGTGTTTTCAAGTGAATGATTAACAGTATCCAGGTTTTTGCAAGTTCTTCATACTTCCTTTGTGTAGCTGTTCTGATAGCCGGTAGCCACTGAAGCTCGAATTGCAATCTTTTTCCGTAGAGCGCTGTCAACAGAGTCGATGAAGCTGGACTTTCCAGAGCCGACTGATCCAATCAGCAGAACTCTGAGATGCTGGGCTTCTGATTGAGGTTTGTAGTTTTTTACAAAATTCGAGTCTTCCTCTTTGTCCCTTTTCAAAAAAAAAATAAATAAATAAACAGAATGAGATACAAACCCCTTCGCCACATTTCAAATGCTACAAATATTTGTTGTAGAGGTACAAAAGAAGTCCTGAAATACTCACTCCCATGGTTCATCTCTCCATGGTTTATCATGAACTGTCAAAACAAGCACATCTGCATCAATCACATTTTCTACTAATGTATTATTTGCAATATTTTAATTACTAATGTTAATGTACATGTATTACATGCTACATGTCTTAATTTTTACTTACGAGGATTTTTGACCCCTGGAAGGAAAACCTTGAAAGCCTTGGAAGGGGTAATATTTATTTCATTTAAAAAAAAGACAAAACAGACTGATTAGACAACACGCGATTGACTTAAACCTTCCGTCAGCGGTTTGAATTATGCTGTTTCATCTTCAGATGAACCACTGAAACAAGATGTTTACATTTTCAAATTTAGAATGAAATCAAATCCTTTTAAAAAAGGTTTTCACTTACAAAAGCTTATCTTCATCAGTATAAAATTGTCTTCGCCAGTATTCACAATTTTATATAACTTTTAAATTAGTAAAATTTAAATGTATAAAACAGTCTTACCTTATTCATGTTGAATAAAGTCGCCACTTAAAATACATAAATTGTACCGAGGAAGTAAATCCAAGGATAAAACAAAACAAAAAAAATAAAAACTCCAACAATGTGAATCTGTTGCTGTCTGCTCACATTTGAAGCCAATGTGCAAAATAACCATCCAGTAAATACCTAAAGCGTGTCAATGCTTTTATTGTCAAAGAATTGCTAATTTCCTGTTCGAGTGTATAAATGAAGGGTGTGCTCAGGAGCAAAGTTCAGCTTATCAGGGCGATAACTGGGAAAATAGATCACCAGCACATGTTGATAACTGGCACACTAGGTTGTGCTAACTCTGTGGGAGTATCGACTGCACATGTTATGGTGGACTGTGTTTTGTGCTCTCCCCTGATTTTTAGCGGGGCTGTGGTGTGTAGATGTCAGAGACGTGAACTTCGGGTTGGGAGCTGTCAGATTTGAATGTGTCTCCACTCTGGGTCCCTGAGTGGAGCATCAGAATGGGCTGCACCTCCACATCCTAGAAATGGGTTAGGTCAGGAAAAAAATTATTTCCCCAAGTGAAGAATGATTAGCTTATTTAGTTTAGTATGGTTATTCTTATAGGCTGGGCTCAAAGCATTGCATCAATGCTGGGATGAAGTGGAGACAGATTTATCTGGCCTTGCCATCAGTAATGTTCTTCTAATGAAGGTGATTTTCTTTAAAAATGTTACATATATTTAAAAAAAACCTTGAAGATTTAAAAAGATAGACAAATAGATAGATACAGATAAACAGACAGACTGATTGATCAATTCATCCGCACTTTTCCCCAAATAAGAGACTGAAGGTCTCCAGCAGCTCACAAAATAATTATTAAATTCACACAGCAAAAAAATTCAATTCTGTTCTGCTTTATCCAATTCAGGGTTGCAGGGCATTGGAACCATGGGCGAGGGCAAGATAGGCCCAAAACAGATCACCTGTCCATAGCAGGACAGACAGAGAGACAGACAACTATACACACTGACATTCATTTCTTTTGGCTCTTTTCCAATAGTACCTACTCAGACATTAATCAATAGTCTGTCAAGGAAACATATTTAGGACAGAGGTGTCAGGTCATTGAAAGTAGACCAAGTAAACAAGTTAAATGCAATAAAATAAAATAGATCATGATAAAAGAGGAAGCACAGAAAATAAAAACAAACAGTTTAAAAACAATAAAACTGCAATAAACAGATAAAGCCCTCCAGACAAAATCATTTAAAACTGGTGTGGTCTGCATTGTAGTGTATCTTTGGATCAGGAGGTGTTTCAGCTTTTCAACATTAGACACTGTCATTAAAGGTGGCTGACCATAGGGTGAACCAAACTGACCTTGGATCCCATGCCCTATCATGAGACCACTGGACTGGATCTAAAGCATAACTTGACCTGGTTTTCAAGTTAAGGATGGGGTGGTGGTTTAGTGAGCATGTCATGTTTTTGATCTTTGAGCCCAGCCAGAGTCCTTCTGCTTGGTACTATCCACTGATATAATCAGGCAAACTAGGCTCCAGATCACAGCACCTAATTTAATATGAAATGTAAACTTTTTAACAAGTAGACAGCTGAATTTGACCTTGAACGGCTAAACAATCATTGAATTTGAAGTAGGAGTAAAATAAAACAACAATTTTGAGCAGTGACTCAAAAATTACGCATTGGCAAAAAAACCCCAAAACATTAAAACATAATGAAATATCATCACATCGTTAATATTGCATGTGCAAATAAAATATTTTGTCATCCCAAAATCATGGGAAAGGTTTATGTATGAGAGAAGGAAGTGATGCAGATCAAGACAGGTGAAAGTCACTCATCTGGTCCGTATGTCAAACTGTAACCATAATTCTGGAGATGTTATTTAAGAAAAAAAAAAAAAATCTAATTAACACGTTACAGATGAAGTCAAATTTACTTTAAAAAATCACAGTGTTGACACAAATCGGCAGTAAAATTAAAAAAAACAAAATACTTGATTTCTAAATGAAATTTATTACATGCCCTGCCCCCCCCCCCCCCCCCCCCCCCCCCCCCCCCCCCGGCTGTGCCTCCTTGCCCCCCCTGGCTGTCAGAGGGGTAATTTTTTTTTCTTATTAAAAACAAAATAATTCATAATTTCTTTTGCGTGTCACATTGTGTTAATTCATATTAACTTAACTGAAATAAATAAAATTTAAAAAACAGTGAGTTCATACATCTTATGATGGTTCTGGTCACATCTTCAGTGATGTTCCTGGATTCATCAAGCGTTTCGGGTCTTTCAACATCATACGCTCTCCTCCAGGCGACCCAGCTGGGGGTGATCAGGCCCCAGCTTGTGACCAGATGGCTACCTGACTACTCTGCCCCCCATGGCTCCCCTCTTCTTAACCACAGCCATCTTGAGGCTTTTTCTGCTGCCTCTGTGGCTTTGCGGAGTGCAACGTCTTTCCACCTTCCGACAATGCCCAGGATGCTGAAGGCTTTGGACAAAGATCTGGCAGTAAAGCCCCTGCATCCCACCGCAATAGGGAGGCATCTTGCTCTCCATCCTGCCTGCTGGCAGCTGCTTACCAGACCCTTGTGTTTGGCGAGTTTTCTTTCAAAGGCCTCGTCCAGACGATCTTCCCAAGGGACAGTCAGCTCCAGCATAATGACCTGCTTTGTGGCCTCGGAGAAGAGGACGATGTCTGGCCTCAGGCTGGTGCTCACAATGTGACTTGGGAACTTCAGTTGTTTCTGCAGGTCCACCAACATCTGCCAGTCATTTGCAGTGGTCAGAACTCCTGTTGAAGTTCTCGTCTTGAGCGCCTTCTTTTCTCCAGCTTTTACAAAGGTCATGATCTTCTTGACAGGCTGGGAGCGTCGAGCTCTCTCTACTCCACCCCCAACGGCCTCTGCAATGCTTTTGAGGACCTGAAAATAATTTTAAGTTACATTTCGGCTTCTGTCATGTGACGCGTGCGTGCTGCTGCGTCAAGGGGGGGCAGACTGCCTCGCCCCCTCAGTCAATATATAGTACTTCATTAAAAAAAAAATAATTAAGTTTTCAGTCTATTATGTGCTTAAAAAACAACAGCAAACTCTGCTGGCTTGGTCAAATCAATATGAAGTGTTGTGCTATTCAAAATTAAAAAAAAGAGGAGGCTCCAGCTCTGCTAAAGGTGAGAGCTGGTTATTTTATCATTTGTTTTTTTTTACTAATGTGCTTTTAATTTTATTCCACACATTAAAAGCAAAACTAAGATTGGATTTAATCATCTTAAGAATATAGCCAGAGTCCGCCCGTTTCTCTCAGCCCAGTACAGAGGTGCTAATGCATGCTTTTATCTCCTGTAGATTAGACTACTGTAATGCCTTGCTCTCTGGCCGTCCCAAAAAGAATATTTCAAACCTCCAATTATTACATTACAACAACATTACAACAACATAGATCCATTTTCAAACTTCTGTGAGCTCTATGAAATGATTATTCTACCGACATAAATTAAATACATACAATACAGAAACATGTTTAATCAACCGAGATCAAATGAAAATGCTTAACATTACAAATCAACTCAACTTAGAACTGTCTCTTTCTCTCCAGAAAATATTATCCTTTATCTTTCGATTTTTCACCGGGTAACTTTAGGTACAAATAGCTACAAAACTAAATCAACCTTATAATTAAACTATTCAGGGCTACTTGATGAACAGATTCAACAACATCTCACTTTATTGATCTTGAAAGTTAACACGCTAAACAAACAGCTCCGGGTGTTTAAACACTGCCAATGTATTGACATCCTAGTGTCGGTGAGTGTTCACAATTTCAAACAAATGTCATCCTTTTACCCGATGAAACACAGAAATTCTGCTTTAAATCACCACTCCACGTAAGCCTGGCACAACCCTGATATGAATGACTCCAAAGATGGTCTTCTTCTTCTTCTTCTTCTTCTTCTTCTTCTTCTTCTTCTTCTTCTTCTTTTTCTTCTTCTTTTTCTTCTTCTTCTTCTTCTTCTTCTTCTTCTTCTTCTTCTTCTTCTTCTTCTTCTTCTTCTTCTTCTTCTTCTTCTTCTTCTTGTGTTGTTTAACGGCAGATGGCACCATTTCAACAGGCGCATTACCCCCTCCTATCACTAAAGAGTGGGATCAGAGGACAATCTAAATTCTATTAACCCGTTAGTACGAGGTATGAGATTAATGCATTCCGACTCCTTACAACACTATTTATGGAGAACTGATGAATTCCTTCTCTATTTAATTCCTCTTTGAAAATTAAACTTTCATTATTGTAACGAGAGCAATCAAACAAAACATGCAAAACATTTTCTCGAGAATTATTATTACATTTCTCACAAAACCCAGTTATATGTTTTCCTATTAGATGCAGAGTACTATTGAAATAGGTGTGACCCAACATTATTCAATTGACTACTGTTTGCTCTTTTCTTGGTTTTTCTATGCTCGGAACTAATTTTAACACACTGTTGATAGTGAATACAAGTCTTCCCCGAGTTTCTGTAATCCATCTAATTTGCCATTGTTCCATAACCTTGGACCATATCAATGATTTCCATTCATTCTTACATAGAAATACATTTATATCAAAGTGGTTCTTAAAAAGAGCGCCCTTTGCCACCCTATCTACTGATTCATTTTCGATAAAGCCCACATGACCTGGAACCCACATGAATGTCACAGACATCCCTCGCTCAACAAGAAAAGTATATAACTGTAAAGTTTTAAACGAAATATCTTGCTTTGCAGATTTATAAGAACTCAGGCTTTTTAGGACTGACACAGAGTCTAAACATATTAAAAAGGCAGTTTGCCTGGCTTTGCTAGCCCATTTTAAAACTTTCACAATAGCTAATAACTCTACACTATATACAGACAAATAGTCTGTGGCTCTGGAACCCTCTGAATATTTATACTCTGGAACAACTACAGCAAAACCAGACCTCTGCTTATCAGGGTCTTTGGATCATCAGTAAAGACTTGCACACAGTCGGAATAGCTCAATCCTTGAAGAAAAAGCAGTCAACATCTGCTTTCCCCTTGTCTTTAAGCTTCAAACTTAATAAATAGAGATCCACAAAAGGAGATTTCATTGCCCATGGTGGCATTTCTGGTCTTGCAACACCTGGACAAAAACTTATAAGACTAATACCCAAATTTCATGCATATTCTGTACTATAGGTCCCAAATCTGTTAACTTGTTGCGCATCCTCCCAACATGGCTGAAGTATAGATTTTGTAGGATGTTGCTCACTGTGACCCTTTAAATTTATCCAATAATTAGCCACAAGCTGCATTCTTCTCAGATCAAGGGGCAATTCTTTAGCCAAAACTTGGAGAGCTGGAATAGAAGTAGATTTAACAGAGTCGTAACACAGCCTCAATGCCTGGGCCTGTACTCAATCCAGTCTTTCAAGCTGGGTTCAAGAAGTGGAATCAAAACCAACACTGCTGTAGTCAAGTACTGAGCGAATCATTGCTGTATACACTGTTTTCAAGGATGACTGACTAGCTCCCCACTTGACTCCACACAGACACCTCATGATATTAATGACTTTTCGGCACTTTCTCACAATTCTGCTAATATGGTCATCCCAGGTCAATTTTGAGTCAAACATCACACCCAAAAACTTGAACACATTTACTTTTTCTAGATTTCTTCCATATCCCGATATGAATGAGTCCAAAGTTAGATAAAATAAACAGGAAGTGACGACACAGGTCGAGTTCAAGGGGCGGTGTCTAACATTGACCACTAGATGTCGCCAAATATGAGCAACAAGACTTTTAGAGCTCCATTTGAACAGTGTGAAAACAGAATCAGTCATACAAAATGCAGTATTACCTGACAAGTCTGTGCATTGAGATAAGGCTAAGTTAATTAAATTGATGCTAAAGTAATGAGTTTCCTCCAAAATATCTTAATCATACATTTCTAACCACTCTGAGTAATTTCCCAATAAAGCTTTATTTAGTTTTGCCAATGAAATCTGATCACTGGAACACAGGGGCATTTCTATGTGAACCTTTCAGTTAGGTAAGGATAGTAAATGTTGTGAAGAAACAAATGAAGATCATTTTTCCTAACACGTTTTATATTTCTGCTTGACAAATGCAGTTCAACATTAATGGTCTTAAGAAGTAATTAGAAGTGATTCAGTATGTGCAGTACTACCATTTTCTAAATAGCAGTAGGACTATTATCAAAGTTATTATTACTATTACAACAAATTAAAAATGAACAGTGTATAACATTAATATTTAACATGGCTTAATTCATAATATTAATTCATATTTGAGTTAAAGTGTGAGACTAGATAAGTTCACATTGTCTGCAAGTCCTTGTAAAGCATGTAAAAACATATCGATGGGTTGTTTTTCATCTTCTTTTTTTTTTATCAGTTCCTTTTATGGGCCTGTTTGCTGTTTTTTCATCCAGTTCACTTGTCTGGAATGAACTCCATAAATGAAGGGTCAGCACCATGGACAGTGACAAGAAGTGGCTGTGAAGTGTTGCAATTCACAAGCTATGAAAATCAATTAATTACACCAGAATAACACGTTAGTGTCCAATCAGCCTAGACTTATGGTGTCATAAATTTACAAAGGTACCTTAATCCTCTATTCAATCAGAAGATGAATAAGAAAACACCCCCGTTCAGGCTGACAACTCATCACACAACCAAAAATAGCTCGGAAACCACCTATTCACATATTTGTTTAAGCCCTTTGCCAATCAAGGGCTAAACACAAGCCTTTAGTGTGTTGAAGGATTGCTGGAAAACCTGGAGGAAACCCATAAAGGCATGGAGGAATATGTAAACACACAGAGAAAATGCACCTGGACAACATTAAATCTAAGATCACAGAGCTAACGACAGCATCGCCAGTCAGCTGTTTGATTTATGAATGAAATGTTTCGGCGACCAAAATTTCAAGAATGCCTTTCCCTGAATAGAAGAAATCAGTTTAACACACCGACCATGTGAAGCCAGCTGATTACTAACTTGATGAGCAGTTTGTGCAAAAAGGCATCTTAATCCTCTGTTAATATTCACTTCCTTTCTTCACTGTGATGCACACGTGAGGGGCAACGCTTGCTTTCTTTTCAACAAAGAGGATTAGAGTGACTGAGGTGATGGCAGTCTTTAGAAAACAAATGCCCACTCACCGCACGCTGACCATCATGATTACACATTTCATCAAAACTCACATCAAAGAAAAGCACTCTTAAACATCACTTACGGTAACTTATGTGGGCTTGATTGCCATTGTATTTAAGATTCTCTGAGAGCATAAAGGTCATTTTCACAATAATGGCTGAGGACTAATACGTCAGCTGGTCATGATAATAGTTCCTCCAGCACAGACAGATCCAGGCAGAAGACTATCTTGGGAAAGGTTAATACATGCGGAGCTGCTTTCTCAACAGGACCTTGTTCACCCTGTGACAGCTGAAACAGATATGTGGAGAACATTTTACCTGGAAAATTACCTCTTTATCAATACAGGGATGACTTGACACAAAAATATATACCTTTGAGAAAACTGGATTTTTTTTTTCTTGAAGAGTGGGAACTCAGGATGTCGTAAAAAGTACCAAGAGGTGGGATGAGTGGACAATGTCACTGACTCACTTCTCAAAGAAGAAACCTATTACTGATGATGTTAGTGCATATTACTCTAATTATACATCTCACTAGCCTGTTTAGAACTGTAATGGTTGAATGGATGGACAGTCATAATGACGGCCTGTCTCCTTTATGTTATTCTGCTGCGGCAGAGCTCAAAATGTCAGCAATATCTTTCACATTAAATGTAAGTCCTCATGATCAAAAACTAGGGTGGTTAGAACGTGCAGTGTGCACATTGAAGAAGACAGATTGGTCAGTTAATTCCTGTGCTCACATGCAGTTCAAACTGATTTTTAGATGGATAACCTTATCTTAAAGTACATACAGTTATGCTCTCCTCCCTGCCTCAGTTAGAAATAATAAATAAATTAGTAACACCTGACTTCAGTATAGAACAATAGTTTACTTACTGTGACTTAGATCTCTAAAACTGGCTCCACATTTTAAATGTCAAAGCTTTTATGAAAACAGAAAAGTCAAGTAGAACTACAGTCTAGTTCAACTCGAATGCCACTGCTGTGTAATTTTCCCCATCAGCTCCGTACTCCCTCACTCAGCCTTTCTTTCAAAGCTCTCCTTCACAAGACCTGCCAGAGCTCTGAGACAGCCATACAGCTGGAATCAATTACCGTGAACACATGCATTTGCATCTATTGTAAGCTGAAAGTGGACTGAAACTTTGAAGACAATAAACAGATACCTCACACATTATAGACATACTCTGAGTGCTGGGTTCAATGTGGCAGAGACAGACCACAACAAGTAGTGATTAAAGGCGCTTATAGCATCAATTCCCTCCATCTTTGAGTCTGAAATATTGTAAGAAAGAAGTTTTCTCCAACACAACTTTTCCCAAATGTTCTTACATTCCAGCTGGGGGCCCAAGTCGCAGATGAATTTAGATTGTGAGGGTATTTTCTTTCAAGTGATGCTGAAGTTGGGATGGTTTCAATTAGAGGATCTGGAGGCATTAGGGCCACTCGTGGAACAGTAACTCCACACTTCATGCATGTGCACTGTAAAAGTGTCTCACAGTTAGCTATGTTAAAGTATTTGAGTTTTCAGGTATGAGCAGGATGTCAGAGCATGTGACATACTGTTACAAAAATTAAACCACACACAAAATTAAAGGATTTAAGTGTAGTAGATTTGTTCTATTGTGAAAAATGTTTTCTGGCAACAAATCATTATCTGATATGATTTTTTTCCCCGTTTTAAATCACTTAACAATTTCATTGTATCCGCTGTTTTACTGAGACAATAAAGACTTTCATAATCATGAATTGTGACTCATTTGTTAAAACTACAACAAAAAAAACAACTGTCAATTTCAAACAGTTTTTCTTTGCTGCTGAATCTTTTAGATGTTGAAATAATCTTCCAGACATAACTTTTAGAATACTTTCATTTTCCCTGAATGTGATTTTATCTTTTAGGAGCTTCAGTTGTTGAATAAATAAATTTTATTTGAGGGACCACATCTGAGTTAAGTCGATCTTGAGTGAATAACCAGTGACTGGGCCACAAATAACTTCTGCATAAGCTCAAGTTCTTCCTTTATTTTGGTGCATCATAGTGAAAAATACAGTAAAATGTCAAATAAACAAACAATACCTTCATCTCTGAGTCCTGTGTTGTCTTTCAATAATCTCATTTAATGAATGAATTGAATTTAACTGAATAATGATGGATACTCTAAATATTTGGTAAAACAGTGAGATCCTCAAAGAAGAACAACTGTAATGTGTATCTGGATGTATTTCAGAGTAAACATGAAGCAACAGTTTCAAATGTGCCAAAATGACTTTGAGTGTGTCTTTTTCATTTTTGGTAAATTATCTTTATTTTTTTTTCTTAATCTGTATTTTGTAAAGGAATAAACCCATCTGAAGAACCGTGACGCACGCTTCCAGTCCCCATGAGGTGATTTGACCCACCCCCTCTCTTCGCCGCAACTTGCAGACTTTCTACCGATCCAGAGGCGCGCAGGATGAGTGAAATGCCCAGAGAATTGTTGGTCAAACGTATCGATCTCCCCCGGTGGTTTCACTGAGCTCTGGATTGACCGGTGCCACGGGGATTCGACGCTCCAATGGATCCAGAAAGCTCCGCGGACGCGGCGGAGGAGGACGCGGAGCCGCACGAGCGCTTCGCGCTCGTCAGAGCTGGAGTTTTGGGGGTGATCTTCCTGCTGGCGACGTGCGGCAATTTCTTCTTCCTTGGCACACTTTGGAAGAAAAGAAAGAGGAACACGAGGACCCAGCTGTTCCTCCTGCACCTGTGCCTGGCCGACCTGGTGGTCGCGTTTTTCCAAGTGCTCCCGCAGTTCTCCATGGAAATTACGCACAGGTTTCGAGGGACGGACTTTCTGTGCCGCTCCGTAAAATACTTGCAGGTGGTCGGGATGTTCGCCTCGGCTTACATGATGGTTGCCATGACCATAGATCGGTACCACGCCGTGTGCATGCCCATGGTTTCCTTCCTCAAAGGCTCCTTCAGGAGGTATCTCTCCATCGGCGCAGCGTGGCTGATCTCGCTCGCCTTCAGCTCTCCGCAGCTTTTCATCTTCTCCCTCCAGGAGGTGGAGGGGAACCAGCACGACTGCTGGGCCACGTTCATTGAGCCGTGGGGGAGCCGCGTCTACATCAGCTGGATCACTCTGTCGGTGTTCGCGCTGCCCGCAGTCATCCTGCTGTACTGCCAGATGAGGATATGCACCACAATTTACTTCAACATGAAGAGGAAGGCCATCCAGCCGAGGCGCACGGGCACGAGGGGGGTCTCCAACGCAATGCTCAAGACTGTCAAAATGACCTTTGTGATCATCATGACATACACGGTGTGCTGGAGCCCCTTCTTTGTGGTGCAGCTGTGGTCCGCATGGAGCCCCTCCAGTGCTCCGACTAAAGGTTGGTTTCAGAAATCCAGGATGATTTTCAACTTTCTCTCCACTTTTAGCTCTTGGCTTTCAAGATTAATCACACGTGTCTCATTTCTCTCTTCCTCAGGACTTGTGTTTTCCATCATCATGCTGCTGGCCAGTCTGAACAGTTGCACCAACCCTTGGATTTATCTCTATTACACCTAGAAATCCGGATCTCCACGATCCCAACCCCCTCTGGCTCCTGTATTTCCATATTTAGCGGTGGTTTATGAATGTTTTGTATGAAGACGAAGGTCGTGAGCTGAGTCTGCTCATTTATTTATGGTGAATGCTTTTAGTTCATCGAGAAATGAGAGACAATGATGCTCTTGAAGTGACGGAACTGAGCTTGAACAAGGCCCTTAACCTTGACATTGTATAAGGAAGAACTTCAAGCATAAAACTTCAAACATGCAGTTCTTATGATCTAATAGAGCGACCCCAGAAAGAACTCACTTTCTATCAATAAATAAGTTTACTACCAAATATGCAGGATAGCTGGATGACGCATAAACAAAAGCAAAGTGGGAATAATCCGAACAGACTGAGGCACATGTCACATCTCGCCAGCGTAAGTTATTGTAAAAATGATCGGGGGCAAGCGTTTGAGATGAGCTGCATTCTCACTCCGGTCACACAAATCCTACCTAGACCTCATTCTCACCTTCATCGCTCTGCTTTACAGCTCTCTTTTATAGTAATGCTGTGATTCTGCTTGCTTTAAGTATTCTTGATGTTGAAAATAATAAATGATTTACTGCAAAAAGAAAGAAAAAAGCATGCTGTATTTAAAAAAAAAACATCCTTCACATATAAATTCTGTAGTTTTGATTAATTTCTATATTTACCCTCATTTTTTCCTAAATAACTGAAATGACGTTCAAAGGCCGGCACATCAAAAGCAGGAAAGCACAGCATGAGTCTGGTGACAGTGCTGATCTGCTGAGCCACACTGCAGCCTGATTGGTTTAATTCCATTCTCCCAGCTAATTTCGAGAACCCGCTCTCCCAGTCCAGATCCGCCGCCGCTCTCAGCCGTCATCTCCAAACCTCCTCATCTGATTCGACATCCTCAAGCAGCATGGAAATTGCATGTCTCAAGTCCGCTCACATCCCCAATTAATCGCGGGAACATTAATTCAAGATCCAATTTGACATTTCACTCACAGGTTCCCGAACGCAGGTGGTATACAAGTGCATCAAATTAATATCGCCGCATCCCTGACACCGGGAGAATTCCCATCATGTAAACCTCATGAATATAACATGAACCTCTGGGCATTAAATCCATAATCATATGCCTGATTAAGCCCAGTAGGCTCCGATTCCTGTTTTAGCCAATGACACGCCGGTTTGGATGTCTACATGCGGTGTTGCTCTCGGTTCTATTTTCAGCACAGGTGTGGGTCGCTGGCGAAGTGTTGTCGTACAGTGACAGCCCTCTGGACACTGTTTCACAGATGATCTGGCTGAGCCAGACGCCCTCTGGCAAATTTTCGTCTGGAAATCAGTTTGAAATGAGATTAGGTACCTCATGCGGTCAAAATTCCCCCGACTCGGAGCCCAAGGGGTGCCAAAGTAGGCGATAAATCCTGCCGCCCCTCTTCATGTTCCCTGCAATTGTAATATTTAAATCAATCACCGCAAGCACAGACTGAAAACACAATCCACTCGTCTTGCTTTCAGAAATACAAAAGCAATCATGTATCTTCAGATGAAACCATTGCACAATCGGCAAGTGTCTCGAGTGTCGTTCATATTTGGAATGAGGGTCACAGCAGCCGTCCGTCTTCCGTCAGGAGACATTTATTGCAGATTTACGAAGTCACAGAATCACATGAAATGTTTTGTCTGCCCCCTCCGTGTTGCAGCATGCTCTTTATGTCTCAGGGGCGGCTTCTCCTCTCACATTCCTCGACTTATCGCTTCATCCGCCGGCCTGATCCCCACACGGCTGACCGCACAGGTCAAGCCTGCTTCCTGGTCTCCCAGGATCTGCGCTGCTTTACGGGACGTTTGGTTATCTGATTGTGCGTTCTCCCTGTAAGTGGATGCCTGGAATGTAAACCGTCCTTCAAACGTAGCGAACAATTAGACGTAAATCGGTGCCACCGTTCAAAAGGAAAGACATCCACCAGCTGTAAACAAGGTTTTTAAATAACTCAGACATGATTCACTGATAACCTTTAAAATGTCCCAATTTTCAGTCTTTAAAAAAAAATTAATAAATAAATGACCTTGTTAGTGGCAGTGAGTCACACAAGAACCATATTTGCACTTAAAATAAAGTCTGAAAAAGCAAAGACTCAACATCCAACAGGAAACCAAGCAACTGTAACAAAGGCACCAGGGAGGAAAGTGCAGGCCATTAAATTGCACAAAGGGACAAAAAAAACAAAAAAAACAAAACGTAAGAACCGGAAAAGAGCCTGAAGGCTTAAACTTACAATATGTGCATTCGTACACAAGTTTAGACAACGAGGCCATGTATGTATAAATCACATTCAAAGTGCTGTAATTGTAAAACAATAATAAATGAATGTCTTGGTAACTTCTCTTCTTAACCACACTGTTGATTTGTAGGAAGGTTGCAGAACTTCCAGCTGCTCTTTAATGGATTTCAGGCTGTCTGAGACACTTCTGAAAATCATAAATCCCAGACTGATTTTTTTCAAGGCCAGGACTCTGCAGGGGTCCTGCCATCGGCTGAAGAAGTGATTTTGCTCTTTCTGCCAGTGAACACAGCTCCGACTTTCTGTATCTTGGAGGTCACGCTGGAGTCCGAATTTAAAACAAGACAATCACTCCGGCCACACTGAGCCCCCATGTGGACAAAGGCGGACAGTCAAAAGTGGACTCTGTTGAATTATATTAAAAATGAATCACTTCACAACGTCCTGTTTCTGTCTCTATATTAATGTGACTCTTTGAGAAGAAGTCAAGTCGTAGAATTTTTATTCTTTCTTTACATTCCAAACAAACTCTGACCTGTTTGACTGGAAATAATCCAATCTATGAATCAAAACTATGCATTAAGCAAGCTGATTATATAAACTGGACAGGGATGTTTAAACCGGACTCTGTGCATCACTGTGCTCCACGGTTCATTACCGTCTACTGCCCGCTGCTGCAAACCCTTCCTCTCTGTCCGTAAACAATCTCACTGGCAGCTCTGTGTTTATGAATCTATTCTCGGGCTGCTTCCTTCATATTTGACCACATAGTTGATCAAGTCAAGAAATCACTTTGGACTACGCTTCCAGGATTTTTTTTTTTTTTTTTTTTTTTTATCTGTTCCCAGAGTCAGAGCCGAACTGGGGAAGACGGCCTTTAAATATGCCGTCCCCTCCTGGCGGAATAGTCTCCAAATGGACTAGTCACTGTCGGGGAATTTGAATCTCTTCAGGGATACTTTTGGTCACTGCGACTGTTTGAATTCCTGAGTGCCCTTCATTTTATCCCAAGCCGTTGTCTCCAGAACCGCTTGTTTTCCAGAACACACTCTTTGAACCAATTACAACTCCAATATATGCACATCCACTTCCACAGCAAAATCAGATCATCACAGATGATATAAAGTCTTCTAAAACTTTCTGTTTCTCTTTGAAAACAGCTCCGTCTCTCTTCAGGAGGGTTATCTCGTTCTCCAGTTCACGGATTTTGGCCACGGTCGTCTCCTCCCTGTGATCCAGTTCCAGGATCTTTGCATGCAAACTCAGGATTTTCTTCCAAAGCTGATCTTTGTTGGTGTCCGGTCGGCAATACGAATGCTCATACAGAGAAATATGCTCTCCATCAACAGGCCCTCTCTCCTCCAAAAAACACTCTGTAGGTTTGTCCTTGATCGTTTCTATGGGAACAAAGCTAAACGCATGGCCCAGAGCTGCTTGGAGGCTGGGCACATCTACGGCTCCTCCATCAGAGAAAGGGCCCAGAGGCTCGCAGCACAACACAGTCACAGTGGAGTCAGCTCGGGCCTCACAACCCGCTTCACTGCAAGGAGGCAGAGCGAGGCAGGACGCCGTCGGGAGCCCGCTTTCTCCTGCTATCTCACAAGCAGCAGTCTGCATCTCCGAGTGACTTGACAGGCATGAAGTGACCGTGTCTGACAACAGAGGAAGCTCCAATATCACTTCAGTGAGTTCAGCAATGGGCCCGTCTGCTGTCGTTGACTGGAGATTTTTGGGTGCGCTGCTCAAAATACACCCTGTAGTGTCCGGCTCGGAGTCTGGGGAGCTGGCTTTGCCCTTGGGGCTCCTTTGAATTGTGGTCACTTTTTTCTCTCCATCCTGAGACAAAATAAAAACAAAAACCAATACTAACCAAACAGCATCTTAATAATGGAAATGTTTGTAACTACAAACAAAATGAAACAACACTTTTTAAAAAAAAAAACACATACTCAGGTCTAAAAGCTTCATGTTTAAATGTTATTCAGCATCAGGCCATTCGGTGTGTTGACAGAATTATACCTACATTCTCAGCAGAGGGGAAAAGAGTGGGAATGGATGTGTTCTTCAGGTAGCGGATGCCCCATCGGACGTCGAAGCAGTCCTCTGTAAAATGCTCGCTGCACAGATACTGATGTCGACTTGGGGTCCAGTCCTCCCGCTTCATGTTGTCCACCCATTTCTGAAGCCGGGCCTTGTCTTGCAGAGGAAACCTTGGAGAAACAGAAAGAGACAAGTGAAATTACTCTCATGTTTCGGAAAAGGAGTTACAGTGTATACAAATAAAGTCATCATGGGGTTGATATTTGTCTTTTGTAACTGATGTGTTTTACACACAGTGCTTTGGGCTGCTCTACTTATTTCTGGTGTATTTTAAAGAGGAAGACAATTTCTAGTGAAAACTCACGTTCAATTCTGCAATAAAGAACTACAATAGTAGAGACAATTCACCACAAACGAAATATTTTACACTGGTTCCATGGAACATAATAGGGATCAAACACCTGTCTTTAACTCTCTGCATCTTTATTCTTAACACATCGTTTAGGGGGAAAAAAAACAACTCCGTCCAGATGAAAAACAACAGTCCATAAAACAGTCAACATACGGATAGAAGCTAATTCTTCTGTTGTCGTGTCTTGACGCTGCTCCCCCGCGGTTTCTGCACACTTTCACAGCACAGTACCGCGGCATGTCTGTAACTGGCTACATGAATGCGGGTTTGCAGAGAAAGGCTTCTAAATAAACACTCCTTCCACTCAAAAACCACAAGGCAGCTTGCAAGTAGCCATTTCCGGATTGTAGCGGAAGTGACGTTTCGGTTATACGTAAACCAAAAAAGTCAGTCACATCGTAAATTTTTATATTTGGCCTTTAGCTTTGTTAAGGTTTGTTTATTCTTCATTTTTAATTTATTTTTTCTTCTCCAGACTTTATACTGCATTTTATATTTTATACTACTGAGATGACTGATTTTAAGTTCAATATTCAGTAACATCGCAACGAAATTAAGTCTATAAACGTCCTTGTTTGTTACTGTGAGGTATGAATGTATAAAGATCGTAAACACAGCAAATTAAAGTAAAATGTTGGGAAAATATGCAAAGTCACATCCTTTCATCGATTTGTATGAGAAATTGCGAGATAAAGCGAAAACGGAAATAGAAAGATTGTATATATCTTGCTTTGCTTCTGTACTCTTTACCGGCTAGTGTCCACTCTCCACGTGCGCACTATGTGGGCCAATCACAGCGCCGTGAGTCATTGTGTGAGAAAATGGACCAATGGCGTTGCGAGTCGTGGTGTTCGGCTCAGGAATGCGGCTCGTCAACAACAGAGAGCTTCAGTTCGCATCAGCTGGAGCTGCTGGCGGCTGTGAGGAGGAGTGACCCCGGCTGCCTGGCACCTCATCTTCAGGTAAACCCCCGCCAACGGTGGAATTTGTTTCGGTGTTTTCTGTCTCGGTTGCTTAGTGGAACGCGCGGAGCTTTCCGAGTGCTCAGTTCATCAGTTTTTACAGTGAAACGGTGAGCGGTCGGTTATGTGGCGAAACAAGCTAGCAAAGTAACCTCAGTGTGTTCATAACGCGTTAGCTTCGGTTTGTTTTAGGGAATAATGCTGGATTTGTGAGAGGGGCTTTTAATTCTTTACGTGGTTGTGGGAACAAATCGTCAAACTGTTTGCTTCACAGCTCAAAGGGACTCAAACCAGCAGCAGCAGCAGCCATGGCCACAGCTCAGTCGGTGCTGCTCCTCGCAGTCAATATTCTGCTCATCTCCGAGTTCATCCTGGCCAAGAGGGACTACTACGAGATTCTGGGAGTTTCCAGAGATGCCACCGAGAGGCAGATCAAGAAGGCCTTCCACAAGCTGGCCCTGAAGTACCACCCCGACAGAAACAAGGCCCCAGACGCCGAGGCCAAGTTCAGGGAAATGGCAGAGGGTAAGTCAGTCACTGGGTCATCCTGCCACAAAAGACACGCCTGCCATTGTTTACAAACATGTTTTATGTCCAAAAATTAATTTGGAATGAGATTGTTGTCATAGAAAAGGCATGCTGTCAGATGAAAGTAGTTATGTTGTGAAGGACACACCCTGCTTCTCTGCCTCTGTGAGGTAACATGATTGTGTTTTCTGATAACAGCTCAGTTACCTGGATGGTGGAATAACATGATCATAATCCACTTTAATCTCACCTCAACATGAGGCAGAGTATTATGTCATAGCTAAGTTTTATATACTTATAAACTGAACAATCAACAGATGTTTTACATTCTTTTTCGCACAGTTTAGTTGAATAATTTGTATCTTGGCTCCAGATTAGAAAACAACATTTTTGGCATCTTGTAGATTTATTTAAGCAGTTATCTTTATGTACAAGTTGAAAACTGGTTCTCACATTTCATGACTTCTTCAGAAATGATTAAATCTTCCAAAGCTGCGTCATCATTATATAAGTCAGTTTTAAAGCAGTTTGCGTTTTAATTTTCAGCTAAAGCCAGAGGTTTAGTGAGACTTGGATTCTGTATAATTACTATGAATTACTTTACTGTTGTGATAACGACATATGAATATTTGTGAAACGATCTGACTTGATCATACTTCTAAAACATTTACGCGAGGCGTGTTTTTCTGCCGCAGCTTATGAGACGTTATCGGACGACAAGAGGAGGAAAGAGTACGACCAGTTTGGCCATACTGCATCCTCAGAAGGCGCTTACGGAGGAGGAGGCGGCGGCAACTACAACTTCAACCAGCACTACCAGTCCTTCAACTTCGACGACATCTTCAAGGACTTCGACCCTTTCGGGCAGCAGCATCGACACCAGCACCACTTCCACTCCAACTTCCACTCCCACAATCAGGCCCACCAGAAGAGGCACTTTGAGAGCCACTTCCAGGCTCACCGGGACGCCACCAACGCGCACAAACGGCGGTCCCAGCAGGGGGCCTTCGGCGCGGGACTCTTCGACGACATGTTTGAGGACTTGGAGAAGATGTTCTCCTTCAACTCGCACGGCTCCAGGACTGACGGCACTTTTCAGCGCACGGGGAAGCAGCACTGCAGGACAGTGACTCAGCGGAGGGGGAACATGGTGACCACCTTCACCGACTGCTCCTGAGGGGGGCGAAGGGGGCGTGGCTCGGCGGGACACTGCAGAGTTTGGAAATGACAGTTAATTTATCACCTGGTGGAATAGAGAATAGTTTTGTGTGGCTTTTGTAAATGTCTGTATGTGACTTTCTATATGAACAAATATCCAAGCTGGCCTGAATTCCGGCTGCTTCCAAGCAATAATCCATTTATTTTATTTCTCATAGTCTTAGAATAAGTTGGATGATCCTTCAGATACCTCCCCAGTAGTTTTCCCTCCAGGTTCCAGTATTCTTACTTGTGCTCACTTTTTTTTTTTTTTTTAAATG
This sequence comes from Salarias fasciatus, assembly GCF_902148845.1. Classification (NCBI taxonomy): domain Eukaryota; kingdom Metazoa; phylum Chordata; class Actinopteri; order Blenniiformes; family Blenniidae; genus Salarias; species Salarias fasciatus. Next base: position 10,291,120 of record NC_043761.1, on the reverse strand, counting down.
GTACAATCTGTTAAACTCAGGTATGGTAAAAAGTTAAGAGTATAAATTAAAAAAGAAAACAGTCTTATTAATAGGATTAATTTGAGACAGCTGTTGTGACAAGAAATCTCAATTCTCCACCTTTTCACAACCGACTCTTCTCTTTCCAAAGTGAAGCTCTTCCTAATACGAGACCAAGAATCTGAGAACTGGTTTTTTGCACATTTCATTTTGGTTAAACGTTAAGTTGCACATCTGGAATAGAATTTCTGCGAACATAGAAATCATAGGATCAAATCTAAAACTGCAGATGCTTCACACCCATACAACCTGCGCAGGCTGGCCATTATCAACTGTTACCTCGTTTTCGCTCCTTCATCTACCTTCAATCAGTCGGGATGGGAAACGGACCTCGGCCTCGTGACATTCCGGCGGGCGGGGCCTCGGGGGGGCGGGGGATCTGTTCGATCGCGGCGAAACCCTGGGCTCACCTGCCGGAGAAGCTGAGGAGGCCGAGACGTTTCCGGCGCTGATCGTAAACGTGCAATATCTAGCACCTTCTGCTCTTCATGTTGCCTATCTTCAGAGACAGTGCTGCATAAATGTCATTGTCTGATGTCTGCACTTTGTGTGAGAGTGTGTGTGTGTGTGTGTGTGTGTGTGAGATTGTGTGTGCACAAGCTCGCTTTGAGAGCGCTGAATGTTGATTGGTTGCGTAATGTTTGGAAAATGAATAAAGTGAAAAAAGCAAACAAGACTATTGGATTGTCAGCTGGTACTTTTTTATATTCCTGATACCGTTTGGTGAGTGAGAGAGCTCAGACTATTTAATCTTAAATACTGCAGAAATTAAACATTTGTACTAAAAAGCTTTTTGTTACAGCACAGTATCATTGAAATTGGCTTTATTGTAATAATTTTCAATAGCAGTCACACTGTGCCAACTTTACAGGTTATTATTGCACTGGGCTGCAGGCAGCCTCTGAAGTGCGTTTTACAGCTGTGGTGTAATACAGAGTGAGGAAATGGCAAGAGTTAATCAGTAAATTTGACAACTGCTACAACTGAAGAAACATTAACTGGAAACAAAAATGGCATCGCTCCTGCGTGGTGCTCCTGAACACACCAAAACCTCCGCTCCAGATCTGATCCAGAAAGCACAGATCATGTTAATGGTGAGTTTCTACAGACTTCTAGAAAGTTCCAGTTCATCCTAACCTCCACAAGAGGGCGTATTTTCCTCACATACAGACTGAAAACTCATCCAGATGAAGGAAGGAAACAAACTGTATTCAAAAGACAGCAGGTTTAAAAAGAAAATACTGTTCCAAGGCTATTTGAATGGTGTAACACTATGCAAATAAACTCACACACACACTGCAATTCAGATGTGTGTTTAGGGACAATAATCTGTTTAGTTTTGCAGTCAGTAGTCAGTTTTTAATTACAAACCAATTTTTTGCCTTTCACATCCCCTGACATTGCAGTGAGTGAATTAAAGTGTCATTTTAAAACGATTTGCGGATACAATTGAATTTAATGAAACCTTCTGTGTTGTGATTCGTCATCCTTTCTCTTGCAGAGAATCCTCCAATTTCCGATAAACACAAGACCTCAACAAAAGATTACATGATACGTGTCACATGATTATACATATTTTTTTGCACATATTAGTACATTGATTTTACTAACAGAGCCAATGATGAGTTATTTAATGCCTGAAATATCAGGCATTAAAGCCGATCTCCTCCATCCTCAACTGACACTTAAAGGTTTTACTGTCCGAAAGCTGCCATTGTTTTCTTGTCGACGCAAATCTTCCAGCCAAACAGGCCGTCTCTTGTTGCTACAGTTACTCCATAAACACATAACAGAGAGTCTGAACGGCCTTACGAAGCTCCGGATCCATAAACACAACATAAATCAAGGCTTGGATAAATAAACCAAAACAAGAGAATGCTGAGAATGAGCATTACCTTCACTTTTGAATTTGAACAGTAATTTAATTTGGTGGAAACTGGACAGGCGATGCAGAACATGCACAGCTTACATCTGCAAGTGACAAGTTTGTGTGCAGTTTGCATGTCGCCGAGTCCAAAACACGCCATTTAAAGTTATCAACTTCTCAACTCAATAACACACATATGCACTGAAAAATACTGAATTGGATGTATTATTTGTTTTTGTGGAGCAACATTATCCTTAACATCCATGCAAACATTTGTCAACAAATTTTGATTAAAAACCAGTAAAAATTATGAGATTTTGCATTTCACAGCTTTAAAACTAAAATCGCTTTCCTCAATATTCATTTTTACATGTTTGCACGTGTGAACTGAAGTCAATTTGGAAATGAAAGACAAAATACATTCCAGACAAATCTGCTCCAGGTAAGAAGTTTTTTCCTTCCACAGGATTTTATTGCAAAGCTTTACAAAAACAGCAGATACAGGAAGTGAAAGCGGCGATCCCGTAACATGAGGATTCCACGTGTTCGTCACCCGCGGGCCGATGTGTATGTAGCATGTTCTCACAAGGAAAAAGTAACTTTTCACCATCAAATATAGGAATCTTCAGTAACGACTTCAAAACTCAAGGGTCTCAGTAATAAGGTTCGTAACACTGATTTCTCTGGAGGGAATCAAATCTTCAGGTAAATAGAAAACTGCAGATGTGAAGCGGCGCCGTGAACTAACAGTCTAATCAGCCGTGGACCTGTGGTGGATCCTGCTCGCTTCAGAATTCAGCGTTGAAGGGATAGTCCTTGTGCTTTATGCCCCTGTGGAGAGACGGAGCGTGAAATCAAACAGAGGGATCGGCTGGATTTAAGGAACTGATCCAGTTCTACTGAGGCAGGGTAAATCGCACCGTCTGTGGTTAAAATACGTTGTATTCTTACATCTGACCAAACAATGTGCTGCTGAGGCTGCAGCATTCAGTAACGATTTGGCCCTCGGACAGAAGCAGTGGACTGACCCCGGCTGTGGAGCTCGGCGGTCACACTAACTTTAGCTTGGCGGTCACAGAAAAGTGAATCTGATCTGGAGCTGGCCGGAAAGCTCTGGGTCCCGATTTGGATGAGGCTGTACAGTGGATGAGTCAGCACAGACCTCCTCCACATGTTCCGATACTAAAACCGCATCAGAAATGTTTTAATTCTATTCTTTTGTTGCAACCTCCCAATTTAATCACGTTTTTATTTTACCTTTAACAGGATTCTGATAAATCCTGCTGAAACCGTTTGAATAATAAAAGACATCCTCTGCACCGTGATGCGTTCTTACCACTGCATCGGACAGAATCTATAGCCGCGGTCAAACGCCTTGATGGAGTTCATCTCCTCCTCGGTCAGCTGAAAGTCAAACACCTGCACAGATTCAGGACAAACCAGTGAGCGAGGCGGGCGCTCGGTGGGAGAAAGATAAAACAAAGGTGTGTTGGTTACCTGGAAGTTCTCCTGGATGCGCTGAGGCGTGATCGACTTGGGGATGGCGATCACGTTCCTCTGGACGTGGAAACGGATCAGGACCTGCCGCAGAAGGAGGGAAAACAAACATTTAATCATCACCGACACCTCCTGACAGTCTCGGTTCTATCGACTGTAGCTGTACCTGTGCAGGAGTTTTCTTGTGCTTGCTCGCGATGTCGCTGATGACTTTTTCCTCCAGCAGAGTGGGATCGCCAGGCTTCGCCCTGCAGTGACATAATATGTATATATACGCTTTCTTATCTGTATCCAACAACACACAGATTTCAACAGGATGCATAACAAAGTACACACAAAGAGGAACAACAGTCACAAGATGAACCTACAAGAAGTCACATGTCTGGCAGTGTGGGATCCACAATGAACAAAACAAAAGAAAAAAAAAAGAAGCTGGAGTTTCATTTCAAAGCTGCACGGCAGAGACTGAGCCGTTCAGACTGACCAGGGTCTGTCCGGGGAGCCCAGCGGGCTGTAGGCCGTCACCGTGATGCCCTGAGAGTTACAGTACTCGATCAGCTTCTCCTGGACCAGGTACGGGTGGCACTCAACCTGAGAACAGCAAACACAGTGAGCCAGTCCCTGAAGTCAGACACTTCCTGTCAGGAGACACTTCGATGCAATCAGGATCTTCAGAAGTCAAAAACAGAAACTTTTAGGCTCCAGTCTTACAGAGCTTGTGCTTATTTTGCATCACTGATTCCAATCCAATTCTAAGTGTCTCCGATGACAAAAGACAGAAAGACAATTGTCCTTGAATCTAATTTAAAACATGACAAAGAGAAGCTGGACAATAAGGTCACCGCAGCTAACTGGCCTCGCCTGAAGGGAAAACAGCTGCGGCTCACGATGCATTAACAACATTACTTCCTGGGCCTGATCGCAGACGGATAACACCATTACAGCCTCTTGCCCTTTCCGACTCTCCAGTCTGCAAAGTATTCGCCTTGTTGCTGCTCAGCAGTCTTGAATATCAGCAGCAGGTTGAAGGTTATCTACACAAGTATGTATGAAGCCGGCCGGATGGACCGGTCTGCTGTGTACCTGGTTGTTGACGGGTTTGTGTTTGAGGCCCGGCTTGTTGAGGATGGCCTCAATTTGAGACTTGTTGAAGTTGGAGACGCCGATAGCTTTGACCAACCCGGCGTCCACCAGCTCCTCCATCCCCTGAGAGGAGAGGACAGACAGGAAACAGGTCGACCGTGACGGGACAGTTTTAAGTAGTGCTGGTTGCAGGCGTTACGTAACTCTTTCCAAACCGGTGCTGCAGGCGAAGCAGACACCGGCGAGACCAGACAAGTTCAATGAAAAGCTCTGGGTTGGTTTAGCTCAATGCATGACTGGAAAACAAGTAAAACATTGATTATCGACCAACAAAAAGCTTATTTTTACTACATATTTCTGTGTAGAGCTTGCATGTTGTCCCTGTGTGGGAGAGCACTCTTTCTTCCTATCATCTGGATAATGTGTGTTTCAAGGCGACTCCAGGAGCAAATAATAAAAATTATTTAAAACACAAAGTTAATATCTGAAATAAATGTGACGTCAGCTGATGGAAAAAGAGCTGTAACTCTTCATTTATCTCGTGAGATGAAGAAGTGCTGCACCTCGTGCAAAAACGTACCTCCCACGTCTCCAGGAAGTGAGAATCATCACAGATGGTCTCTCCAGCAGCGTCCAGAGGAAACAGGTCGTCTCCATTCTGGAACATAAAACCAGCAGTAAAAGTCCTGAGTACTTTATCCTCGTTATTTTGGTGTACGATTTCAAAATAAGAGCGTCCTGACCTTGAAACCCATGGGCCAGTGCACCAAGTAGAGGTCCAGGTAGTCCAGTTCCAGGTCTTTCAGAGTCTTCTCACAGGCTCCCCTCACTTTGGACTTCTCGTGGAAAGTACACCACAGCTGGGAGAAGAGGGGAAAAAAAAAAAAAAAACACTTAAAAAGGGCGACTCTGTTGTTTATATCAAGGTGAAAATATACTTAGTCATTGAAAACCTACCTTGCTCACAATGAAGAGCTCCTCTCTCTTCACCACGCCGGCGCTGATCATTGCCTTCACGCCTTCGCCCACCTCGTGCTCATTCTCGTAGACCAAGGCTCCGTCGATGTGTCTGTAACCGGCTGTGATGGCGACTTTCACAGCCTCGGCGACCTTACCGGGCGGAGACTGAAAGATAGGGACTCACTTCAGAAACATAATCTAATCTGTGTTTATGGGGACATTATCAATGCACACTCAAATCTATGTGCAAAGCCACAGTTTCATGGTGGCGATCGTCTATTTGGCTGCTCCGGATGAAACCAAATCACTGTAACTTCGTCCTTTGCAAGGTCTTGACACTGATCAATCTAAAATTCCACTCTCCTCTTCATTGACCTTTATACAGCTTGTGTTTGAATTACTTTTCTGAATAGGTTCACATAAATAAAGAGAGACTGATTACGAGACACAATCATGAGCTGGCATTTGTCATCAGGGCATTTGAACGGTATGACAGCCAATGAAAAGCAAAGCAAACATGTCTTATATGAAGTTGTGTAACTGCCACTGAGAGGGATCATTGTTAAATGAGGGATCGGTCCATTATCAGGTCAACAAGTGCCGTAAATTTAGAGCTGAGACCTTTTAGACGTCACACAAAACTGACCAAACAAGAACACCATTCGCTGATGCTGAGTCAATTCAGCTGCAAGTCACTGCAGCCCGGCTGCGTTTAACAGCCGATGCTCTTCCTCCTCAAACACACTCCAAGTCAATGATTAACTTGTATCACCAGAGAGAATGATAGGAAAACCGATCAATTGTTTTTTCAATTGCATGCAATAAATACATCACTTTCACATATCGTTTATCATATATGAAAATATAATAGATTTGCAATCATATAATTTTTTTCAATTGAAAATTCAATCAAAGCTCTTTAGCACAGGAAAGAATAACAAGGAGAATATGCACTATTTCAAAAATGAATCATCACTTCTTTTAGATGCTGTAAAAAAAACATTATTTTATATCTTATGTCATCTATGTTCTTGTCTGAATCAAATGCGAATTTGAGAGGTTTCCAAAAACAACATCTTGTTTGAATTCACATCTTAACCATTGCCCAGACCTTTCTGGGATTGAGGTTTAAATTAGTCTATTCGGTTATGAAATGATTTTAATAAGAAAACCAAAAACGACATTTAATTTGCAGTGAAAAATATAAACATTTTAATCTAAATCCAAAAAAGAGTCAAAGAAAAAGGTCTTGAATCTCAATGAAACATTACTTTTGTCGACGATGGGGTATTTTAATACACCCGATGGGATAATCTAAAAAGAGGAACACAAATACAGTAAATTACTTGAATTGTTTTGACATTAGTTTGGGCTTTCATGTGCATTTATATATGCCCATTATAAGCGGCATGAAGTCAACATTTCTTTGGTGGAAATATGATAAAATAATACAGCTTTAGTAGTGAGGAATAAGCCAGTATTTCCTCTGTGTGAAGTGAATGAAGAGCGGCTGTTGCGGGGAGGTGACTCCGGGACAGCTCGGCTTCGCTCCGATACACTGATGCGTAACTTGATCCTGTCGCTTTGCGCATTTATGCTTCTATAAAAAACATGCATCTCGCTGGCGTCATGGAGGATAAACATCCAAATGGCTGTCTATAACGAACAATACACATCCGATCTGCTCATTTATGCTGACATGTCGGAAGGTGTTTACAGAAAGCAGGAGTTTTCGAGTCTCGTGCTCCGCTGGCAGCTACGTCCTGCTAGCTTACGTAACGCGCCTGTTAAATGACCGCGCCTGCAAAAAGGAGCGAATAAATTAAGAATGACTGCACCTTCCAGGTCCCCAGGCCGACCAGGGGCATCTGTGCCCCAGTGCTGAGCTTCACGGAGGTCGACATAGTTGCAGCGGAGGCAGACTGGTTGGAGGGACCGCGGACAGGCAGGAGAGCGGAGCGCGGAGCTCAGCGCAGCTTTAAGAGGATGGGATCCGCGATCGATTAGTGATGCCTTTGATGGGCCCACGTGGTCAGAAAGTTGGTTTATCTCATCATATTGAATAAAAACCACCCAGCATGGATGTTAGGCTGCATCGGGGTGAATTATACACATATTTAAACTGCGGTTTGATTCAGTCAAACCAATAGTTAAACACATTAAAATAAGAATAACATGCATATACGATTTCCCCAGGCTTCACTAAGCAATTAAAATTGCAAACACATCATTCTCTGTTTTTCAGTGTTATCAATGCCCTGCACATTAGTGTAGTGGTTAGCAGGCATCTCTTACAATGAGAGTATTGTCAGTTTGAGCCTGAGCTTGATTTTTATAAGCTGTCTGTGTTCAGCTCAGACACTGCCAAAAATGAATGTCTTTTTATTTACACAATTTCACAATCTTTGCATTTGAATAGTTTAATATTTAACATTGGCTGGGCTTCCTCACATTCTTCTGGACTTTATCAAATATTCCTCATACGAAAAAGATTTGAAAGATCTCATATTCCAGGCGGCAAGGGCCCACTGCACCTCTGTTTACAAAGTTCAAACCATAACCAGTTTCTTTTGTTAACACAAGTGTGGATATAAAGTCATTAATAATAAACAAACCCTTCAAGATACATTTCACAACTTTCTTCCTCTCATAAACGAACATTCACCATGACCCAGCGAGGAACAGAAAAGACTTTCAGTTACCACTTTGCTGAAACTTCAAGCATCAACTCAGAACAATTAACTTCATCTGTTTTCCTCTTTGGCCCTGTTCATGGCTAATTCATTTAAGTTCTCCTGTCCAAATAGCATACGACAGATTCTGATGTGTTTATCAACTCCTGTGTTAGTTTTGTAAAAATACCATAAAATGCTGGCAGCTGTTGTTGCCTACATTCTCTCTCTCTCTCTCTCTCTCTCTCTCTCTCTCTCTCTCTTCTTTTACAGTATCACTACTACAAGTTATTTTAACAGTTCATCACTGAATTATTATTTTTTTGGTGGCATAACGTTAAATTTGAAGTTTACAGTAAAATGCTGCCGGTGTTCACACCTGTTGTGGTCTCCAGAATTTTACCTTTTTTACACCATTGTATCTATTTTAACAAAGTACTACATTTTTCTTTCATTTGAGAGAGATTTGTTAAAAATGTGTACAAATGAAAAATAAATCTATATCTAAATGTTAAATCAGGGGGATGATACCTTCATCTCCAAAGAGGACATTGAAGATTTACTGAATCTGACGCTGGGAATAACATATACTGAAGTGGCTTCGGTCCTTAGGATCTCCAGACCCACACTGTACAAGCTGATGCGGGCATACAAAAATGAGCTAAATGTGAGAAAAGTGACCTAAATGTTCACAAAATGTCACCTATTACACAGTAAGTGAAAGTTTAAATTCGGCGCCCCATACATCAGTGCACCACACCTCCCCACGTGACTAAACCCCTCCCATTATAAGGTGAGGAAAAACACACTATGTTCCCTACATCCCTCCAATCCAAGTTATTCTGACAATTAATTGGCCAAAATCACAATTCAGATAGTTTCATCCATGCTGGTGAACTCCAGCAGGTGAGTCGAATAACCTGCAGTTCCCCCTGTGTCCTGTAGGTGTCAGTATGAAGCTGAGCGCTGTTTGCGATCCTACCAATAAATGAGAGAAGAAGCAGCTTTGGACGTTAGTTGGAGCTGTGTGTTTTTGTATCTCTCAGATGAAATATTTCATCTTCTGCAGCAACAATGACTTCAATTGAGGCTTTTAGAAAGTTTATGAGTGAAAGACTCTCTGCTGCCGCTGGAGAAATATTCACCGTGTTTGAGCAAACCATCGTCCGGTACGAGGAGGAGATTTGTCGTCAGAACAAACTGCTGGAAATCATCTTGAAACCTGAACTCAAGTTACACAGAACAGGTATGGAGATATAAATTTACTGTCTCTAGAGAACTCTGTTGAAATGTGGGGAAAAAATGACTTATGAATGAGACTTATGTATCAAGCTTTATATTCCAAGATGCCACAAAGACCTCACCATTTCTAATATAAGCACATTCTGATTTTGTTAATATAAGAATCAAAAGATAATTGAAAATCCAAGTTGTCACACAGTAAAACTATATGATAGTGACAGTGAACCATGTTATGATGCCACTCAGTATCAGAGCATTCTGATGTGGATTGCATTAATCTCATCAGCCCTGATATAGATTAACCACATTAAGCTTTTTGTGCATGTTATGAGTGTATAAACAACTGAACTGTTACTACTTTTCCTGAACATGGACTGACAAAGTTGTGCGCATTGGTGTTTTTTGAAGATTTCCTGAAAGGATTTAAAAGCAGGATGTCTTATTATCGCTCCATCTCAGGTAGCATGGTCAGCAGTTACAGAATGTTGTGCAAATATTAGAGATCAATCACCAAGTGGATATCAAGCAATAATAATCAAGATTTACATTATTTTTGAAATTTGAATGAAAGTTTCTATTTCACCACTAGAGTCCTAGTTTTTTTTTTTTTTTTTTTTTCAAGCTGGAACTGTAGAAGTAAAGTAACAAACCTTTTGCCTTGTTTTGTTTTGTCTCTCCAGAGCTCCCACAGCACCTTGGCTGCACACAGGAAACAAACTACTGTCGAGATCTCGGAGGACGAGAGCCCTCCCAGAACAAAGAGGAACAAGAAGGACCAGCTCTTCTAAAATTTAAAGAAAAGCAGGAGGAACCAGAACCTCCACAGATCGAGGAGCAGGAGAAATTTAGTAGCAGTCAGGATGGAGAGCAGCTGATCAAGATGTTTAAAAGTGATTCCTTCAGGGAACCTTCTGAGGAGGATCAAAGTTACCTGAGGGAATCAGAAGAACTTCTGGACTCTGAGCAGCTCTTCTCTCGTGGCTCTGAAGTCCACGATGTGAATGAACATGTTGAATCAGAATCAGCTGCAAATGCAGAGCTGAAAACAGTCGGTATGTTTCATAGTGACCGTGTGGAAAACGTTCCCGTTTCAGAGAAGCAGGCTGGACAAGAAGAGATGCTTTGTGAGGAAACGTGTGGCAAAACTGTCCGTAAAAGACGTAGATTGAGTCAGAAGTTAGGACCTGTCTCTGGTAATAAGACGGCTATTTGTGTAATCTGTGGCAAAGGTTACACTGCACAGAGTAGTCTGACGGTCCACATGAGAACTCACAAAGGTGAGAAGCCGTATTCTTGTGAAACATGTGGGAAACGTTTCAGTCAGCAGGGCCATTTGCATCTCCACATGAGAACTCACACAGGTGAGAAGCCACATTCTTGTGAAACTTGTGGGAAACGTTTCAGTCAGCACGGCAATTTGTATCACCACATGAGAACTCACACAGGTGAGAAGCCACATTCTTGTGAAACATGTGGAAAAAGGTTCTCTTTACGCATTACTTTGACACGCCACATGAGAACTCACACAGGTGAAAAGCCACATTCTTGTGAAACATGTGGAAAAAGGTTCTCTTTTCGCACTGCTTTGACACGCCACATGAGAACTCACACAGGTGAGAAGCCCTATTCTTGCACAACATGTTCCAAAAGTTTCAGTCAACAGGATAATTTGTTGGACCACATGAAAACTCACAAATGAGAAGCCGTATTCTCGTGAATCCTAGGGAAAGATTTAGTGCTCATATTTCATTGCTGCACCACATGAAAGCTCCCAGAGATGAAGTAGCGCTAAGTTTCTGGGAGTTGCACACGTTTTCTCTGCTTACCGTTATGGAACATGGACATTTTAATATTAGTGCAGGACTATATACATTTTGTTCTAAAACATATACACATTTTGGAATGTTTAAATGCAGGTGGGAGAAACGAAAAGTGTTGCTGTTAAGTTGATTTAAGAGTGTATTGGTAGTTCTGAGACTTAATTCATGCCTTTGGATTTTCACTCCTGAACGTGACTGTATATGATGCTCTGAAAATAGAAATAAAAATAAAACTTATAAAATAAAATAAAAATACCCCGCAGTTTCCCCTGTGTCCTGTAGGTGTCATTAGGAAGCTGAGCGCTGTTTGCGATCCTCCAATAAATGAGAAAAGAAGCACTTGTAAAATTGATGCGCTTTAATATTGCCTACCCACCCAAAGCTAAAAGAGGCAGTTTCTTGATGCTCCCGGCAATCTTCCAATACCCCCTTATTGGGTGGGAAACATCATGTTGGAGGTTGATCCAATAGGCCAATATAAGCTTTATCCTCCTCAATCGTAGAGGCAGTTCCCCCACCTTCACCTGCAGAGCATCTACGGGCGACGATCTAACCGCTCCACAGCAGGTCCTAAGTCTCTGAGCTTGCTCCCGGTCCAGCTTTTTCAAGTGTGTCTCTGCGGCTGCCATGAATGCAACACACCCATAGTCTAAAGAAGACCTCATGGGAGCCTGATACACCCTTACTAGGGCCCCCCGTGCTGCTCCGCACTCTTGACCAGCCAGACATCTTAGCAGATTATTTACTTTCTTACACTTATTTTGAACTGATTCTATATACGTTTTCCAAGTCAACTTTTCATCAAAAAGACATCCCAAAAATCTCACTGTTTTCACTTGTTCCAATTTGTGCCCATCCAGGCTTAATGTTACTTCTCTGGGCCTACTTGAAAAACAAATAACTTGGGTTTTTGATACCAACATTTTAACAGCCCATGTATTTGCCCATTCCTCCACCACTTGGATTGCTTGCTGTATTTTCCTTTGGAAATACTTAAGGTTGCGACCCCGCATCCAAAGAGCCCCATCATCTGCATATAATGATTTCCCAATGCTTTCCTCAACATTATCAAAATGTCATGTATTATGACATTAAATAGAATACACACACTGCCCTGTGGCGTTCCATTTTCAACTACATGCATGCTGGAGACCACTGACCCAACTCTCACCTGGAAAAAAAAATCCTTCACCTAATTATTACCACGACTAATCCACTACTATTTCCCTATTTGTTTGTGCTTTTCTTATCTCTGATTCTAAACATAAAATCGCATCCATTGTACTTCTTCCTTTGCGAAATCCACTTTGAAAAGGAATAAACAAATCCTCTGCTCTCAAGCGAGTAGGCCAATCTCTCTGTGATGATTCTCTCCATTGTTTTCCCCAACTGTGAAGAAAGCGCTATTGGCCTGTAACTCTGTGGATTAGCAGCATCTTGTGTGTATATCTATGTAAGTTATAAAACACACTATACTGCAAAACTAAGCTAAAGACACCATCAGTGTTATAAAAGGTTCAAGTGTTTGGACTGACATGGAGGCAATCTTGGACCTTCAGTACCTCTTCTGGCCTTGGATGGTCTTCAGCTCACTGTCGCCCCCTTGTGGAGGAAGCAGGTAAGAAAAATGGATGTCCTGAGGAAGATGGTAACTGGACGGAATCGTCTCTAAAACCAATGAAAGGATGAAGAAAGCATTATGAGTTGTGTGTAATCTAAAATGTCAATACTAAAATGCTTTTAGGGACTTTATTTAACTTGGGAGAGTTGTTTAACTTGCCCAACCTACGCTGTGCTGATAAGACACACCCAAAAACCGATTGGAAAAGATAAAGTCTGTCTTCTGCATTTTGTCTTGAACTGAGTCCAGTTGTGTGTTTTTCTTCGTTGGGCTTTTTAGTGAAGAAAGAGATTCTCTTTTCACAATTTATTAAGTTTCAAAAATACCTTTTATAAAAGTAGAAATAGTCTGCTGTTTTATTCATTTGTTCATTATTTATGTTTGTGTTTTAGTTTATCAGATGTTTTAGCCATTTTGGGTTAATCCTGAAAGATAATCTGATGTGTAAATAAATCAAAATGAAATGAAAAGATATATTTACAGATAAGGTGAAAGTTTCAGAGTGTTTGACAGATTGATGGATGATGTTGTTCTGCCATCGAACCACTAGAGGGCACCATTACACTTTCCAAACATGTCAGTTTGTTGCCTGACGCCCCACTGAGCCTCTAATACATGAGTGTCAAACTAATTTTAACTCAAAGGCCACATACAACCAGAAGTGATCTTCATTTGGACGGACGCTTGGTCACGACACAATGATATCAAATAACCTCTGAATAATGACAAATGTTTCATTTTGTTTGAGTTCAGAGGAGTGAGGAACATTATGAAGGGATCGAGATTAAATTTTTGTTCTCAGATAGAGAATTGCAGCTTTAACAATACAATGTTTTAACTTAAATGTAGGTTTAGTTAAATACTTTATAATGTTGAAGTTAAGGATGCATCAATTAGCATAATAGGACAATTCAGTGTCCTTGTCTTTCTTCAAGAAGAGCTTTCTAAGTGTCTTTAATGCTTGTACGGTGAATCAAATGTGCCTTGTTAATAATGTGTGCACACACACACACACACACCTGTCCAAACCCCAAAAGAGAGCGCTCAGAGAGGGAACAAGGTGACTTATTTTGGCAAAATCAGATAAAACCTCACAGACCTTTAACGGAGCCATTCAACATTCTTAGCAGAAGATAAGAAAGGGAGAAGATAGCCAAAGAGGAGGGAGAAGAAAAAAAAAACCCACACACACACAAAAGGAAAAGTTATGGCAGCCAGCAGCCACTGTGTACCTCACAATGGCTCTCGCTAAAGTTTGTGTCTCTTCTGATCTTCTCCCAGCTGGACGCCTGCTTTTCAGGGCCCCTCTCTTCTTCTCTGATCTAACTTCAGACACTGGAGGGCCTTTTGCCAGCCCGCAAACTGTCAAAGTACCCCAGGAATCAAACACTGTCGCACACTGTCGGGATCAAAGGCCCGCCGGTAAACCAGACGAAGACGCCGCCACATACAATCGCCACCTAAAAGGGGAGGTTTACTTCAGAGGCTCTGATTTTGCGTCTGCGGGCAGATACTGTTTCGCGGCGCCAAGTGCATCGATTAGACGAAGGGGAAAAGAGAAACGGCGAGTCATTTGAAGATACAACAGAGCCACACCGAGTGGCTCTCAAGGAAACTTTTTGGACAAAGAGTGTAGACTTAGGAGAGGTTTGTGTTTCAGGACGACGTTAAATCTTCATCGGCTGAAGGACGAGCTTCGGTCTCCTTCTCCATCGTGCGAGAATGCTCGGTGTGGCTGGCGTGGTTCAAGCCTTCACTGCCTCCACATCAGATCAGACACTCCGCCGGTCAGACCTGGCCCGTCCCGGAGAGATCAAACATCCGTATCCTCCACCTCTTGTCTCTCTCTCTCTCTCTCTCCTGTTGCTGCCTCTTTCTCTCTCTGCTTCTGCCAGAGCGCCCTGGGTTATAATCTCCACCCATAAATCTAATGTCGAGTGTCAGCTCTCGCTGGGTTCACTCACACACTCACATTCCGCACATTCTGGCGATTGAACAACAAGTAGATCAGGGAGCGAAATCTCTACGTCATGACTCTATCCTGGTCATTTGTCACGTGTCTCACATGTTCTTCTCAGAGCCATTCAAGATTAGCTGGGATGATTTAAACCCTCATCGTATTCAGATCTCAATTAAAAAAGCCCAAATTTAAAGCTATGCACACTTTGATCTGTAAGTCAGATTATCTAATTAAAGATTTGAGGGATTTTATCTGTACCATACAGGCCTTTTTAAGATAACAGGGTTTTTTTTTTATTAGTATTGAGGTTACAATGTAAAATCTTTAAAAAACCCATTGATCGTCAGGTAAAAGGAATCTCTCTTTTATAAAACACAGTTTAATAATTCTCACATTTAAGATAAAAAGGAAAATCTTACACAAAGTGGTCCCCCAACCTTCTTGGCGCTTTGTGTATTTTTGATCTCGGTGAAAAAGAAAGTTTGGACACATTACATTAAAAGACAATGCCTCGTGACATGTTCAAAAATTACACTAACAAAGTCAGTTTAAGCTTCTCAAAAGGCCGTGTGAATGATGACGCTCTCGCCACCGCTAATTCTACCTGATTTTACAGTTCCATGTAAAAAAATGAAGCTAATGGCGTTACGGCTCTAAACCTGTTAAAGCCATTTTAGCGGCACATGAGCGCTCCGAGTTCCATCCCGGGTTATTACGTTAACACGTCTAATCGCAAACAACAGAGAACTTGTGCCGCCGGCGCTGGTGTGTGAACGGTCGCACAGCATTGAAAATTGCATTAGGGACCTGCTCAAGTGAGAAAGAGAAGCATCGGCCGGAATAGTTGGGACAATTTGCGCAGCTAATGCTGGGGAATGTATGTGTGAAAGAGCCTCTGTGGCTGTGATGTAGATCTGCTCTGGATGCGCTCGCTTCTTTGGCCTCGTCTGCGAGCCGAGGTTCCTCCTCTCTGGCCCCTCAGACACAGTTTTATTTTTTGGCTTGATTAACCACTTAGTTCAGTCTCTTAGACACAAGATTGCAGGGAGACAGCAAGTAATGAAGTGCTTTTGAATTTGCATTCCTGAGAGCTTTCGCAGACGCCTTGATTTCGGTCTGACTCCGCTGTTTGTTCGTCGTCAAGAGACGTCTGCTATTTTAACGGTAACGCGCAACAAGTGTCCATCCAGCCTCCTCCATATTGCCCCCTCATCAACCTAACTGCCATGAATAAACACAATCAACATGCATCTGAAGGGGGATTCGGAGGCTTTTTTTTTTCTCTCGAATCGTCCCCTGATGGCTCGTTCATCACCGTCATTATGCAGATTGCGGAGTGACCCGCGAACGCCGCACGGGAGCCCTTTTCCCCCTGGAACGGCGCGAAGCTGACCAAAAACACTTGTGTGTTTTGTTATTCGGATTTAAGCAGCGATGACCAGTTATGGAAAAACACTTTCTCAAGAATATGAGTTGATACTTGAAAGCCAAGTTTGAATTTTTTTTAATATTGACCTTGAAGGATTTGTTGTAATTTATCAGATACTATGTTTTTCTGAGGAATTTCTAGGGGAAAAAAAATCAACTGGCATAGCTTTCATGTTATCTCATTTTTTTTTTTTTTTACCTATTTGACCCATTTAAAGCCTGCCATGGTTATGTCACATGATGACTTGCCAGAATCTTATTTCTGTTTAGGGTACAGCTTCCCTTTGTGCCCCGCTGCTGAGTAGCAGAAAAGAGGAAATACAGTTTGGTTAAAATCCGAGGCCCTTTCACTAACACATGCTCCGATGCCATGATTCAAACACCAGTCGGACCTGGAACAGCCGGCGTACTCAGCTTGTTTGTTTGAAGCTGGGAAAAGAAAAACAAATACAGAATTCCAAGGAACTTTTGAAGAGAGACTGCAAAAAACAGGTAAATGACAACGACTAATTAATGCTAAGATGATTGGTATTTTGTAACAATTTCACCCAAGCTGTAATGACTATGGTGTGTTTACAATATGTGCTGCAACCTGGATAAGTGGTACAGAAGATGATCCAAATGGATGCAGAATGCAATATTCATGAATTATTGTTAACCTCTGATGGTGAGGAAGGAAGGTCGATACTTGACCTCTCTGTCTGCGACATCAGTCCTTCATAACAGGAAGTGTTCTTACTGACAGGTGGAAATGATCCGATACGCTACGATATTAAATGGAAAGGTTACCTTCCACGTGGTGGAATGACTCCTAAAATTAGCACCATCTGTGTGAATGAAGGGATTTTCCTTCAACTGATATAAAATGTTCAACCAATAACTTTCATACTACGTGGATTAATTTCAACAAGACAAGAAATACCCAAAGCTTACTTTGGAGGACATAATGTTGCTGAAAATAATGATATTTTACATAACAAACAATACTCATGTCTGCCTGTCTGTGATTGAAATGTTAGAACAAAACAGTTTAGCGAACATGACATCAGATGCAAAGTGAAAGTTAAACCGAAATAGTGTTTTTACAACAATTGCATTAAAAGAAAAGATGCAGCAAGTCAGAGAGCAGTGCGCTGTCTTCATGTCTGAGTGCAGCTTTGATTGATCAGAATGACACAGCAGAAAAAGTTCCTCTTCGGGCGCTTCTTCATTTTGGAGGCAGCTGATTTTATTTACAATAGAAAAAAAAAAAAAACTTTTGGGGACTTCTCTAATCTTGCATCACGGGAGTGTTGTTGGCAGTGCCGTGCATGTGCATGTGCACGATCGGGTCTGGTGAGGGGTGGAAACCATGCTAGTTCACTGAGTACATGCGTGTGTGTGTGTTTGTGTGTGTGTGTGTGCGTGAGCACTTGAAGGCCTCATAGGACAATGAGTCACATCTAGAATGAGTAAGCAGAATAAAAAGGAACAAAACAGAAATGAAACATCAGACAAAATACCACATTTCAGATGTTTTGAAAGCTTTATATAAATATGAAACAACATTTCAGTGTTTTTTAGGCCCAGTTGGAGGGGTTTGAGTCCAGGCGGTAGATGTGTCCATTGTGCAGAAGCAGCTATGGGATGATAGATGCACACAGCACCATCTGCTGGACAGTTTTAAAATTACAGTTTGGGTTAAAACTCCTCAGTCATAAAGTAACCGTGAGGATTTTCAACAACAGCACCTCAATAAATCACTCTAATATAACTGGAGGATTAAAAACATGATCTGTATTTATACTCTGTGCCTTGTTTGGATGAGCGTTGGGTCTGCAGTCGAGGCGGAGATGCCTGGAAGTGGTGGAGGGCCGGAGGGACTAATGGGCCGGAAGAATGTAAACATTGTCTGCTCGGAGGAGCGACTTCAAAGTGAGCCTGGCCTAACCCCTGCTCGGTGTTGGCGTACACTCTAGACCGATAAAAAGTGAAAGTGAATGCTCATCCACGGTCTGGAGACTTTTCCTCTGACCACTCTTTGATGTCGCAAAATGGATCTGATTGATTCGTGGAGTAGAGACGCACAGCAGCTCTGTTTCTCTATCAACATGCGCTTCTTGGAAAAAAAAAGTCTTTGTTTATGGCTTCAGAAAATGAATTAATAGTTCACAAAAATGTAGCAGAAGGTTTAAAATGTAATGTATTACTAGCAGTAGCACCTAATGGTCATTGGATTTTAATTTTTCCCACAAAATCAGGAAATGTTGTGAACATTTGGAAATCCTGCAAGCAAGACTAAACAATAATAGTAAAAATCAAGATGAAAGTTTTCCCAATGAGCTGCTGCATGTGACATTCATAACTAAGTTTAGGAATCCAATTTAAACTACTGTGGGAAAGATATTTGTTCATATTGAGAAATGAGTATCGGCTGACCCGTTTCTCATTCTGAAATGTCAAATTTATTCATCGGTCAGACTCTTTTCTTCACGCTTTCAAAAGGCAGCGAGTAGAAAATCATTCCCAACCTATCATTACAACAAAATAAAGAAAATTAATTAACAAAAAAGCGTTACAGTTAGGATTTTGGTTACAGTTGAGATACAATTCGGATATACCTCTGTGAGTCTGAATCCGATTCAAAGTGACACAAAGGTTAAGATCAGGTAATCCTCTGATACGTCTCCAGTTCATCGGAAAGACGAGACGTAAAGACAGACAGACTGCAATTTAGGCTCATTAACTGTCCAAACATGACCATTTTTGGACGGCAGGAGGAAGCTGAATCACTCGAGAGGGAACTCACATGGAAAACACGTCATGCGTTCTCGTTACGGGTCTTGCCAAATCATTCACTGATCACAAATCAGTTTCAGTTGTGAAAATAGTTTGATTATTCATTTTGATGACCATTGTGTACATCATAAGTAGAAAAAAATGTCTTTTTTTTTTTCTTGATCTGTACTTAAAGCTGCACTTATCACCTAATCAAGAATAAACTACGCTGTGTCAACGCCTCGAATTCAATCAAAAAGCCGAAGCCCGGCGGTCTGAATCACCTGCGCCTCTGGACACACTCTGCAGTAATGAGCGTGTGTGGGAAGTGTTTGCTAGGGAGCCTTTGCTGGCGTTATCGGTGATGGAGGCTCGATCTGCCGTGTGTGTCTGAGCCCCTCATCATTATCTCAGCTCAATGATTCATGTCTTGAACACGGGGAACAAAAGTCTCGCGGAGACCTTGTTCCCGACGCAACGGGACGCCGGGAGGGACAATACGGGGGAATTAGCGGTGAAAAAAGCAAATAAATAGGTTCCTAAATACATGACAGCCCAGCGACAAAGACAGAAGAGGATAAGAGGGAGAGCTGTAGAGATAGAGAGGAGGAAGGGGGGGAGAGAGGCCTTGATAAAAATAAGTAGCCGAGCTCAAAAGGAGGCAGGG
Organism: Salarias fasciatus; assembly: GCF_902148845.1. Lineage (NCBI taxonomy): Eukaryota > Metazoa > Chordata > Actinopteri > Blenniiformes > Blenniidae > Salarias > Salarias fasciatus. The sequence goes on along the minus strand of NC_043761.1, from coordinate 10,271,486 downwards.
GTTGAGCGGATTGGAAGTGATGATGAGTGAAGAGCTGTACAAAGTCGTACATCTATGGGAAAGGTTTTAATGAGGCAGACGCCGGTGTGCGTGCGTGTGTGTGTGTGTGTGTGTGTGTGTGTGTGTTTTCTCATCTGTGACGCAGACACTCAGAAAGCCCTCGGCGGTGATACTGCAAACTTCCTGCCTCCACGTGGGTGGGTGAGGATTTGTGTGAGTGTGTAACAGACAGGCCGACGGACAGAGAGATAAAGAGATGGATGGACAGGAGGGAGAAGATGAAAGGAACAAAAAAAAAAAAAAAAAAACTGTCTGAACTGGCTAAATTAACTAGAACCTATATCAAAAGTGATATAATTTTCAAATCTATAACCCTTTTTATTTGGACACTAATGTGTAAAAGCCGATAAAATAAAAATGGGATCTCACAGAGACAGGAGGAAAGCCTGCAGCCTAATGTAAAGAAATGGTGTCCCTCGGTGGCCCCCGGGGCTTTGTGTATCTGCAGACAATCTGCAGAGCAGCAGGGGGGCCTGTAATTCCACTGTCAGCCCCCAGTCGGGATGAAGGCAGGTCAAACGGACTCAAATAAGGAAAACACTTGTTCTACAACCAGGTGATCATAAGGTGGTGGTCTCATGAGATCAGGACATCACAGTCACACTGCTTATGGCATTACATGGCCATTCAACAGATAATCAACAATGGGCCATGTTAATAGGTTAAGCTAGTTAAAGAGACAAGGAGAACACCTGATCCTCTCAGGACCAGCTCCACAGGACATGGAAGGATGGCATCCGCGGTCCATATTTACAGGAAACCGTCCTGAAATGTTTATTTATTCACGATGAAGAAGCGACGTCTCCATTCAGGAGGCAGAGACTAAAAGACAAATGAGATTAACGAGACAAACCTTGACTGTATGTTAGCCTTTAGTAGTGTGTAGATAAGAACACAGACTGATCTCCAGTTTGATAAAAATGGAGAAGAAAGAACAATAGAAGAGGGGAAAAAACATCTACAAACTACAGAAACATTATTAAGTATAAGTATTATTAGGTAACAAGAAAAATTAGGGTAATAAGTAAGTATTGATAAGTCTTTCAGGAGATCACATGTGTGTTTTCTGCTGTTGGTTTTCAGAGTTAGTTGCTATTATATGTGGAAAGTCTGTTTTTTTTTTTTTTTTTGAAGTCCAAGAACAGTGAATGTGCTCTAAAGTCACAGCGAATATCACATTTTCTTCTGTCTAATGAGGAAAGAGTCGGGCACTCGGAGTAAGGTCAGCTCAGGGCACCATACTGCTTCAATCCGGGTCCGTCTTCATCGACGGAGCGGCTGGCTGTTACCACAGAAAGTTGGCGCTTTCAGCTTCCATAACTCATGTCTTCATGTTGTCATGAACAGACGACAACAACAAAAAAAAAAGAATCCAATCCCTGTTTTCGTAATGCATTTAATTTGCTGTTGGAGATTATTGCCGAGAACTCCAGCAAACACAATGAGCAACGTATTTGATCATCCGAACTGCTTGAGGGTTAATATGTGGCTGTAGGGGTTGAGCTGAGCACACACTGATCACAGTGGAGATGAAGAAGAGTCCGTGGATGCACATTTAATTATCATAAAAATCGCTGATCACTCTGAGCAACATCTATCCTCTGTACCACTGAACCAGAAGTCTTTTTGACTGGCATAAACCACTGGTGCTTCTTCACTTCCATATTCTACAAGCCATATGTTTGAGCTTACTGTTCTCCACAGACACACACGTTCCGATTGTTGGAGACACGAACGCTGCACATACAAAACCACTGTGCAATATTCAGTCTTCCTTCCAGGAATCTACATGCACACTTTACCCAGCACGGGTGACAAAAGCTCGGCTGAGTGGCATTCCCATACGCTTAAAAGGTTGTTAGGCCAATGAATGGCGATTCAGGAAAAATGCCTTGCCCGTGGGCAAACAGAGAAGCCCACAAACCACAAACAAAGGCTCAGACTAAAACCCGTACAAACACACCAGTTGTTCCAGATGACCATTTTTACAGGAATGCAGCGAGGTGGACAAAACGCCGTTTTCTCATGCCGGGCCCAGCGTCATCGATACGCACTTCATCACAGTGCCTGGAACCACCTGGCAAATTCTGCGGCCGAGATATTCCTGCGATGTTGGCGACAGAATAAAGACAATTAAGCAGTGTTTGCACCATGCTTGGACGGCCATACGCTTTGCCAATTAACCTCCAGCATGAGGAGGGAGAGAAAAGAGACACCCTGAGATTAGAAACACACACATTCCTCCACTTTCTCACCCCACCGCCTCCTTGTGTTCCACCACTTCTGCTTTGTAACAAACGCACCAAGTCTCCAATTTCTTACATGCATTTTCCATTACTAAAGCCACAGCAGTGACAGCTAATTTGCACTCAGATATTAGAAGTAAGACATGAAGTGGTTATACTTAACTTGCATACTTGTGCCCTAACTTGGCTTCTCCTGGGACCGCTGCACAGAGTCTGAGCGAGGATCCACAGAGTAAGCTAGCAGACACCCAACAAATCACCTGCAGTGGAACCTGATGGGTTTGCGTGTTTTGACTTCCACTGCTAATAATAGCTGCGTTTACTACCAATATTAACCAATTACTTATTGCCACATGAAGCTAATTGCTCATGATGTTGTTGAAATTTTCTATTTAAAGGTTTTTATGAGTTATGTTTTTCTCATCAAATTGGGTTTCCTCTTTGTATAAACTGACTGTTGTCCTGCCACACGTTCTGATGCGTTTTAATTTGGGGCATGCTGCTTGTCATTTCACTCAGAGCAGCAGTCACGTTCATCCTCTAATGGAAACAATGAAATCTAATGGAATCAATGCCCATGGAAGTCAAATGAGGAGGCAGCTATTAATTACACAAACAAAAATATTACTCACGTTTTAGCCTGGAGACAATTTTTTGATAGTAGACAGCAAGCATCCAAAGCAGAAAATGTTTAAAAAGTTGCTAAATTCATGGCAGTATCAGTAACAGTGTGGCCACTGAACTTCTCAGAGGATCTGTTTATGTAACTGACATCCATTTGAGTCAAAGGAAGACCACAACTTAACCTGAAGAGGATGAGTCCTCAATAGTATTTTTCCAAAATCACATTAACTGTCGAGCCACTACAACCACTAATCAGGTGAAGTCCAAGCATCTCCAAACACACTGGTTGGAAGCGAGGTTTACTAAATGATATATCACATCCAAACTGGCAGCACAACAAACACACATTTCACCCGTGCATCTCCCCTCTGCCCTCTGGTTTCCCTCTCTGTAACAAGATACTCACTGCGAGAGCTGAATATAAATCATGATCCAATAAGGATAATACAACAATTTCATTACAGAATTGCCTAATGCACTAATTGCTTCCTTTTTTGCTTAGATCCCGTTGTGGGCCGCAAGAAATGTTCCAGCCGTGCTCCGGTCCAGACGACCAGCGGGAGGTTAGTCAGAGAGATGACAGATGGGGTCTGTATGGTTCTGGACCGCATCCATATAGCTGGCCTCGGTGGTGCTCTCCGCATCCAAACGGCGCCGTGCGTCATTCTCTCCCCCGGTGTCCGTATGGCGGCGCTTACACCCGAGCGCGAGCGCCTGTGTGGTGGCAGCCCAGAAGCACATGGAAGGTATGTAATCTCAATAAAACAGCATAACCATGCTGTGTTTTCGTGTCAAAGTTACAAGTTGTTGGTGAATGTTGGCCAAAGCTGCTGTTTGCACTGAAGAGTGACTCTGTTACCATTTCACCAAACTCCTGTTTACTGAAGGAGGGGCAATCTCACACTCCCTTAATGGTTTCCTTAAAGAACCACTGACGTCTGGATTTAAGTCAGTCCTTGAGCTGAGTCCTCATCAGTTGCATTTGTGTGAAACCGGATGCAGCAGATTCTTCAGATCCTTAATATTCAGCTTTGAACTCGGAAAACATAAAGAAGTGTTTGTATATGGCTCAAAATGGCCACTGACCAAACCGCATTACATGGAACTAACTAAAACCAGCAAACCTGATGTAGGTTTCATAAGTCTCAAACACTTGGTTTCACACTTATTCAGCAAAATATCATCTCGGCAAACAGTACATCAGAAGATATTGATAAATCAGTAGGTTTCTTTAGGCTTTGTTTCTCACAATCACTTTACATTACATTGAAGGCCTGTGGGCTCAAGAAAAACATTCCCACCTCCGGTTGAAAAGACCCACTATCCATGTGGCTTTTTGTTGCCTACACACTTCTCGTAGCAGTCAGCGTGTCACCGCAGGTGTATAATGATCATAGTGTGGCGTAAAGAAAATGTTGTCACATGTGTAATTACCGAGCTCCAGCAAACGCTTTCAGCCGTCATAAATACGAAACCCGGCCGCGTCGTAAACTCAGAGGGACTCCTCGGCTGGACCTCCTCCTGCCTGCCTCATGCAAATATCAATGGCGCATTGTTGTCTATTCATCGCAGCTATTTAGAGGCCTGTGATTTTAAAAAACTGGGTTGTTTCAGTTGAAGCAAATGCTCTTTTTATTGCTAGATAATTAATTGATATTAATCTTGTAAAAAACAGCTTTCACGGGACAAATATGCGAGTGTGTAGATATCTAATACCAATATATAGTCGTCTTTCTGTGACTGTGTTGCTGTTGTTCACAGATAGCAGGAACTATCTGAATGACCTCTGTGTTTTAGGGGTCATTTCTTAGGAATTCTGTCTCTAGAGATTGTAGCACCATTGTGCAGACAACTAAAAAAAAAAAAGAAACTCACACACAATGTGCTGACAGATCACTGAGCCATAACTGCCGTCCGCAATTACTGTATGCCCCTGCATATATGCATCCTGTGTGGATTCATGTGCAGCTGCATATGTGCATATTTTCTTATTTTTAAGAAGGCGGGAGGTGGGGGTTGTGATTGCACAAAGATTGCAACCACCATCTGGGATTTTTAAAAAAAGTAAAAAAAAAAAAAATTACATCTATTTTCCTGCTTTGCTTTGATGCAAAAGTAAGCTTGAATTTTGGATGTTTGGGATACATTGCGGGGTATTGTGAACAGAGCCAAATGACTCCCAGATCGATTGCAGCAGCCTCTCGGCTTCAGGGAGGGGATTTCCGGAAGGAATATATGAATCAGACTTTTAGAGGAGGAGGAACAGAAAACATCCCTACATTAGATGGATGGCTGGTAGACTTCAAAGCATTGTTGCACTATGTTTTTCACTTCGGTAGGAGGCCTTTCATGTGCTAAAGTTACTCTGGTGTGTGAAGTGTGTGTTTGCGTGCATGTGCAAATGCTTGTGGGTATTTGCGGATTGGTCTCTGCCTCTAGGTGCAAGCTGGCCCCTTTACTACCTGAGGAAGGGAATCTGAGTGGAGACAGGTGGAGGAAAAGGCTCAGACCTACATTAACTTGATAGAAAAAAAAAAAGCCTTACCATCTATTAACTAAAGTAAATTATGTTTATGGAAAAAATTAGATCGAGAAAATGAAATAGAAGTTCGCACAGCAGCAGCAGGAACCATCTAGTGATCACAAACAGGCCTCTCTTTTAATGAGAAAATCTCATGATAAATAAAAATCAAATAGATTTAACTGGTTATATTATCAAAGCACGTTTTCAGCTAAAAGCACCTAACTAGTACGGGAAATGTTGCAGCCTTTGAGTGGAGTTGGGATTGACTCCGGCGCCCTTTGACCCTGCGTTGGATGAAGCGGTATAGAAGGTGAATATATGGACGGATTCCAGCAGCTGCTAACAATAATATCTTGCAATGTGAGAAACATGAAGACGTCTGCCATTCTACCACGAACTGCTACTTAGTGCGAGACATGTGCGGCCTGAGAGTTGTGGTTTCGCGCCGACACTGGTGCACAAAAAAAAAAAAAAAAAAAAAAAAAAAAAAAAAAGAGAGGAAGAAACAGCAGGAATGCGTTAGGTGGGAAAAGAGCAACGCTGAAGGGAGAGTATCAGCACAACAGGGACACTGGCAGGCTGAGGCATGAGGGAGCGGCGGTGATTGGTGTGGACCACCCATCTGGACTGGCCGGGCGCCGCCGCCGGCGGGGGCCGCTCTCTGCCCGCTTGAACCGGGTACATGCATGAGTGGGGGAGCAAAGAGACAGGGGTCCTGTGTGTGTGTGAACCCTGACAGATGAAACAAAGTACTGGAAACACCCAATATGTCAATGGAAAACACACACGCTATCACCAGCAACTGCTGGATTAAATGTACTGAAAGTAAATAATTGTTATATACGACTAAAACATGACAGAGATTTTCTAATTCTGGAGCAAAAACATTTTTGGAGTAAAAGTCTGCAGTGAATGGGAGCAGCAATATCTTTTATCAGCACGGAAGTTATTTTGAGACATTAAGTGGCAAAATACTCCGTAAAGTTTAAGTAGACGTCGTAATTTCTGTGCGTGTACAAAAAGAGGCTCATCAATTATAAGTGGTTAAATGCCGTCGTTTTTTTGGAACTAACTGCACAAATTCCAATTTTCTCACCTCGTTTGACCCGAGGCTCCATGAAGGCTCTCTGCAGTGTACTGTCAATAGAATTAGATAATCAAATAAAGCCGCTGTTCGAAATTTTGTTGTGTATGTGGCCTGATACAATGATTTATGATGGAACAACAGTCTCACTGTTTCTCTTTCGCATTGCCAAGGTAATGCATGGTGACGTATTAAAGTTTGTAGGGGCAGATTATTGGCTTTTAATAACCAATATTACATTTCATCCCGGCTAACAGAATTAGCGTTTATATTTATATGAGCATATTGCAAAAGGACCAATGGAAAATAACTAATTGGAGAAGCTCTTTGAAATATTCAGAAGTTCTTAAAATCAACCTGAAATATATATTTCAATTAATAAAAACTATATCCGTACCAAGATTTCATTTTTTTCTTCTTTAAACTTTTAAAGAATGAAATTTGAAAGAGTGATCTACAACATTAATAGGATTAGGTAGAATGCTTCACATTGCCGTCTTTCGTGTTTCACAGTGGACACAGCTCGTACCAAACCAAACACACCCACACACACAAACACACACACACACATCACCACCTGTCCAGCTCGCCATCCACCTCCTCCAACACCGAGTGTTCTCAGAAAGGCCGAGATCAAACCATCAGACTGTCGCGGTAATTGACACGCAGAACAAAAACACAGGCCACTTTTGCTTAAAACATGTCATAATCCCTCAAGGTGGGGCAGCGGGGGGGGGGGAATCGGGGAGGAGGGGGTTTCAAGGCCACCAAGAAAGCTATTCACAGCGTCCAGAAACATGGAGAGACCTCCGGGAAAGACACGCTGAGGGGTTTGCATGAGGCCTGGCATGACACCCCTGGGAAGAGAGGTGATTCGAAATGAACAGGATCAGCTGTATTATCCGTGTTGTCACCCATACATGTGAAAACACTTCCCGGAAATGTTGCACCGAGAAGGGAAAACCGCAGGTGTGCTATGACTTCAACTAGAATACGACGGTTTGCAGATTAAAGCCTTCCTCTGTGTTGATCAAGCATGATAAAGCGCTCAAAACAGAGAAATGTATGAATTTCTCAGTAAGACATGCATGTTTAGCTTTGCACACACTGTGAAATGTGATTGAGTTTACGTTTTCTTTTTCTTTTCAC